>NW_009258378.1:448540-497464 GCF_000687185.1 Egretta garzetta
TCTACTACCGTAACACAATCCAACAAGGATTAAAGTCCACTGTAAGAAACACTTTTAGAAACTTTTTATTATTATCTTTGATACAACTTACCAGTTTTCGTCTAAACCTAGATCTCACAAAGAACTACTGTTCCCTAAAATGTAAATATATAGCGTGTACATTAATGCGTGCACACACATGCATGAACGTCATATGACATTTCTTTTGTCTCACTGAAATAACATATCAAGCCAAAATATTTATCTATCCGAAGTACAGCTATGGTCTCAACAGTCTCACGTGGATTAAAATAAATCAAATGCCATAACTAGTGTGCTTCCCCCTGACTGCCACCAAATTATACAAAATATTATATATTGACATCGACTCACTCACTGGAGCATATTGCCTGAAATTAGGAATGTTATGCGCATTAATTTTTTCTACTGACAAGGGACTACTGAACTGAGAGTTCTTGTTTCAGTCTAGTATTACAACATTGTTGCATAAAGCGTTTTGCTTTCAAGCCAAGAATTCCCCACAAACCATTAATCTAAGATGTTCTATTCATTATCATCTGAAGTTATTTTTTTCTAAAATATGTAGCTCAGAAACTGCTGACACACTACTTGAAATCGGTTTTTAAGTGTATCACATAACTCTCTGGCTAAGGCTAACTGAAAACTAATTAAAATCATTAAGATGATGATTTGAACAAGAACAGGAAAAAACTGTCTAGATGAAATTATGAGGAAAAATTAGATACCACTTGACTGAATCGTGCCCTTAGACACACCGCTTCTCATTTGCAAAAAATGAGCATTTCTTTCCCTCTCAAAGGGGTTTTTGACCTTTTAAGGCACCAATAGCCACAACCCTCCTCAGACTAACTCGTTCATCTTCTGACCCAAGACTCCCAAAGCATATTTCACTTCCTTTATGGGCAGAAATAAAACTCCCTAAACACTAAATATAATTTATTACTGAATTTAATATCTTTTTACTTGATCATCAGAACATTATTTTAGTATTCTGATAAAAGGCAGGAAGACAAATAAGAAACAAGTTGTATGACATCTGATAAATAAAATTACATATATATAATTTTCACTCCATAAAAATACCAGTCCCAAGTCTGAACTCTTGCCCCTGGGAAAAAAAAACAAACAAAAAATTCTTCAAACCTATGGTAATCACAGAAAAGAACATAGATTTGAATCTCTTCTATCTGCCAAGAAGACTGAAGAACATATAGTGACAATTGCTTTCACAAAATCCAAAGTGCAGAGAGTAATGAATAAAATTTGGAATAGAAAGAGAATTTCCAGTGGCGTGATTGAGAAAAGAATGTATAGCTTGTACTGCAAGCCAAGATGACTGTGTGTTAGCTCCAACTTGATAAACAGTATCAAGCACTAATGAAATAGTTGAGAAAATTTTTAGCAGGGTGTGCCAAGACCATTGGACAAGAGCCAGTTTGAAAAGGAATTTGCAAGAATCTCCTTTATCTGGGGTGATGAACTCAATCTAGCATGACAACCCAAGTGCTGGGGCTGAGGCGAACTGAACATTTCTCTTCAAGCTGGGAGTCCTACCTTTGCCAGAGGAAGCGAAGTGCTGAAGGAAAAGGCACTTCAGTTCAACCATCAACCTCAGATATGATGTTGTCCACAACACATGGCAACATTGATAAATCTACAGTGAAGACCGGTGAGAGCATTTTTACAAGTGAATGATATATCGGGCTGATTAGTGCATATCATACATTATGCATTTATTAGTCCACTAGTGATCACAGAATCATAGAATCACAGAAAGTTTTGGGTTGGAAGGGACCCCTAGAGGTCATCTAGTCCAACCCCCCTGCAGTGAGCAGGGACACCGCTAACTAGATCAGGTTGCTCAGAGCCCCATCCAACCTGGCCTTGAATGTTTCCATACGTTCAGGTTTTCTATATAAAGTCACTTCTGAAGATTCATATGGTTTTCTGTCTTAATTCCCTTATCCAAAAATAAGGGAGAAACGTTTTCTTGGGAAGAACAACTATTAAAATACATTTTACACAAATGTCGAAGTACATTATGGGTGCTTTAAAGAACTAATTGAAATGGATGTGGAACACCAGGACATTCATCTACAATGCTTTTAAGTGTTCTGGATATATTTATACTAAATTACAAGGCTAATGCAGAAGTAGTCCTATGATGCTACAACCAGTGATTTTATGAAGTGGTCTTTTTGTTTTGGCTCCTTTTAGGTGACAATAGTCACAGGAGGCTCAGTCTTTAAAAGCCAAAGAAGATGCTGAGCTGGGCTGCAGGCAATCATCCCCCAGGAGACGGAGATCAGTACATGGGGGGAACTCTTAACATGCCTAGATAAAAATGTGAAAAAAGAATAATTGATAAATTTTACGCTAATGAATAGTTTAAAACCAGTGGTTAGATTTTACATATTTGTGTGGGTGAAGTGGTAAAGGAATGACCAGAGTAAGTTTATAGTTCAATAGAATGCAAGGGTTGTTGCTATGGAATTAGGTCCAACCATACGCAGTACACAAAGTACATTAAATAATAGTATCACAACTGCCTTTCAAACACAACAGGCACAACATCCCGGAGGCCCTTTGTTTCGGGATAATTCTGCCTCTTCTCTCACCTCTTTTTCGCTCTCCATTTCTTTTCAGAACAGATTTTGATAAATATCTCTTTCAACGAAAATGCTTAAGGCCATCTTTGTTTTATCTCTTATTATTCCCTCTTCCTCTGAGTCTTCCTCAGTAGTCCTGTCTACCTCTTTTTACTATTACTTCATATTCATTTTCATGACATCATTCTGTTTTCTTTCTGCCTTCCCTGGTGACACCATGTTTCTATTTCTAACCTTCATGTTCCCCACACAACGAAAGGAAACCTTTGCTTTACAAAACACCCCTCACAAAAATCACTTGGAAGATCTGACTATTGCAATTAACAAACAGGTTTAGACAAAGTAGCATTCTAACAATAGCACTGTCAAGAAATGCTGAATAAACACGTAAGCGAATGTCGAAAAAAATAAAACAAGATAAAACACCAACCAGATGGCATCCCTTGACCTGAGGAGGGCTTTATCGGTGCGTTCACCTGGTCCCAGTTAAGATCATCATCATCTGACTGACTATAGCCACAGGAACTGAGAGGCTCATCGAAAGTACAGCACCCTGTAAAATAAACACAGAGATCAAAATTAAACAAGGCATGCAGACAACAGGTAATGAATCTTGAATCCTAACAACCGCAACACGATTCCACGCAGGCTGTGTAATTTTTAAATGTCTTTTAATACAAACGATTATATATCTATTAATCATCACTTTCTGAGAGGGCATAAAACCTTCTTGTCATGAAAACAAAATCCCAAGGGTAAAAGAGCAGATTTAGAACTTCAGACAAATTTTCCCCTATGACACAGTCATCAGCTATCAGAAACCAGCCAGCGAAACAAAAAGCAGTAAAACTCAGAATGTCAAAAGACTGAACATGATTAGCATTTTTCAAGAAAAACAAAAATAAAAAATTATTCCATGCCCGAGAGCCTACACTTTAGAAGAAGACTGTAAGTGTGGGAACATCAGCTCCCATTCCTGTATCTTGGTTTCCAAGTAAGGGAAGGCCTAGATGCTCCCAGGTGTGCTGCGTTACAAACCGGTACCGGCCTGGGGGTTTGGTGGGATCAGCACCTCTGATACACCACAGCACACCTATCTCAAAATGCCGATCTATGCGCAGCCTCAAACTCTCTGAAAGAAAACAATATTACTTCCTCTCTTTTTCCATTCTCTTCTAAGTAATTTAGAAAAGAAAAACATGTTACAAAAGCTCACGCTATCCCAAGCTGGGGCAGGGAAAAATCTAACGTCACAAATTTAGAAGAATGGAATCTAACGTTGTCTACGGGAAAATGGAAAAGCTTTGTTTTCTCCCATAGCCAGAGGAAACTTTTCCAGCTTTTTACATCGTTCTGTTCTAACAGGAGACTAACACAGGGTTACAAAATTCTGTGTTCTTTGATGTTTTATGTTTCACTCCAGTGAAGAATGACATCTTTCCTATTCAGGAAAACAAATATAACCCTAGTCATGGATATTTCAGTCCATAGTAAAGTAAACCCTGCAGCTGTTCAAACAAAACTAAACTTTAGGGCTATTCGTCATCTTTGCTATCTATCCATAGGCACAGTAGGCTTAGCCTTGCCAAGCTGTATTAAAATGGGAAACAGAAAATCTAGCTTAAAGAAAAGACTTTAAAAATCTAAATTTTCCTATTATAAGTGGCATTACAGAATACCTTACCAAAAAGTAGGATAACAGAAGACGAAATTTCATTATACCTGACAAGCTTCACCTAACTGAAGTCCAGCCTTCCTAACAGCTACTCCCAGTTTACATTTGAGATTCATGACAAGCACTTTGCGAGTATATGATCTTCAAAAGAAATTAATTTTATATGCAGTCACCAAACAATTTAATTTTGTGTTTTCTTACAATGCCATTGTCTTTATAGACATATCATGCTTGCCCTGCCCTTGGATACAGGTCATCCAATACTGTTCTCTGTTCTAAAATATCTTTCTATAGGAAGTCTTCGCTAGCGCCAGGTGTACCGGGGAAATTAGCACCTCTGGACATTGCATCTTTCTGTACAGTTTTAAGTGCACGAGATTCAATTAGATAATCCAGCGGGTACAGAAAACCCATCAAAGAACTTGCAACTCCAAACTCTACCTCAACAATAACAACAGATACAAATTATCTCTCCCCTACAGTTAAACAAATTCAGAAACACAAGGGATTTGTATAAAGTATATCAAATAACATCTGCAGCATCTCCAGCAGGAAGGCTTAGAAAATTAGGCAGCCATTTACACATTTGTTCTAGCCCTTGCCTAAATATTACTTCAAAATTCATAAAATACACCACAAGCAAAGTTTCAGACAGAAAACCAAAACATGAGCTTTCACAGACTTATTTGTGCTTTTTTATTAAGAATAAGAAAACCTAAACCACAGGTGACGCAAAAGGTAGTGTCCTTGCAAAGGTACTGCAAATGATACTGGGAGATAAATTTAATTATCTTGGCAAAAAATATACATCGAAATAAAACCTGGCATAAATCAGGGTTTAAAATTCAAACACAGGACTAATGAATGCACAGAATAGCTCCCATGCCTCATTACATATCTCTAGCAATAAGAAGACATAGACAAGTTTAAGATGTTTTCTTGCTCAAACTCAGAAGCACGGCCAAGCTCTGCAAAATGTCCAATACTGGAAAAAAAGGAAGAGTTTGTGATTCCAGATGGTTAGTAAAGGCTTCTTCCCTTCTCACTAGTTAGGAAGATGTCAAAAACATGGCTAAATGGAACAACAGTTCTATTGTCTAGACCATTTGTCTGTCAACACAGGACCATTTCTCACTGCTTGTTTTTCTTCATTTCTCTTGCGAGCCTGTAGCCAAATCACTCTGCCACTTTCATTTTTTTTCTTTTACCTCTGCCATTTACATCCTTCAAACCTTTGTGAATTTACTATCTTACAACTTCCTTAAAATGGGTATCCAATCTTCGCATCTACTACAGGAAGAGTTTAAAAGGAACTTTTGAACTCCTTCTATTCCTAAGCCACTTCCACCCAGAACTAATAACCAAACCGTAGCAAGTATTACTATGCGTAATCAAACTGTACAGGCACCTACCCAGAGAATTGGCCAGCATAAGTAAGTTCTTTAACAGCACAGATGCCAAGCCGTGCTTCTTTCTACAGCCAGCCACTAAGGATAAGATGAATACTAATGAGGGCTTTGCACAGCCATGACTTTTTAGAAAGTTTTTTGTAGATTAAAATAGCATAACATGGCATGTGTGGGTGTTGGAAGTATAGGCAAGTTTATAAACTGAGAATAACACAAAACATCTTACTGGAGCAACAACAACAAAATCTTAGCCAAATTAGCCAAGTAACAATTAATGTAAATCAAGAGTCATCGACAGTCCTAATGGCTTATGACTGCTCCCCAAAGTTCCAACCCTCATATCCAAGGGTCATCTATTACAAATAGATGAAGTTGTTTAGAAACAGGTCATGACATTTCACAAAACCCTACATTCGCATCCACTCAAGCCCTCCTGCCTTCTTCTGCAGTGCTTCGCCTGTTTTCCAGTCACGATGCTCTTACTGTACAAGGTTCCCACTTCATAAAAAGTTATCCACCTATAGCATAAACAAGGGCTAGTAAAATCTGAAAATCTATCAGTGGTCTTTAATGTCCCTCATCGTTGCACTGGTTCGAAACACGAGCCACTGCCAAGATAGGCAGTTTTTTATAATCAACTAGCACACTTGAGAAATTCTGCCCATTTTTGCTATTAGAATTTATAATAACAATCAAAATACATGTTGTCTGCTATATAGTTTAATCAAGCAAAGCAATTTCCCCGACTGTTATACTGGCATTACACTTAAGACAGCCAAACTGTATTTTAAAGGATGAATTCTGTGCTGACTGAAATATTTATAAGTAAAACAGGAGATACATATCCCATTAAGATTCTTTGGCTTATGCTATGTTTTATAGATATTTTTGGATTCCTAAGAGGAACTGAATTTGGCTTATGCTACATTTTATAGATATTTTCGGATTCCTGAGAGGAACTGAATTGACAAATGCACAAGACGCAACACAGTCTATTACAGCCCACAGTTCTTTCAACTGCAATTATCCATTTAACCATCATGAATCCAGTTCAATGTAACTATGCCATTGTCCAAATGTAGTCCTTTTTGCACATTTCTATTTTTATTTGGTTAAATTACTTTAGATCTTGAAAAATTTATGAGCTTAAATGAGGAATATAATTTAAGATGAAAGCAACCAATTAGAGTAAATGGGATAAAGAAAACACTGTATTTTTTCCTAATGTGAATAAAGTTTTATTCAAAGTATTTTGTGTGTTACAGACTACAGCTACAACATCTGTTACGAAGTATTCTCCA
This sequence comes from Egretta garzetta, assembly GCF_000687185.1. Classification (NCBI taxonomy): domain Eukaryota; kingdom Metazoa; phylum Chordata; class Aves; order Pelecaniformes; family Ardeidae; genus Egretta; species Egretta garzetta. Next base: position 455,556 of record NW_009258378.1, read on the forward strand.
AGAATACCTTATCAAAAAGTAGGACAATAGAAGACACAAACCGTTTAAGTGACAAAAACTAACATAGAAAAAAGTTCAAATTATGCTGAACACTGCTTTATTTTTGTTGGTCTTACATACCGCAAAGACCTCAGATCAGTATGTACTTTCTATCAAAAATTCACTGCCAAATGTACAAGTGCTAAAGCTTGTAATGCTTATGAATATCAATGCTAGCATTGCAGGGAACTTACGTGCATACTAGAGCTGATACAAGGGCCCTGCTTTGGAACATAACACATTTTTTCTTTACAGCAAAACGCTGGGGTTTCTGGTCTGCCATAGTACCATGAATTCTGTTGCAGCACAGGTGAACGCAGATGATGAGTTTACCGAATCCCACATTTTATTAGTAGTCGTCTTTATCTCGCTTTAAAAGTATTCTAAATTCTGTTGTCTCTATATTTTCAGTTTCATACTGGAATGTGTTTACGTTGATTAAATCTAAGGACAATGTAGCTATTCTTTGAAACAGAAATAAAGGGTTTGATATCTGATCTGAAAGCTGGGTGTCTAAATCACCAGTGCAGTATCAGGAGGCTTTGACAATGCAGTGAAAGATTAGTCTCCTATTAGGCAATGGATCTTGTCCTTCTGTCTATTAAAAAAAGAAAGGGAGCCTCTGCCCAAACCAAGAATATACCATTCCTCAGCCAGCCGCGTTCCCTCCTGTCCTCCTGAACATCCCTGCATCCAACAGCAATGGACCAAGCCCATTGCCTGGACAACACACCAAGGCAAATGAAAAGTGAAATACCCGAAAACTGTGACAAACTGCAGTGGCTGAGCTTGACTAGACCGTGAACGAGTCAGCTTTCATCCCCAAGGGTTACTGCTCAGGACGATGAGGCAGCATTACCGTACTGCCTTGGGCTTCCTTTTATATATAGTTATAGATTTCGGGGCAATCATCCTATCTAGACACTCTCATGACAATTAGAAAATGATCTAAGAAACACAGCATTAGGAAAATGGGATCCTGAGCCTCTAAGCTGGCAAACCACCAAATCGAAGAATAAACAACTACTCGTTTGGGGGCAGGTAAGAAGTCAAGAAGTGGAAAATAAAAAGCCATTCTCAGTTATCAACTGGCTAACAGAGAGAGCAGAAGCGGGAAGCAACAGACAATTTTTATCATGAAAAAATTAAAATGCAGTCTGTAAACCTGTGCGACAGGCCTGGTCTGCTGTATCACTTTTATTAAAGATAGGGTGACGACAGAAATTGCCTAACACAAAACTGTTTACCTCTCTGAAATCAATAAATGGTTGAGCCAATAAAGCTTCCATTAGCCTAACTACAGCTACATAAATAGAAGGTTTAAGGGATGTATTAGAAACTGGACACAACGGCCTGCTTTGTGTGTAAATTCTCAGCAAAAAGAGGCTCTACCTGCCCTCTCGGAGGTGTTAGAGCATTACACATTAAAAGGACTTTCCAGACATGCTAGCTCAGCGACAGCTAGCAAAAGAAACCCTCCTCTGTGTGCCTCTGAAGTACACGCAGAGCTGCCACGTATACACACACCGAAAAGTCTTATATCCAGGCTTTACAAGCAAGCTTTCAACAGTGGGTAGTCCGTTTTAAAATGGAACATTATTTTCTCTCAAAATATACCAAGTTTTTTATTTACTCTAGAGGGAAGCATTCAGAGCTGTAAAATAATACTGTAATCTAGATTACTGGTCAGGGAGTCTGAAAAACTATGTGCTGCATAAAGTCGATCTAATTTAAAAGGGTATCTATATTTTGTCAAGTCTGCATATGCATGAGGGTGAGGGAGAAGAGCAAGAGGAAACCGGTTTTACAATTAAAGAACTTTGACAGGGCTTTGAAAAAGGTAGAGGATGGAAGAATTATCTGGGAAAAGTTCGTGAGCCAGAGAGAAGATGATGAGGTAAAAGGATGTACGTTGCAAGGAAGAAAGGCCAAATCTGAATTCTGGCTGTAAAGCAGAATAACAGATGGCAAATGATACAAGATTGTGCTAAGATACATGGAAAAGGTGGCATGAGAATGCTAGAGTTCTGAAGCCACAGACCCGATTCCAGCAGCATCGCAGGTGATGACAGTACACAGAAAAAACAAAAAAAAAAAATCGTTTTGGATAAGCATTTAAAGCTGTTATTTATGAGACTTCAAACGCTCACCACATGTTCATAAAACATTTACAATTGTTCTCTCTGTTCTCCCTCCATGTACCTGACAGAAACCGAATCAACACAAATGTCTCCAAAAAGGTCTCAATTTTGGTGACAGGGGACACTGTAGCAAAGTTGCATTTTATGGAAGACCTATCTGTCCATTCTAACTTCCCCTGGCAACCTGCCCCCATTTAGACAAATAAAATGTTTTCTAAAAAATTACTCTTGCCTCATAGATACTGAGAATCATTCAAAATTTGGATTCCTGGACACTAGTGAAAAGCCCTGGAAAAAAGGAACCATTTTGTCTCAAAATGTGCATTTAAACTGCTTTTAGATATCAAGACATAGGAACAGACACCACTCGCCAAGGATGAAAGACAAGATGTTGAATAAGGGCTCCTAAAATAAATATCGCCCATCTCATCTAAGCAAATAATATCCATACATTTGTGTCATTTTCTATCAGTGAATATTTATGAGGCTCATGGGAAAACGGGTGCACATTAACATTCTGTGAGCAAACTTATTTCTGGCATTTTTTAATGCCAGGGTGCTTGATTTTGAAATATTAGTGATAGCTTTTCGTAACATATAGGATGGATTACATGGACAAGTGCACGTGTATGCTTACATACATGAATCATATCCCTGCTGCAGTTGTCATTAATTAGAACACATCTACCAAAACAAATGCTTGAGAGTTCAATCCAATAAAGTTATAGGATTATGTAGAAATGTATTTAGGAAACCCTGTTTTGAAGGGTGTTATTAAAACAAGCATATTTGCAAAAGTCATTTGGATTTTATGCTTTAGTAATAGGGAAGGATATCATGCTGAGTGTTAAAACTACCAGCTGGTCTTCCAGTCCAACGTAAGTTAATACTGAAAGAGACATTCCTTGTACAAATAGCTGCTATGGATAAATTTTAGTGGTTGGGGGGGTTTTGGTAGTCCGTGTGGGGTTTTTTTGGTTTGAGGTTTTGTTAGTTTTCTTTTTTTTCTTCTTTTTTTTTTTTTTACCTACTATTGTACCTTTTTAATTATTCATTTAATGCTTAAATAGAGTGCTGGATCAGGGAATTAACTTTAGAAACATTTTTTTGAAAGAAAGCCTTATAAGAAAAAAAAAAAATCTCCATATAATAAGTACTTTGGAATGACTTTTCAAGAACAACTAGAAGTCCAATTTGTAACATGTATTTAATCTACAGATGTATATAGCTTATTAAAAAGATCACATTGGGCATACCAGTTGCAAAAGGGAGATGGAGCAATGTACGTGCGTTTTGGAGCTGACTCAACCTGCCGATACTCTGGACTATGGTCAGAGCCACTACAAAAATAAATGAATAAAAAGCAGATTTCCTATATGTATTGTATCTTGTTTATCGCAAATACGTGACAAAATCATGCTTCAAAATGCAGAAGTCTCTTGTATAAACTGCCCGAAACGTTTCGACATAAAGCTTTGACCTACGAATAACTAACAAAAGGAACCTGCTTTTCACATACTTAAAACAATTAAAAATTCAAAAGATATTCTGGCAGCAGATAAGCCTCCTGAGACAAACAAAAATGCAACTGAACACCTCTTTAATATAGTTTATATCATAGGATTCACTTAATTTATTTTTATAGCTACCACTCAGGAGTGCACAAAACCCCTTTATTAAATGCGCAAAAGCATTCAATTATCCTGGCTGGCAAAGAAAGCAGACGCTACAGAACAGAGATGTGGGAGAGGTGGTTTTTTCCCCATTTACCTGAACCGGAGACTGGTAAGGACCTGCTGGGAGGGTGGGAAACAGACGTACATATTGCAGTAATACATACAGAAGGTAACAATCGGGTGTAGTTTCTTTTGACGAGTTAACACGCAGTACGCTCTTAAAGGACTTGAAATGACACCTCTGTTTTGAAAAGCTACAACAAAACACAGGACAATGTTTTCTGCACTCCTTCCTAGCTCCCGGACCATACATTAGCCAGTTGCGGCTTCGAAGCAGCAGTCTGCAGCACTTCACCTTTCTGCCAGCCGAGGGACAAAATACATACCATAGGTACCTCTTTTCCACTCGGCACCTATTTGCAATTTCTTATGTTGGTAACAGAAGCTGTCCCTATTAATTTATTTATTATGTAGAATGCCTCTATCCTTTCCTCATTTGGATTTGATTGCAATTTTACCTTCGCTTCTCGTTTTAGTTCACTGAGGAGAGCTATCACCTAAACATGCCCAAGCACGGGCAGCTGGAATTAAAAAGAAAACATCTAAACATAGTAAGAAATTAGTAATTTAATTTCTTTTTTTTTTTTTCCTCCTGGTTTCATTTGCTCCTGGGCAGCTGGAATTAAAAAGAAAATATCTAAACATAGTAAGAAATTACTAATTTAATTTCTTTTTTTTTTTTTTTTTCCTCCTGGTTTCATTTGCTCCTATAGAGTTACCAAGGCCTAGAGGCAAAATCCTAAATTGTTTCTTTAGGTAAAGAGCTGCCCTGACAGAGGGTAAGGTCAAAAATCACTCACCATTAATCCCTCAACATGGTATTTACGAGGGATGTAAGCAGTTGCTCTGATCTGTTGAAGACAGACAAATTTCAACAGAAGGAAAGTAGACAGCTGTCTGCTTTCAGTGGTTTCGTATTAATTCCACTTTTTTAGTTGATTATCCTAAAAACTGCTTACTCCATTTCACCTCACCTGAGTACCCCAGCATCTTCATATATCACTCAAAATACAGCACAGTAGAGCTGCCCCAGAAAGATTCGTCCAGGGTGAGGGGAGAGGAGCGCAGGGGAAGGCATTTGGGAAACAATACAGAACAGTACCAGTGGGAAACAACGCAAAACTGCACAGACGACATTCAAGAAACAAATGTACATACTGGAAAATCTGAGATGAGATAAAACGCAATTCAGAAGGAAGGAAAAAACAGGGTGGAGATATTCAGTGGTTTTTTCCACCCCCCAGCTGGGAGGAAGGGATTGAAATGCACGCCTCGCAGCCAAAATCCATCACAATAAGGGGTCTGCTCACCCTGGCTCTTTACTTTATTTAAAACACAGTGTAACCTAAGAAACATACGCTCACCAAGACTGTGGTTACGAGACCACACCAGACCATTTCTCACATCCATTCAGGAAACACTGTGTTAGATTTTCAGTTTGTCATGAGGACAAACCTTTCCATGCAACATCCATCCTAGGGCTCTGGGGAACTACAGCCCAATTAAAAGCCAGTCAAAACCACCTTTTCCAGCCGTGCAACTCACAAAGCCGCTAAGTTCCTGATCCCAGTGTAATCTGATTTTCGCTAAGGTACATTTTAATAACTTTGAAAAACAGCACTTATTTTTTATTTCTTAAAATTACTAAAATCCAACATCGTCATTCTTAGTTGGAAATGATGCTATTCAATTATTCCCCCAGAAGTTTTTCCACACATTGTAATGGATGGGCGTGAATGAATGGACATGAACGAAGGCAAGAACAAGCAACACGGTAAGCAGCCACTGTTCTTTTGTCTGTGGTTGTGCCAAGAGTCATACAAGTTTCCACAAAACAAATCAGCTTTCAGCTGCATTTCATGCTATCAGTCTATGAGAAAAAGACTGCGCTGCTTCAACACATTTATCACATAAATGTACAATTCAGATTGAGCTAAAGAAGGCTTGCTCTGACTGAACAAACCAAAGTGTTACTCCATAGGTCAAAGTTGCTTTGTTCATTCCTTGCCTTACAGCATTAGGTGAATGGACAGACGTTGACAAACAACCCTCGAGCTGTCACAGAATAATCAAAACCCATGATATTTTAAATTACTGTAACTGTATCTGTTAACAGCACAGATTATATCAGAATAAGAAGCAAATAAGAAGCTAAATTCTGATTTTAAAGCTCAGTATCATTATGTTTTTCTGAGGTCAATAAATACAACAGTGCAAAATAGTTCGAGGTCTTGGAATAAGCTAAAGTCAGCTCTAAGACAGTGGGCCCAGAGCAAACTTTAAGATACCACAGCTGGATTGCTACTACAGTGTAGATTATCCTCAAAGTGAGCCCCAAGACTCATGTCTTCCCTGGCTTCAACAACTTTTACAGACAGTTAATTCCGTCTCTGAACTTATCAGGTAGCAGGACTGAAGACAACCTGTTTTATCAAATCCAGTTTTGATAGCCAAGAGATTAACTATCGTTTCATCTGACTATCAGGGCATTCTGAGCCAAGTAAGTTTTTTGGGTGTGGGGTTGTTTTTTTTTTTTCCTGTTGTCAAAAAAAACCTACTACAATATCCTATTTATCTCTATATAAAGGGATTTCGCTGAGAAACCTGACAGCATTCTTCTCATCTGCCAGTTGAGCTTTTCAAATGTATCTTCACCTTTAAACTCTTCAAGCTAAAAAACACAAGTGTACTTGAAGCTCAATCATTCTCCCTGGTGCTGCTCATTTTTATTGAGCCTCTTGTCTTGACGTCTCCCAGAAGACAGATTCCACAAAGCAATCTCAGGTGATGTGAAACCAATGCTTGATGCTTCTCCAAACCCCTGTCTTTTTGAGCCTGAAATCTTCCTGCTAAACCCATATGGGACTGATGGGCCATTTCAGTCAAACCCAATTTCACTTATTTATCACAAGCCCCCACTTAGAAACTCTACTGTGGATTGCTTGTACACACAATCTGTTTCCAGCTTTGAACTTTAAAAAGGATTTAAGCAGTCAATCTCAATATCATTATAAATCCAATGTGCATTACTTGCCTATTGATTGTGAGAAAGTTTGAAGCTTGATTTCAGGGCTAATCTTTCCATTTGCTTGATGAGTTCTGCAGTTGTTACAGAACACTTAGTGCATCCTGTTAGATAACAGCATATTAAGCTTGGATGAGAAATCCAGACTATTTACAACACACTTCTAGCTTTAAGTAAAGAACAAAGGCAGCATTTGCTTTGCTGGTCTCAGAGGCTTTTCAGCTATACCACAACTAAAAAAAAAAGAAAAAAAAAAAAAGAAAAAACCCACTAAACATTTCTGTATAAAGGATTCCACAACCTTAAAACATTTTCATAAAACTAATAATGTTAAAATGGATTTTATATTCCTTCTGCCCAGTGTATCAAACTTCAATATATTCTGTCCAAATCTAGACTTTTATATTCTACTTCATCAATGGATAGAGCAATTGAAAAGACAGACAGGACACATTGGTATTCATTCCACTTGTTATTAGGCTATCTTACAAATGGTATTTTCCCCTAAAAATTTTAAGTGAAATAGTTTATCATCTAATTAAATGAGCTGTTTCTGTTCTGAACGTTAATGTGTGCACTGAGACATTTGAGAACAAATGCCATAGAAGAATTTTATACATAGAAAGAATGCAAACAGATATTGAAGCCGCAGCAGCCCCTTCCCTGCCAGCTCATCGAAGAATTCCCCCACCCTTTATTTTTTCCTTTTTTAAATCTCCAGGTTTTCCACTGTACTTTTCATTATTTCATCTGGGGGCTTTCCTTCAGGTGAGAAACTAATTTTGTTTGCTTTTTAAAATTACTGTGTATGCGTTTTCCCACGCAGTGACTACGAACTGCTACAGATTCATCCCAAACCGTTTAGTTCTATGACACAGCTCTAGCTACTCGATCAATAATTCAGGAAAATATACATCTCGATTTAGTTACTGCTGTCAGCACAACCCTTTGTGCCTGGATGAAAAGGGAGCAGGACCTCCATCTGGAGGTTTTACCTGTGCTGCTCAATGAATTAACCTGTAGGAGGTGCCACAGCGATGAAGCAGTCAAAAAACCTCCAGCAGGCAACTTCATCACACGGGTAATTAGTTCACCGCATCAATAACGCCTCCAGTCGCTAGCAGCGCCAAGGCTGAATCCCAGGTCTGCTTGTTAAATTCAGCCAGCACAACAGGCTTTCGCTGTGCTACAGGTACAAATAACTTTCTATTTTTAAATGTAGTTAGCTACTGCTTTTTTTTTCCCCCTCATTTTTAGTCATTATCTCGTGCAATAAATTATACTTTATTTCATTCATCACGTCTATAACCTCCTCCCAGAAGGAGAAGAAATAATTAATTTTAGAAACCTCTGGCATTTTCACAAGGTCTGATCAACTATAAGAGAGACCCACATTCGAGAGTACGGTATTAAAAACATTACTGCTGCAACACTGACATGCCCAAGCTCGTATGACCCGAAGACTGAACTCTTGAATCTTCCAGATAGCAGAACAGGGTGCTACTGCTACGCTACCAGGATAAAATAATTACTTCCAATTCTTGCTTACAAGAGGATTAAGCCAGCACTGAACTTGCTTAAATGTTGTACCACAATAAAAAGACAAAATGGCACACAGAGCTTCACACTTTCTAACCTTGTAGAAACCATTTCAGGTCTGCATGCGAGTGACTGCAGCACCTAAGCACCAGCAAACCCAAGGACTGTCAGGTTGATTCAAATTCTCTTTCCTTTCTACTAACTCCCACTTCATGCCTAAGGAAAAGGATGTTTTGTCCAGGTCGTAACACTGGGACAAGCATTTCTGATCCTTTGTGAAAAAGGTCTGATATTCCTGGGACCCCAATACATTACTAAATTGGGAAGGTCTTGCCCTCTCAGTTGCCAAAGTTAACTTCAGGATAGGATAATCTAATAAAAGCTAAATGTATGCTCACATCTCCAAACAGTATAGATTAGGACAGTACCACTGATTTATGCCAGATTAGACTAGCTCAGAGGTTTTGGCTTAATTACTTGAGAGTATCTGCTTTTTATTACAGTATTTCAGTAATATCACACAACCCGTTATGTATACAGTGTACACAGATGTATTTTTACATATATTTTGAAGTTTTTCTTATTTTCTTCAATTGCTTACAGAGAAAAAAATAAACAGCTGAGCTTTTCTTCTCAGGCAAATGCATCTTACTTAAATGTTTAAATATCTTAATAAAAGTTATGTTTGGCCTCTGCTTTTGACGTAGCCAATAGGTCTAAAGATTTCAGTGGGTGCTAAGAATTGTGTGTCAAGTGTCAATACAGTCCAAATACAGGGATATTTCAAGTGGATGCAGGACATTCATAAATTCATCTCTGTCATCACCCAGTCTAACCCAACATACAGCACAGACCTCAGGACTTAAAGTAATTAATTCCTGCCTGAACCAGACCATATCTTTTAGTGACATATGCAATCACAGGTTTTAAGCATTTTAAATCATAGAGATGTCAGAGTTACTGAGCTAACTGCATTCTCTTCTTTAATAATCTATTTGAGCACCATTCCAGGTCTTAGCTCTCAAGCCTGTTAACGGGTGGAATTCGATATTTCTCCTCCTGTCATGTCAAATCATGGGCTGCAGTCCCCCCCATCCTACTCTCAGCCAGCCTGACCTATTCACATCCTGCAGTTCCTCTGCTCCCTATTGAGCCAAGGGTGATAGCCCACAACTCAATAGCTTTGAAAATCAAAGTATTATTTGTTCAGGTTGAAAACATACTAGAAGAATAGTTTAATGCAGTAAGTCAGTGTGTTTTGCATGGGGTTCTTTCCATAATGCTTAATCTTTCTGGGACTTGGAGGTATATATATATATATATTTTTTTTTTTTTTTAAATTTACTTCACAAAATGCCTCTCTACCTCCATCCCCCTCCCTCCCCATTGGTGCTGTACAGACCCTAATGATTTATTGAATCTTTCTCACTTCAGCAAATGTTCCTCATTTGTTTACAGCCCTGCAAAGAACTGCTCCCATGAACTAGCAAGAGAGTCCTCTTCTCAGCTTCAGACGTAGAAGCACGATGCTCCCCTACAGTCGTCTCCTGGTACTAATTTGAAGATCATGCAGCCATAGCTATTGTGTCCTCTTCCTCTTTGCCTCCCTCTCTGAAAGAAGCATTTGGACAGAATAACCCAGTGACCACAGTAACATCGTCTCAAACACGCCACTTAAGTGTATTTGTAAAATTGCTCCTCAGCATTTTTAGATTCTTAAATCACAGAAGGGTTGAGGTTGGAAGGGACGTCTGGTAGTCACCTTATGTCCTCCACCCCCAACATGGACAACCTAGAGCAGTGGTCTCCAAAGTGGGGTGTGTGCAAGGCAAGCCATTGGGGTGTGGGAAGGAAATATTAGAACTTTTAACTTTTTTTTTTTTATAATGTAAAAATAAGAAAGAACTTAAGCTTTACTAATATTTAATACACAACTGGAGATTGGCACTCTCCGTTGGTCCGTCAGATGGTCACATCTTCCCGGGGGAAGAGTGGGTGCTCCACAACACAGTGGACAGTGACAACGATGGGTGGGGGTGACAGTGATGCCCTCACTTGATCACTTGCTTTAAACAAATTGCAATGTATTGCAGTTCCAAGTGTGCCTAGTCAAGCAGATTTATGGGTATTATCTAGTTTTAACTGAAGGAAAGTAACCCTCACAAAATGGACAAGTGACTTCAAAAAAATTCCTGCAAAGAAACCAAAGTCTGAAGATGATACTAATAACGCAAGCACAAGTGAACAAGAAAATGGCAGAGCTGACGTTCCTCCTCAGTAAGAGCTCTTTGTTAGCCACATCACGAGGCGACAACAGTGATGACCTAATCATATCTCATAAGAACTTGGACAAAAAGATTTTTAATTATCAATATTGAAATAAACTGAACTTAGAGGCAGACCTGCAAATCACTGCATTGTAAAATGTTAAACAAAGATTTTAAAAAATAATGAAGCGTATTCGGTCACATAGCTGTCCCTAAAAAATGTATTATTACTAGCAATATTTTAACTACGAAAATAAAAAGGGTTTTTTTACAATCACTAAAATAAAATTTGAAAATATTATTTCATTTTTATATACTTTTAAAAATTTTTGTGCATGTTTTGACTGTACTAATTATATTTGTATAGTAGTATGTGTATATAAATTACAAATAATTACACACATGGGGGAGTGCATGCTCAAAATTTTTTTACCAATAGGGGTGCATGATCAAAGAAGTTTGGAGACCACTGACTTAGAGCAGGCTGCTCAGGACCATTTCCAGATGGCTTTTTATGATCCTCAAGTATGGAGGTTATCTGGTCCAGCCCCCCTGCTCAAGTAGGGCCACCCAGAGCCGCTTGACCAGGACAACATCCAGATGGTTTCTCAGTATCTCCAAGGTTGGAGGCTCCACAGCCTCCCTGAGCAACCTGTGCCAGTGCTCGGTCACCCTCACAGTAAAAGAAAGTGTTTCCTGATGTTCAGAGGGAACCTCCTGTGTTTCAGGTTGTGCCCATTGCCTCCGGTCCTGCCACTGGGAACCACTGAAAAGAGCCTGGCTCCGTCCTCTTCCCACCCTCCCTTCAGGTATTTGCACACATTGGTAAGATCCCCCTGAGCCTTCGTTTCTCCAGGCTGAGCAGTCCCAGCTCTCTCAGCCTCTCCTCATAGGAGAGATGCTCCAGTCCCTTTATCATCTTCCTGGTCCTCCATTGGACTCTCTCCAGTATGTCCAGATCTCTTGTGTAACGGGAAGCCCAGAACTGACCCAGCACTCCAGCTGTGGCCTCACCAGCGCTGAGTAGGGGAGAAGGATCACCTCCCTCGACCTGCTGGAAGCACTCCTCCTAATGCAGCCTGGGGTATCATTGGCCTTCTTTGCTGCAATGGCACATTGCTGGCTCATGGGTCAACCTGGTGTCCACCAGGACCCTCAGGGCCTTTTCTGCAAAGCTGCTCTCCAGCTGGGCAGCCCCCAGCCTGTACTGGTGCATGGGGTTGTTACTCCCCAGGTGCAGGACTTTGCACTTCCCTTGTTGAATGACCATACGGTGTATTAGCTAGCTTTAGGTCATCTGCAGACTTGCTGAGGGTGCGCTCTGTCCCACCATCCAGACCTTTAAAGAGGATGTTGAACAGGACTGGACCCCGTAGAGACCCCTTGGGTATACCACCAGTCACTGGCCTCCAACTGGATTCCATGACACTTTGGGCCTGGCTCTCCAGACAGTTTTCTACCTGCCCCACCATCTGCTCATCCAGCCCATGCTTCATCAGCTTCTCTGTGAGGAACTTATGGGAGGCAGTGTCAAAAGCCTTACTGAGTCAAGTAGACAATATCCAGTGCTCTCCCCTCATCAACCAAGACAGTAATTTCATCATAGCAGGTTATTAAGTTGGTCACTTCCCCTTGCTGAATTCATGCTGACTGCTCTTGATGACCTTCGTATCCTTCACATGCCTGGAAATAGTTTCCAGAATTAGTTGCTCCATCACCTTCCCAGGGCCTGAGGTGAGGCTGACCTGCCTGCAGTTTCCTGGACCCTCTTTTTTACTGTTTTTGAAGACACGTGTGACATTTGCTTTCCTCCAGTTCTCAGGCACCTCTCCCAATTGCCATGATCTTTCAAAAGTTATGAAAAGTGGCCTTGCAATGACATCAGCCAGCTGCCTCTCAAAACTCATGGGTGCATCCCATCAGGACCACAGATACCAAAGGAACATCTACTTCAACCCTTAAGTTCTTTCAAAAATGATTTCACCTAACTCTCAGCCTAAATTTGTTTAGTCATTCAGGCTTGTTTTACTAGTGACTGGCTACTCTGTGAGTCACCTCAATTATTAACCAGCAGTTCTCTACAGCATGCTTGCAACCCAGATCAAATACTGTAAATTTGATTTAATGAATAGATTCTAGTTGAAGATTTAAGGAATTTCATAGGTGTGCTTCCAAACACTTAATAGTTCAAGACTGTTCTTCTGAGCTCCCCCGAGTTTGTTGCCCTTCACGAGTTGTGATGCTGCATGAGCTAAAGTATGATAAGGTTATGATAATGCCAAGTATTCCTCTTGTTTCAGATGATCAGACCTCAAAAAGCATGTCTTCCTAGCCTTTTTCAATCAGTGTTTGCTTGATAGTGTTTCTTTAGGCTGGAAGCATGTCTTCATTTCTGTGTCAAAACACACAGCGCTTTCTTGCACTCCAGCTTTCAAGACCACTTAGCTCGCCTCTGATCAGTACTTACCACGCCACTAGCCCTGTTGTCATCTGCATGCTTTTATCAGTAATGACTCTATATTTCTTCCTCATCACTAATAAAAAAGGTTAAACACTGTCAGATCTGAAATTAATCCTCAGAGGACCTCCACATACTCTACATTGATTACTGACTACAATTATGTTATTGAGACCTATTAGCCATTTTTTTTAAAACACACTTGATGTATGCTAACGATCCTATATCATTCCCATTTCTAAATCAACATGTCACATGGCATCAAATCAAACATTTTACAAATATTAAATGTCACGTATCTTTGAAAAGTCAGACTTGTTCTCGCAAAACATCACATTCTCTTGAGAAAAGATTTATTTCCCATAACCTTGTGTTGATTGAAATTAATTAATTAAGAATTAAAGGTATGTAACACAGTTGACTCCCAGGCAGCCATTCTATCATTTTGCACAGGATTAATGTCTGCTTGACAGACTTAGGATTACTTGGTCATCCCATTCATCCTTTTAATGCTTTGTCTTATCAATTTTAAACAATTCCTAACTTTTTTAAATGCACACAGCTATCCATTTCTCATTCCTTTCTTCCCCCCACTTCCTCCCCATTTTTATAACCTATTTTACTTTCCCTCCCTTCTTAACAAATATAAACCAAACAATTCTGTTACTGTGATTAGTAACATTCTGCATGTAAACTTAACTATCTCTTCCTCTACTACTTCCAAATCCACTTCTTTTGGAAGGAGAAGTAAGCACCTATGAATTGTTGGAAAGAAATGTCTTAGTCTCATGATAAACAAGCACACAAATATACTTATGCAGTTTTATGATGCTATTAAGTAAATTGCCAACAGTAGTAGTAAGGACAGTACTGGGCAATTCCTAACCTAAAAAGAGTTCTGAATTGTGAAGCAGGGAAATTTTTTACCAGGTCTATCCTCCCTGGGGGAAAAAAACAAACCAAACCAACAAAACCAAACAAAAAACCACGAAAAAACAAAACCAAACTAACACTCCCCTCCCCCCCCCCCCCAAAAAAAAAAAAACCACACCAAAAAAAAACCCCTTCAACATAAAATTGCATTCAAGGCCAGGTTGGACAGGGCTCTGAGTAACCTGATCTAGTTGGCGGTGTGCCTGCTCCTGCAGGGGGGTTGGACTGGATAACCTCTAGGGGTCCCTTCCAACCCAAAACATTCTATGATTCTATGATAAAAACAGTAATAAAGATATTCTTACATAGAACCTACCAGTCCATGTTATTTCCATGTTATTTTCATGGAAATAACACCCACAGCCATACATTCAGAGTGGTGATGTAAAACAACCACCTATAACAGAAAACATCCTCACTGCCAGTGAAGTCACTGCCCTTTCAAATAACTCCACTAAACTGGATTGAGATTTTTAGGAACACATACACACTCACACACTTTGTTTTATTCACAAGGGGAAAAAAAAATTGCAATATAACTCACCTGTGGCATGAAATGATTAGCAGTGTTCTAGGAAATACGGTATTTTATTTAGAAAGGCTTTGATTTGCAAACAATGGGGCTACAGAAACAGAGCTCAACAAAAGTAAATAGAGGACTAAACAAACATTCATGGAGACAGGAAATTCTGTGTATGAGAACCTTCTGAAGAAAAATTTATAATAAGCTTTTGTTCTTTAAAATTGAGACTAGTAGTTGCAAGACGAACGGCCAGTTTCACGGTGTTTAATCGTTTCTATTCCTTAGAAGGTTATTCTACTGACGTAAAATATAAACCATAGCTGACAAAATATGCCTCTGTTTCTCCACTTGTAGTACTTGTGAAAGTACTACAAAATCATGGATCCTCCTTCTGCAGAAAATTGCCTCATTTACAAGACAAGTGTCCCGCATTTTATACACCCGTTACGTTCAGCCATATTTTCCCGTGTTCTTAGGCAGTTTTTATTTTCTCTTTTTTCTCCACCTAAGCTCAGGTAAGCCTGAGAGATTAAAACAAAAGCAACAACAATGACATAAAATTTGCATTTCTTATTTTTCTTATTGTTGTTCAGCATATTTACGTTCCAATTTTTCAGGAAAGTACTTTAGTCTAGCTTCAAAATCCACGCACACTGGAGACTTATTTAAGGTAAATTCAATAGTAATACTAAAATATTTTTACTCTGTTACTGATTTTCAGCAAAAGATCTGTTCTTCAGTCCCAAAGGACTAGGGGGACCCACCCATAGCCCCCTTCCTCCAAGCCTTTTTTTGGTTGTTTTTTTTGTTTTGATTTGTTTTCCCAAGATAAGCGTATTAAACCAGAAGAAACGGCCTACTTACAGGGAGTCCTTTTAACCAACCATACTTCAGAGCAAGGTAGATAGCAGACATGAGGGTAATGGGGATGTTGCACATTCACTCGGCTGCCCTCTGATCACATTCTCCCTTGCTAAGGAAAGGCACTAGAGCCTCCTTATACGCTTGCTTCTTGTTGACGTTACGGCTTATATATGACAAGGCCCCAGCTCTGGCATTTTCTTTGCAGGGAACTAATCCCCACGTTACATCCTCCTCAGCACTACGTGCGGCCATTTGACATTCACCAAACCTGACAAGAAAGAAATCCTGAGGTCTTTTTGGTACAGCAGGTGAAGGCCCACCCTAAACAGACAAACAAAAAACAATGAAGCAACAAAGATGGCTTTGCTGTTTTAAAAGGGGCACACCACTATCGCACCGAATTACTCGTGAAGAGAGTCTCAAGTTAACATCTCACACTAACACAGATGCAACAGTTCTCACAGATGGTAAATCAACAACAGCTTCCGTACTGTAAATCCTTCACTAAAAACTGTAAATCCTTGCCTTTAAGGCCTATCTCTCTGTAATCATCTTTGTTCATCTTTCACTACGCTGCCAAAAGCCCCTAATTAGTATCATCTTGGGCTGCCTTTCACTGCCCCTCATCCTAATCAGTTGACTAATTACTTGCACATAATCTCAGTGTCAGGTTAGAAGATGTTTTTTGAACGAAGAGAAGTGTGTGGAAGAAGCCCCTTACCTGGGGGGTATGGAAGATAGCCTGTAGACAGCTACCAGAAGACCTCAAGTAGCAGGTAGGTAAAGCTAACTGGCCTTGCACAAGGGAAGGAACAGGGGAAGAAAGATGCAGTCACAGCCAACAGCAAGCTTACAAGTGTGCTAATCCCCAAAAGCCAACAGCGGGAAGCTTTTAGTGAAGAAGGCAAGTCAAGGGAAAGGCTGCAGCACAAAGAGCGCTCATTCTAGCACGACAGCAGGGAATGCTGCTTTGGATTTCAAATGGGCTATATACAAAGAGACGCTGGCAGATGCTGCAGTAACTGATGTAGGAGGAAAGGAAGGCATACGCAATGGTTTTCTGCAAAGGCAAGAACAGAACACTTCTGATTTTAGGAATTTATGAAAATATTTGGAGATGGTATACATGTATGAGGGAAAAGAAAGCACCAGAGATGTAACTCCCAAAAAGTAACAAGATTAATGAAACAAGGAGAGTGGGCAAGAGTAGAAAGAAGAACAGCGCAGAGAGCAACACTTAAGAGGAGTTAACTGCCCCTCAACTCAGACAGCATTGATGGGACTTTTCAGCATAATGATGGTGACATTAAAGAGTAAAGGAGATAAAGATGAAAAGGACTGGATTAGGAATGGAGTCCTTTTCAGGCTGTTCTGGAAAGAACAGACCTCATGACAGAAAATAAGAGAAAGAACAATTAGATGAAAAAAAGTTAAAGAATAATTTTAAAAACAAATGCTTGAAAACTATTAAGTTTATATCATTATTACCCTTAAGGAGAGACAAAATACAATACAAACTTCTAAAAAATGTTTCTGGTGCCTTAATAAAAATTCCACCAGATGGAAGCATCTTAAGGATTTCTCTGGATATTTTGAAAGCAGTACGGAACTTGTGAAGAACACAGAAGAGCATTTCACAGACGTGTATTTATGGTGTTGCTAATTCAGTAGTTACTTACCAACAGAGTAAGTACTGCAAAGACCCTAAACTGACACCAAGGCAAATCTGTGGGGATGACTTTTTACTGTTAAGGTGAAACAAAACTATGTTAATGTGAATTTATGGAGTTTATATTAGTACAACAAGGAACACCGTAAGTTCAATAACTAGAAATCGTGGTTCTTCCCCCCCCCCTTTTATTATTCTTTTCTTCCTTAACTAAAATGCCTTGCAGAAATAATTCTACTTTGTGCCTAAGCACAAGAGGAACTGCAGTACTACATTCAGAATTATGAACTCATTTGAGAACATGACTGCAACATTTCAGAAACACCTGTGCCCAGCCCAGCCTCCCAGCAGAATCCCTGGGGCGGGTATTTCACCCAACAGTTTGCTCCATCTAGCATTTCTGTGGGCAGAAGTTCCTCAGCTTCTCCAAGCCAAGCCATACGGTGCAGAGTAATGCTGCTGAAGCACACCCATGAACTTTCACTGACCAGCGGCCAAGGATGTGGCCCTACAGTACAGCCAGAATCTGCAGACTGATGCCCGGGATCCGATGGCAGCCACATTCCAACAGTTTAAAGAAGAAAGCCTGACAGTCCTTAGATTTGTCCTATTTCACATCCTGTTAAGATGAGCAGAGGCTGAAGATTTAACTCTGCAGTTGGCAGCAGCGCTGCGACACGACCATCCATAAACTGCAGACCTGGGCCGTGCCCAGCAGCTGGTGGGTGGGTGGGGGTAGCGGGGGGGTGCAGCCCGCCCCGTGCAGTCCCCTGCCAGCACCGCTGCTCCTGCATCCCGCTCTGCTTTAACCCCGCAGGCAGCTGAACACCACGCAGATGCTCCCTCACCACCCCCCCTCAGCAGGATGGGGGAGAGAATTGGGGAAAAAAGTAAAACACATGGGCTGAGATAAAGACATTTTAATAAAACTGCAGAGGAAAATAATAATTAGTAATAATAATAATGGTAAGAGAATACACAGAACATACAGAACAAGTGATGCCCAGGGCAATTGCTCACCAACCCCTGACAGATGCCCAGCCTGTCCCCGAGCAGCAATTGCTGCCCCCCCAGACAACTCCCCCCCAGTTTACAGGGGGTAATGGTTTTAAACTAAAAGAGGGTAGGTTTAGACTAGATCTAAGGAAGAAATTCTTTACAATGAGGGTGGTGAAACACTGGAATGGGTTGCCCAGAGAGGTAGTGGAG
Organism: Egretta garzetta; assembly: GCF_000687185.1. Lineage (NCBI taxonomy): Eukaryota > Metazoa > Chordata > Aves > Pelecaniformes > Ardeidae > Egretta > Egretta garzetta. The sequence continues at coordinate 473,959 of NW_009258378.1, forward strand.
ACCCCATCCCTGGAAACATTGAAGACCGGGTTGGACAAGGTTCTGAGCAACCTGATCTAGTTAGCGGTGTCCCTGCTCACTGCAGGCGGGTTGGACTAGATGACCTCTGGGGGTCCCTTCCAACCCAAAATATTCTATGATTCTATATGCTGAGCATGATCTCATATGGTATGGGATACTCCTTTGGCCAGTTGGGGTCAGCTGTCCTGGATACAATCCCTCCCAACTTCTTCTGCACCTGGTAGAATCATAGAATGTTTTGGGTTGGAAGGGACTCCTAGAGGTCCTTGCTCAGCAACAACTAAACCATCAGGGTGTTACCAACATTCTTCTCACACTAAATCCAAAACAGCACTGTGCCAGCTACTAGGAATAAAATTGACTATCCCAGACAAAACCAGGACATACCCTCTTAATAATTTGTACCGATCTTTGCTAGTTCCCTTCAGAGTCAGTGATGTGTTCCAGAAGCAAATACTCACTCTACATCATTATTACCAAGGCCTAGAATTCAGCATTAGCACACCACAATTTCTTGTCATTTCATGACAGTATCACAACTCAGAAAAAAAAATGGTTAGCTTTTTCTCACCTAAGATACAACATGTGAATTCGATTAAACAGCTAATTATCACATATGTAGAAAAGTACAAAGAAACTACTTGGTTAACTGGATTTCCCTCTTTATTTAGCTTGTTTCTTATTAATGGGGAGAAAGTTTAGTTTGGCTACACTCTCGTACAAGCAACATACAACGGTTTCCTCACCTCAACAAGGCAAGAAAGAAACTGAGGCACCTCCCAAACCTAAATGTTAAAGAGTCTCCAGATGGCAATGGGATTTACCTCCCCTTGACTTTGGACACAAGTAGCTAAAGCAGAAAATCAGTTTCCTTAAGGCCCTGGCCCCCCACCATCTAATCCAGGGAAGAAGCAGGTACCTCTAAAGGACATTTCAGATTTACAGTAGTATTGCTTCCAATTTAGGTTTGGTTGCTGCTATTTATGTGCTAGACACATATAATGCTTTATCTATGCAAGTTTGTTTTTCAAAGAGCTTTGAAAAATCTCTAGTTCGAATTAAATGTTTTGTAACAAATGTCAAAACTGTAAATCACTGAACAGTAGCAGTAAGCTGACAGAGAAGATGCAACTTGCTCAATACAATTCTCCAAATCTGTTAAGCCAAAAGTTGTTTAATACAATTTAACTCACCCTGGAGTGCAGTTAAATAATTGTGATGGATGGCAGCTTGTCTTAGTCTTTTTCATTTGTTAAATGATGATAGATGAATTATGCATATTACTGAATTTCAATGCATTCTTTCTGTTCACCACCCCTACTTCATGAAAAACATCCAGTCAATAAATAGTCTAAATCCATCTCCATCAGAACCGTATGACATTCTACAACTATGATAAAGAAGCTGAAGGCCAAAAGTGTTTCAGAATAAGTCCCTGGACATTAAGAGCAACAATAAATGTATACCTGCAATGCAACTAACAACACATTTGGTACTATCTCCGTTTTAAACAAAGTAACTGAACCTGTATCTGGTAAAAATGTTTATTATTAGCACTTTATGAGAACTTTGGGGGAGGGAAGACTATAGTGAATCAAATCCCCAAACAAAACAGACATAGCCTTTTTTTTTTTTTTGAGCAACTAGCTAACATGGTATCGAAGGTACACATTGAAAAATATGTGAAAGCAATTCTTTCATAAAAGAAGAAAAACAAGAAATATATTGCTAAATATAATATTTTCTAAGAAAACTTACTTGAGCAGCCATTTGGTAATTATCTGCTCTTTGACAACACCTGCACAGAGACTCCTAGGATGTACAGTTTGTCATTTTAATGTATTCCACAAAATCCCAGAGCACGAAGCTTCAAAAAAGAAAATCCATACTATCTACTTTTTCAAAGGGTTTTTTTCTTGCAATAATTGTGGCATGAGAGTACATCTGACTTCTAGCCATTTCAGTATCCGTGCTCAACCAGTGTGGTATTTCAGGAGAAGGACCATTTGAGTTATCTCCTTCAGCTGGACTGTTCTTTGTTTAACCACAGATCTCCAGTGTCTTAACTCCCTCAATTTGGAGGAAATTACAAAGTGAAAATGGCTGATACGGAGGGTTTCTTTAGAAGAAAACAGTGTATATCTCCATATGTATCTCTGTATGTATTCGTAAACTACCACAACTCAAAATGTCTGACAGAGGTACTGGAAGATTAACAGAAACCGCTTCAGATTTCAGATGCACTGGTGGCACATGCCAGGAGAAACCCTGCAAAACCTATGGAAGTACCTCAAGGAAAGACAAGCCTACAAGAAACTCTAGTCGGGCTTTAAACATGTCCCTCAAGACTTATGAAACAGCAAACAAACCCAAGAAAACAAAAGGATTTGATTTGACAAAGTGCCAAACATTTCAAAGATTACAGGGTATTTACTTTAACCATTGGTGAGGTATAATTTAACACAACTGACTGCAGCATTGTATGTGTATGATTCACACTACCGACCCTCAGGTACCTTCCACAGCAGGTTTTCGTCATAGACAGAAGGACTCAGTCTAAAATGGCTAGTTTAAAGAATAAGGAGGAGAGGAAAAAAAAAAAAAAAAAAAGGCAAAAAAAAGCTAGACTATTAACTTCACTAGCAAGTTTCTCCATCTTTGATGACAAGACTTATGAAAAGTTTATGAAAGTACAGACATGAGGCAGTAGCTCTGTCAAATCTCAGCGATGCGGTCTGACTGACAGGTATACAGCTTCACAAACGCATCCTGACAGTTACACACACTGCAGCACAAGGAACCTTATTTTAAGTAAAGTTTGTGAAAACTAAAATGTGACATTTACAAGATTTCTGAGCAAAAAACCTCAGGGACAAATTCAATCTGTATTGCCTTCATTTCATCCTCATTTTCCTTAAGTATATTGTCCCAGATTGTTCTTCTGATGTCTCCTATCCTGAGACAGACTAATGCCTAGGAACGACATTGACACTGTGAGTCTGCCAGGAGCTTTCAAAAAGCATTTTTATCTTAAATATGAAGTGTTTTCCTGCTGGTGAAACAGCATTACATCTCGCAGAATTCTTCATTCATCCCCAGTGATACCACCTACCGTGGAAGGTTAGATCTGAATCATCTTCCTTAAAGGAAGCTTGACAGTTCATTTCAGAGGTTCCTTTTTGTCTCCCATTTCTAAGCAGAAAGCAGCGTACATTCAGAAATCTCAAGCAGCTGTGCACCACTGCAAGTGCCACAGAACTAAAATAACATTTCTCAGAATTAGTCTGTCATAGTTTAAAGCATCAAAATTGTTAAGCAATTCTCAAGTGACATTGTAATTACAGAGTGCAGCCACAGTGATGCTATACTTAAGGTTGAAAGAGCTATTCCTATCTAAAACACCATTTTCAGTTTTTTGCAACTTTGTCAGTGCCTCCCCTTTAAGGCATACCTGCCACAGGGCAGGCAGAAGCACACTTTTTTGACGTGGGCCTCCTTTACAATTCCAATTTTTATTGACTAAACAAGTTCCTGTTCCTCAGAGAGGTTAATATTCAAATAGCAGACAGAAGAAATTGTTACACATAAACATCACAGACAAACAATTAAGTAAAAGCATAGATTCTTGTCCCATTGGGTCCTACCTGAATGACAAAAGCTATGCATGTAGTTGAAAGCAGGTTATGATAGCAGTGCAGACACTATGAAATGCTAAAAAAACCTTCGATTTGGTGTACTACAACTTGGAGAAGATTTTAACATGAAAACCAGTTATTTCATAGAATCTGAGAATACCAGGTTGGAAGGGACCTCAAGGATCACCTGGTCCAACCTTTCTAGGCAAGAGCACAGTCTGAACAAGATGGCCCAGCACCCTCTCCAGCTGTGTCTTGAAAGTGTCCAGTGAGGCGGAGTCAACCACTCCCCTGGGGAGATCGTTCCAATGGCTGACTATCCTCATTGTGAAAAATTTCCCTCTCGTGTTCAGTCGGAATCGTCTCAGGATCAACTTGTACCCATTACCCCTCGTCTTTTCCATGTGACTCCTTGTGAAAAGGGAGTCTCCATCTTCTCTGTAGCCACCCTCTAAATACTGGTAGACAGTGATGAGATCACCTCTGAGGCTCCTTTTCTCAAGGCTGAAGAAACCCAGTTCTCTCAGCCTGTCCTCATGCGCCAGGCTTCCCAGTCCTTTGATCATCTTGGTGGCCCTTCTCTGGATCCCCTCTAGCCTGTCCACATCTTTTTTGTGTAGTGGGCACCAGAACCATACACAGTATTCCAGGTGTGGCCTGACAAGCGCTGAATGGAGTAGGATAATGACTTCTTTATCCCCACTGGTGATGCCCTTGTTGATGCACCCCAGCATATTAGCAGCCTTCTTGGCCGATAAGCAGCACACTGCTCACTCATTTGTTGTCCCTATTTCGCTGCCCTCCCAAATCCCAGACTGCCTGAACTCAATGAGTGACAAAATTTCAATTCTGCACTCCCTAGAGCTACAGCTACAACGAGCCCAAACAGGCTGTATGAAATGCTTGCATTTGACCCCTCGCAGCAGTCTGGTTATTTTTGAAAGCTCAGCTGAGCCCTGCCACTCCTTCTCCACAAGTCTAACTTGTGCCAGATGCTGTCAGCCCTACTGAGATCCAAAAGTGAGATATTTTTTAACTGCAGACTCTAGAGATGCTATCTGTAGCGGAGACCATGCCTAGCATACACCCCAAGGAAAGAACACCACACAACATAGGACACCTTTCAAAAAGCAGAAGAGGCTTGCGCTGTCCCTGTTTTTAAATCAACAGATTGGATCTCAGTCTACTGGCCAACATGAACCCTAAATTCTCTTGAGGGAAGACACTCCCTAATGCTCTTGTTAAAATGTACTGCTGTGCAAAAAAGGATGCAAGACTCACCAGTCCAAAGACGAGGAGACAGAAGGATGGCTGATGGCACTGCAACCTCACAATAAGAGAACTTATCCTGAAGGTGAAAAGCTACTATGCAGTAAGACACAAGAGAGAAAACATAAACAGAAAAAGAGGAAGCAGACAACTGCATTGCAGAGCAAGTTCTGGATGGTCAGGAAGATGCATATGCCAGAAGACCCACTGAAAGTTTTGGGGGATTCACTTGTCTTCAGTGTTACCCTGCTGGTTAGATCTAAAGAAGGCTTGGCAAGGTGAGCTAGCAGAGCTGCCTGCCTGCTCTGCCAACCATCCCGAAATGCCTGGCTTTCTCCTTGTCCCACACGGAATGCCTCAAATGTATTAGGTAGACCCTGCACACCCAACAGGAGTCCAGCATTTCACTGCAATACCCAAAAAGCTCCTCTGTACGACACTGAAGCTCTTTTAAGTATTTTTACTGGATTTGCAACTAACACTTCCCACTTCAGGACATGAAAAATCAGAAAGATCACGGCCCATTGATAAATTGCATTCACTGCTTCTTTTGTCTGATTTCAGATTTGTAGTAACAGTCAAGACAAAGACTAAACAGCATTTATCTGTCCCTTTTTGCACCAGCCTACAGTGGATGAATACAGGGAGCAACAGTTTTCTCCTGACCTGTTCATCACTTATTATTCAACAGCTTCTCACAGTTCTGTAGTTTCTTCTCAGCTTTCTCGGATACTTATTAATTTACAAAGTTTCCCAGTGCAGGAAATGGTCAGATTTTATTTGAAGGACAGCTTTTTCCCCCCCTCCGCTAGCATCCATCTTCAGTAATTACCAGTCAGTAAGCAAATTATGTCTAGTTAGGCATATTAAAGTTCTTTCCAGAATATGCAATAACTGTTTCCTTACCAAGACTGCCTTATTAGTTGGCAAGGTTGACTGAAGAACAGAGGGACAGAAAAATCATCCACCATTCTTTCCATCCTACCACATCTACATTGTAATTAATCCAACAGACGCAGCAATTGCTCATACAATGCACGTGCAAGATCATGAACAGGTAGATGTTGCTATCTAGCTTCCACATTTCACCAGACTTAGTTCCTGAGATCGGTCCTTGGAGTGCATGTTACAAGTGAATGTGGTGAGTTTTCATTGAGATAAAAAAAAGTTAAATTCTCTTGGATATATTTATTTATGTTTCTGGGGAGTGGACACTATTTCTTCCTTGTCCTTAACCAATACAGATAGCAACTATCCTTAATTCCTGTAGCTGAGGTCCCTAAATGTCAAGGAATTAGCCTATTTATTCCAAAGAACAGGAGAGTGTGAAACAGAATGATGTCTTATAACAACAAACATATCAATAAATTAATAGAAGGGAAATCCTTTAATAACTCTGGCATACAGGAAGTAAGAGCAAGTGATCTTAATGAGCAAGTTAATTTCTATACTGCTAAATAACAGAACTCTTGCTAGAGCTCAGACACCAACGCTTAAGAAAAACAATCCTGGCTTTAGCAATAAAAATAGAGGTAAGTTCTCAGCTCCTTTCTTTCTTAGAAGGCAAATTAAGAATGCAGAGGGAGATCAAAAGAGCCAAGCATGAAAACCAATTATTCGGCAATTCTTAAAACAATAGTTAAAACATTTTCTCAGAACTTGAGAGAGAAATATGGGAACCTGTGAAAGCTACCACATAGACTGAAGATGGATAAAGTCATCATTATATTGGAATAAAAATTTTGTTATTAATTTTGTTTCTTTCCAGCTTCCAATTGCATAGCTCTAGATAAGTTTATTTTAAGTAGCTTTGAAATAGAGCTGCTGAAAGAGGAGGATACAGGTGGAATAAAACCAGCAAGTACCTCTTCCATCTGCAGTGACCGATCACTGAAATGCACCAACATCAAGTAACCACTCCATTATTTTAAACTTTAACTAAAACTAAAATTAACATACTATCAACAATAAAGTGTATTATGTGAATTTTATTAAGACTTAATAAAAATTCTTTCTCCTTTGTATGTACAGTCAACGTGACATTCTTCCTTCCTCCCAAAAGCAGGAGAAGCAGGAGAAGCAAGAATTAATTTCATCCCGTTGTGAATAATCCAGGCCTATTTCAATACTTACTATATTTTGCTGCAGTAATTTACAGGCTGAACACTTGCACAAACACTAGGCCAGAATTTTTCAGTAAAATGATGGAAAGAGCACTGTAAGTAAATAACATAAAATGTTTTCACCAAATAAGTTGCTCTCTTAAAATGTAATCCCCTGTAAATTCTTCAAAAGAAGCCTGATTATAATTGGCAGTCCTTCAGAACAGGTTAATTTAATATAAAGAAACTGGAGGCCAATTTGTTTCACAAACACTGCTAGTTATGTTTCACATATATCATGGTCATGAAATATGTATCAAATTTAGCCTATAAAACTATACCTTCTCCTAGTTCAGCTGCCTTTTTCCCCCACAAAATCATGTAGAAATACCTACCATATAGATAGGTGCAGAACTTTTTATACATGTTCCTGAGAGAGGCACTTACAAAGCCAGAATCAGTCTTTTGAAGGATGAATATACGCAAGGTGACAGCAAGAACCATCCAGGTAAAGGCATCTACAGACCTTCTGCTCACAGACGCTTCCCCCAGTAATTGTAGTCCTTTCTGTTTTTAAAGCATAAGACAAATACAGGAATTTGCAGCTTATTCAGTGACAACAACTGGACATCACTGCCAACTTCAATCTAATTAAAATATAATCTACACATTATATTTAAAATAACTACAACTGCCTGAATAGCCTAAACATTTGTCTTGGAAAAAGATCAGAATACTGACATAAATGTTAATTTTTTTAAATGGAACCTTTTTATAGCAATCAAGCTTTTAAGGAAATTAGTCACACATTAGAAAATTAATTTTATATCAACCACTAATAAAGTCTGGAAACAACATGACCAGCCTCCAAAACTGAAAATGCAACACTCAACTTGTACATCGTTTTCATTGTAACGAAGTCATTTATTCCTCCTGTCTTGGCAATTTGCAAAAGGTCAGCTTGTTATACACTAAGGAAAAAATTCTTAGATCATAAATTAATAAAGTGAGTTACATGACATTCCTTATCAACCTTAAAGTTATTCCCCACTAAGAAGTTTTGTGGATAAACACTAAATTGCAGTATTTTTATAACCAGCTCCAAAGCGTAAGTGCTTAGCCTTTCAGATATATTATGAGAAGCACGGGGAAAATAACTCGTTACATCCAGAAGGCAAAGCAGTGACAGAAAGGAATTGTTTTAAAAAATTCTTAATGCTCCCTGTGCACTACAGAACATCAGAAATCCATTCTTTGATGATACTGTAATGAAAGGAAGTTGCTCTGGTAATATATACAAAGCCCCAGATAAAAGCTTACAGGATTAAAGGATTACATGATGGTTATTAAAGGGGTTGGGGAGGGAGGGAGGAGGATGCACGCTCTTTTAAATAATAATCATCATTCTGTTTGGAAATGTAAGTGATAAGTTTGGGTTTAGGTTGCGTTTTAGCTTTTGTAATAAATGCTCTACTTACTTTCTTTTGAGCAAAAACAAACCAGCAATATGTAAGGAAATAAGTGCTTAACTTCATCTTCAAATGCACAAGAAAGATTTGTTTGCAACATAAATCTGTTGCACTGGCATAGCTTCATTAAATAGAGGTTTCAGTTCTGAACTGGCACGTTATATATTGCAGTTTTATCCACAAGACTGTCAAGCACCATATTTTCAGTATTTCTTCCTATGGAAAAACAGATCTAAATGAAAAATTGATATATCAGTGCAATGAATTACACTGTTTATTGCTGCTAAAATAAATAAGTGACTTTTGTTAATTTACGCATGTCATACGTATACATTATGCATGAGTTTCACAAAGTTTACAGTTGACCAAGATTATATCCACTGTGGTCTCTTATTTTCACTTACTGTTGAAAGTAAATGCAACTCATCATCTGAGCAAACACCTTTTAAAAAAATGGGGTTCTCTCATACATCTCAAATCATCAGGTTTCAGCTCAGCCCCAAAAGAAAATTCTGAAATTAAGAATATGCAATGTCCTCCCAAGGGGGAAATCCTCAATATGGTTTGGAGTTACTCTGATTATTTACAAACACTGGTTGCACCATGGCCGCTAGGGTTTTACTGGCTTTCAGTGTAGTTAAACTGACTTTATTAACTATAAAATACTAACAGCAGACATGTAAGGGATGAGACTAAGGGGCTATTACTTTTTTCTAATGCAGCTATATATTTGACAATTAAAGCTTCCTTGAGAACTACCCAATTTCTTAAAACTGTCAAAAATGAGGAAAAAATAAAAATCAAACATTGCTTGATTCCAAAGAAAATACTGATGTTCCCAGTGTACTGGGTATAGTTGGTATACAAAGAAATGAGTGAAGTAATTAGAACAGCACTCTACCTCTTTTCAGATATAACGAAATACATGACATTTCCTTGGGGACTCATTTGTTCTTAATAATTAAGCATGAATTGAAATGCTTGCTGAGGGCAGATCTGTAAACAAGCATTTACCGTAGCTATCTAAGAAAACAGGCCAGTCTGTCTATTCTGCAACCAGCCACTACTAGCAACTTCTAAAGCAAGGGCTTTAAGTTCAAATATTTGCTCTGTACTCAGTAAATCTATTTCATTTTACACATATCAAATTATATTATTAATATGTTATGCAGTTCATTAAAAAATAAATTGAGATAATTTTATCACTTTCCAAAAGCAGGTTATTTTGCAAGTTCACATAAGCCAACATTGTACAGCAGAGTATTTCTTCTATACCCCATAGTACATATTGTGGTACCTACCAGAACCAGTAAGGGAACCAGCTGAACACTTTGTGACCGGCTTTTTTTGCAAACTTTTAAAATAATCCAAAATAAAATATATTCACAAATTATGTAATAACTGGGAAGACCCAGAAATCAAGAACACAGGTACGTTGTTGATGTCCTAGTTAAGAGTCATTTGACATCAGCTTTGTAAGTCTTTCTGCAAATCACTGAGTCACCTAACAGACAATAAGGGGGGAAAAAGGCCAGAAAGTGAATATGCACAGCAATAATGAGATGGTAAGAAAGCCAGATAAAATAAAAGCTTTACAATTAATACTGAGAGAACACAGCAAAGTTATTTAGAATATCAATTTTATCCCTCCAATACTGTTAACTTTTAGCCTATTATCCTAATACACCTGCTAGAAAGAGATATTGCAAAGTAACTATGGATGGGTACAGAGGATTTATGGCGACAATCACATTAACATTACCGGGTGCTACGAGTGTAAATCATCACCAGAAAAAAAACAACATAAAAATCCCAACACAGATGCACTACACGTCCATACTTTCGCCTGCATTTGTAACACATGAATCCACAATTAAAGCTTCGTGTTGCACAGAGGTTGCACAAAATCCCATCGATTACTGAAACCCTCACGTAGAAAATTGAAATTTCCTACCACCTTTTTAACAAGTGATTGAGAACAAGATTTCTCAATTTGCACCTCAGTATTTTTTAATGTACCTTACATTCATTCAAAGTAAGGGACAGGTTTTATGCCCATTAAAATTATCAAATACTGCTAGGTTGTTAGCCCCCATTCCACTGGTAGGGAGAGACTATGAAGAGACACAGGCTGGAGCATACAGACAAGTCACAGTTTTTCCAGACCATTCTGTCAAGCTCCTGGCAGGAGAAGAACCAGTAGCAAGACCCTCAGCACACCAAAAAGGTCTTCTACAGTAAATGCTAACAGAGCCCAAGAGTGGCCTGATGAAAGGGCACAAACCCCAACCACCCCTTCTGTGATCACACGCTGCCTTGGACCTCCTCTCTGCTGAAGAGTCCCACATTTCATTTAACCCCGTTCTTCACTGCAGGCTCAAATAATCTGTGCCTCAAGGATTTTGCCAAAACCTCCCATCGATGGGCAGTACTCATTGCCTTGGAAAGCTCCGAGATGCAGCGCCTTTGAGTAGTTTACTCAAACACATCACCCCAGTAAGCACATTCATAAATTATCTTTGCTGTGTTTTATACCTTTCACTTGCAGTACTCACCCAACTTGCTCTAGTTATAAAGCTTCATACATATGGATAATGCTCCTTTGTATGTGCTAACAATCCTGGCAGGTTTCCCTTCAATAAACCACTCCAGATGTTAGTCTCGGTAATTATGTCTGACATCTCTCAGCTTTGGTAATGAAATACTGCTGATACAATTCCTTGTTTGTATTTCTATGGATCATCTTCAGACATAAAAACTAGAGAGTTAAAACAGCCAAGTCGACGGGCACAGAATGAAAATCTGCTAAAATGAATATACAGCAATCGCATCATTAGCATAAACAGGATAAAAATGGAAATACAGGATTCTATGAGAAAACTATCAGTTATACAGTATATCTTGCTCTTCTGCTTAATAAAGATGCCCTTTCAAATACTATATATACATATGTATGACTACATGAAAGACAAAATTACCAGTATTATCAATATCACGTAACACTGTAGAAGATACAACCTCTTTCTTGCTTCAAAGAATCAAAACTCAACTTTACACAATAGGCCCGCTGCCAACAAGGTCTAAGAAAGATGCACAATGCAAATTTCTAACCTGAGAAGTCAAGATTCAATATTTATTTTACCTACGATATTATCACATCAACTACATTGAATAGTAGAAGTGCTTAAGCAAAAAATGTGGTTAAGTAACACGCATCCAAAAAGCTTAAATTTTGCAGATGTGATCTTAGAGAATGCAGGTTCTGGAAGGTATATTATAAGACGTGTACAGTTTTTACATTGATAAATAAGCCTGCTCAAGAAGTCATTGGCTCATACTACTCTCCTGGGGTTAAATGTCAACACTAATTAATCATGTTAAATGTCAACACTAACAATAACGTGATTAAAACAGTACACAACTACTGCTGATGCCTGAAATTTCAAATATTAGTAGTGCTGTCAATGTTGTATGGGGCACACAGAAAGGCATTTAAGCAGGAGATTATTTTGTATTAAAAACAGATATTTCTTATAGTCTTAAGCTGTAACAAGTGTCATGACAATATTATTTTATTTCAGGTAAATTATCAAATAGTTTTGGCAAGTTCTTTAAGATATTAGATTCTTAATATTAGATATATTACACAAACATATTAATCATTATGACTACCTCACAACGTTAAACCCCATCACTAAGAAGCAACTTTTAGGACCTATCCCGCAGCACAAACCAGTTTTAATTTTTTAATAATGTAAGAATAACGTGAAAGTCCCTTTAACTACTGACTTCTGAAGGACTGAAATTAAGCCAAAGTGACTTAGATCAGTACAAACTTAAGTGACTTCTAATCTGAAGTCTTCTTAATTGAAAGTCAGGAAGCCACTCATATTTAGTGTCTTATGCACCACCACCACTTCCATGACCGTAAAGCAAAAGCTTCAGCACATGCAGAAATAAAAGAACTTCCCCACAGGCTACGTGAAGTATGTGAAATGGGCTGTTTCCCAAATAGTGTTATGACTGTTCATACTGTTATTCTGCTACTTAGTATCATAACTGAAAATCATTTCTAAAAACACACAATCGCACTAATGATGTCCCACCACTGTACGTTTTATTTACATAACCATGAACAAATGTTTTGAACAGAACTATGTGGACACGCATACAGCTGCCCATCCCCATGGCAAAAAAACCCAGACGCTCTTAGAAAAGCACATGCAGCATACTGGATGTGCTTTTATAAACTCAAGGTCATCCAAAACAGTTAATGGTTTTGAACTTCTCAAAGTATTTTTAGGCATTTAAGTCAGCAAAATGTTTGTCTAACTACAACACTCAGTTAATGATCAAACAAGAAAACCAGTACTAACTGGCCAGCCATGGCAAAATCCCATGACTATAGTTTACTAACGAAGCAATAATTACATTTAGTAAGAAATAAGGGAGTATACATTTCAAAGGGATTCACGTATTACAAAAATCACCTTAATATCTCAGAAGAAGGCACTAGGGTTTGCCCCATCAAATGAGAGAAGAAATGTGAGAAGTCATCAGAGGGTCGTTACCTGCAATTCTGAACATCCGAGCTTACTCATCACATGCGCTCTGTTAACAAGAGCCACAGGTTTAAGTGAAAGAAGTGAATTGGTGCCAATGCTGTCATTCATAACAAGGTATATGAAATGTTCTGACAATAAGGTGATTTTATTTAACCCAGACTGTGCTAATAACTTGGCAGGTTGTTTTCTTCCTGGTAGGATGAAAGGATACAAAAGAAAAGGACTAAGAAAAGCTCGAGAGACTTGGAAGAGAACAGTTTCAGCAAAATATGAACACTGTAGATTTTAAGACACCACTGCCCTATCTGGCTCTAAACACAAATTGTCAAGCTCAGAAATAAAAAAAAAGCTGAACTTTTAAGCCAACATTTTAATTGTGCAGATTCATTAAACTCCCTGCATTTTCTTCTAGAAAAGTCTGGCTGAAGCCTAGAACCAGTCTGTAGGAAAGGGCTGATGCTGGGGATTACAGTCTGCATGAGTACGTCTGAACTTGCAAAGGGAGGCAGCTCCTTCCGGACAGGACAAAAAGCCCGGCCCAGCACTGCCAAGGACTTGTCTAAGTCTCAGGTGAATGATTGCATGACATAGGTCAAAGCTGACGTGTTGGTAAATTAAATTCAAAGGCAAACTTTTTCCCTTTGTCCTCACTAATCCTCACAACCTATCTTCAAGGTATACCACGGAAGAGGGATAAACTCAATCTCTTGGTAGAAGCTGTGCAGTCACACATCAGAGGCACAGACAGAGCTTTGTCTTCCCATAGCCTAGGCCTATATCTTGAAGAGCCACCTCTTGATTTCTCTGTTCTTCAAGTAAAGCCTTCCATGTTACTAACGCTGTATATGAACATCTACTTACTTAGGATCTAAAGAGCATAACTGTTTTGACAGGACTGCCTACATAGCAATATGCTTGGACTAGTCTACTCTGCTTAACTGAGATCTAAAGGCTGAAGTAACGAGAGAAGAAACAAGAACTCCACCACATTCTCTGAAGGTAAACTGACCGAGTGCTGTGTGAGAGACCAATTTCTACAGCCAAAAGTTTCTATTGAAAAACTTTCGACCTGCGATTCCTTTCAAAATTGCTTAGGAGTAGAGCCTAAACATCTAAGTTTAAGAGGACTCCCCAGAAAAAAGCCAATACTCCACCACTCTGAAATCCATCAGAAAGAAAAGAGGTAGCTCATGCCATGCCTGGAAATAGTTCCCAAATGAGGTTTTTCACAGGACCGAGACATTATGAATTCAGAGACAGACTAGTTTTGTTTGTTCTCATACAATATTCAACAAAGCTATGCCTTCACCTGTTCCTCAATAAAAATACTCTGAATTTTCTAAAACACAGACTACGCCGATCTTCCATTACCGGGTATAATCATCATAACTATTTCAGTGTGAGCCTCGAGTAAGTTGGTGTTAAACATTTGTAAGATAAATATTAAGGAATTCTTCAAAAGCATCATTACTGCCTTTTTACCTTTTGAACCATGTAGGAAGGTCTGCACAAAACAAAGCTGCAGCTTTCTCCCTCCTGGCCTATGTGGCACTGAACCAGTCAGCCATTCTTTAAAAAGGCAGATTCCTATTTGTGGTACTTAATGGCAAGGCTAAGCTAGCCGCATCCAGACAATAATAACTCTCTTTATTACTTGGTTTCTGAGATAAGAGGATTCTGTCATTAGAGTGTTCTCTTCTGCAGTGTTTTTTTGTGCTCTAGTATACTGGGAAAGCTTGGAATTGATCGCTTCCATTTGTTTTAATAAACTGCCCTACTTAACTCCCAAGACTGTATTGGCTTCATTCTCCAAGAGGTTTCGATGATGCTGATTAGATTATATCATTTTTAGATCATTACTGGCTTTTATTGTAAAAAGCGGCATTTATGATACATTTTCTAGCAAACTGTGGTACACAGATACCCTATGTAAACCACAAAGATGCAAAAGCCCTGTTTCTATTCTCAGTAGCATAAATAGTACTTCAGACAAAGTTCCTGTATTCTCCGTGCAATGTGATGCAAAGAATTAGTAGGAGACTGGATGAAACCGTCTGTCTGTCTGCGTGTGAAAGTATCTTGACAGCTGCATTGCTTGAATATTGTCCTGTGTTTACATCATCACATGGTTCCAGTAGGTTTTGTGTATATTTTCCAAATAAAATTTTTATTTTATTTTTACCCTGGCAGTGCTGTACCCGTGCAAGCTGAGCACTGCTACTGTGTACTTGTACTGTGTTTCAAGAACAACTATGGTTCACTGCAGGCAGCCTCACATTATTCCTCCAACAATAAGCGTGCAGAACATGATCAGATCCAACCTCAGAGGCACACAGAGCAACAGGGACACGGCAGCACCACGCCACTAAGACTGCATCTACAGGCAAGGACAAAGGTGCATGTCTTCTGTAACGAAGCCATCTCCCGCAGCACTGAATCACAGCACAAGTGAAAGTCGGATACAAAGATCCAGACATGAACAACTGAAATAACTCCTGAATCTTCCCAAACCTCAGTCTGGGAGCCTATGGCAGAAGTAAAGAACTGAGCTGGGGCAGAGGAAAGATCTCATAACCTCAGATCCTCCCCCACAGCCTTCAGTGTTCCTGCATGACCAACAGGTTGGAAATCACCATTTTTCCCCCTCTAACTGTTCACACCAGACTGTGCCCAGTGCTGGCTTCACCGGTACAAGGGCAACATGGATATACTGGAGAGAGTCCAGCAAAGGGCCACAAAGAAGATGAAGGGACTGGAGCATATCTCCTGTGAGGAGAGGCTGAGAGAGCTGGGACTGCTCGGCTTAGAAAAGAGAAGCCTCAGGGTGATCTTGCCAATGTAGAAAGAGGACAGAGCCAGGCTCTTTTCAGTGGTTCCCAGTGGCAGGACCGGAGGCAATGGGCACAACCTGAAACACAGGAGGTTCCCTCTGAACATCAGGAAACACTTTTTCCCTGTGAGGGTGACCGAGCACTGGCACAGGTTGCCCAGGGAGGCTGTGGAGCCTCCAACCTTGGAGATACTGAGAAACCATCTGGACATTGTCCTGGGCAAGCGGCTCTGGGTGGCCCTGCTTGAGCAGGGGGGCTGGACCAGATAACCTCCAGAGTTCCCTTCCAACCTCAGCCATTCTGGGGTTTTGTGAATTATGTAGAGGCAGAACATAGGCCAACAACAGTGTCTGTTCCAGGATTTGCCTGTAATACCCAAATGACGAGAACACTTATTTTAAAGTGTCCGTTACAGATCTGACCAATTTTTCCACATCTTGGCTGCTAAGAGATGCACACAGTATTTGATCTTACCCTAATCAGATGAAATTAAACAGTCATAGGAAGAAATTCATCTTTTCAAGACAGCTGTGAATCCCTGTGTGACTTATCGTCTTTAACTTCTGGCATATTTTGAGGCATCACATCAATTTTTAGAAACTCACTGAGGTTCATGCATAACTGACAGCACCTGATGAAACAGGACTGAAGACAATTGATAAGTAGCTGCACCTTACAGAATATTTACTGTATGTTTCTGTGGGAATATGGTTAAAGTAATGAAAAGCATAATATTTTTTTACTTTTAATAACATGCTCTTATAAAATTTATTTTCCCATTAAACATATTTCCTTTCTATTTGAGTATCTCATAATATGAAATAGAAACTTTAAGTCTGACCACTGTAATTAATTTTCTATTACACAGCATTACCATTTATACTCAAAAGTCAAATAGCTAGCCAGTATCATCCCAAACATGCCCCATCTAACTTATTTCCTGCATGTTCACGGGGATATTAGTTTAAGAACCTATTTACGAGAAAATGTGGTTTTCTGTAGACACAGAAAATACACTTTCTTTTGCACCAGTTATTCATCATAAAGCAAATCCTGCAACCTGTTTTGCAAGCTGTTACTTTCCTATTTGAATTATATTCTATCTTTCAGCTTTCTGTAGCCGTCATTAACTTTGGCCTCTTCTTTATCTTCAATCTGAAGTTAATTCTCTGGTCAGCATGTTGCTTGCCGCTTTGAGGGATTAAATGTAAGGGTTTATGAAGAAAAGGAGCTTTTCATACAATGCTATTACACCATGATAGCTTTCACAGAAATTGTTGACTCTTGAAAAAAGCATGTTAAACACACATGTTGTTCATTTAAAAAGAAATATTATCATATTGCAAAATAATAAAAAAGGATTATTTTAAAGCATCTGCTAAACATATATGGAATCCTATTACAAGAAGCAGACAGTAACATAACCATATTCTCAGCACAGCACACAGACATTGGAAATGCTCTTTGTTGTTTATAGATATTGTACAATTATTCTTCCAAGACATATTCAAAATAATACATAAATTTTTACTTCTAAGGGAGATGCTCTTAAGAAAATGGTAAAACTAGAGACGCATTCTACTGTTACAGAGTTAAGAATCCATGTTCCTGTTGTACCAGCCTTTCATTTCATCTCACTTTAGCTGCTGATGAAGTAAGGCATTCATCTACAGACCAATTTGGAAATTTAGGACAGTAATTAAATAGTTTATGCTAACCATAATATAGTGTGTCTGTGCTAGTCTAAGACCTGTCTAACCAACAGATGCAATAATATAGGAGAATTGTTGTGTATTTGTGGACCACATTTCCTTTCCCACATGCTTCAAAACAGAAACTCACAGGTAATTCTTTAGTGATAAAAATACGTACATATTTTGATTTAAAAAATGAGCAACTGCAGCTGACTCTGCTGCTCTATTTGAGCACCAGTAGAGTATCTCAGGCTTTTCAATTACAAACAACTGGGAAAACCTTAGCGATTTAAAGTACACATGAGATGCCAGCCAGACTTAACCTGGACCAGGTCATCAGCTGGAAATAATGGCAATATCACTCTCATTTCCCTTCCCAACATGTTTTCTATCCCATAAAGTGGAGAATGGTGTAGGAAGCTGTAAGTGACAACTTTGCTAACAATTTAGCTACTGAAAAGTCTCCACAGTTGAGGGAATTTTCCCTAGCATGAAGCAAGAGCCTAAACAACATCTATCACTACCTAATACTATGCATTTAAAGCCTCAAATTCCACATCAGAAAAAATAAAGCAAACCACCAAAGGAACACTTTATGTGCCAGCAAGCCTGACTCTGTGGAAAGAACATGTTGCAATGTGATTCGATTTCACTGAAAATCACATTGTATGCAAAAAAGAATGTACCTATCTCAGTATCTTCTACAAGCAATAATCATTCAGATGCGTTCTCTTGCCTCACATGCTCTGGAATGTTTAAAATAAAGACTATTTCTAACTTCTGGTAATTTGTACTGGATTATAGCTGAATGACTTAAATAAAAAAATATATATATTATTAATATTACATCTGTTACAGATGGAATAAGCATGGATAAGCATAATCTTTTCATTGTTTTATGGACCCACAATCCACCAGCAAGTGTACAAATCCATATGATATCCTTGAGTGC
Organism: Egretta garzetta; assembly: GCF_000687185.1. Classification (NCBI taxonomy): domain Eukaryota; kingdom Metazoa; phylum Chordata; class Aves; order Pelecaniformes; family Ardeidae; genus Egretta; species Egretta garzetta. The sequence goes on from NW_009258378.1 coordinate 492,497, forward strand.
TGGATTTAAATTTGGGTCTCAGAAAGAGGTGAAAGATGTGCAAGATCTTAAGCGTACAAAGAACACTCAGCTGACTAAACATATAATCTAGCTTCTGCAACTCATTTGCAGGGACAAAGCACATCTTTGTTTCGGCATAATCAACATAATTTCTCACTCGTTCCAGATTTTCCAAAAGTACGGAGAATAAACACACAAATGGGTGCGACTCAGGGCTCGGGAACCTGCAGCTCAGTATGGCACACTGCAATATGCTTCCTGCACGCTCCCTAGGAAAAAACAGAGATGCAAGTCTTTTTGGGGTTGCTCTGCGGGCAAAAGCCCCGATATATACTTACACACCCATTCAGCAAGGAAAATTAGCTGTTAGCAAAAGCACTTTCATTCCAGTGTTAACTGCACGTAAGCTGGACTTCAGCACTTAAGCACTGCAGAACCAGCAGCCTGCATAACATATCCAGTCATTCATACTTCAAAATAGTCAAACACCCATATCTCACTTTTTTAGATGACACCATTACCCTTGAAGATTTCTTGAGCTTAGCCCTCTAGACCTTGGCTTCAGCTTTAGAAAACTAACAGTACAAGCACTTCTCCTGAAACGGTTCTAAAGCACTGATACATTAAAGATTAAGAAAGATGCCACCTAATCAGACAGAACAAGTAGTAGATGGCCTTACAGCCAGACAGCTGAAGTATCAGTACTTTCCCGTTAAGCACAAAACCCCGCTCTCCTTCCCCTAATTTGTCCGCTGCTGACGACGACAGTAACTTTCCAAACAGCTCTCCAGCTCACCTCCCGCTTTTAAATATGCTGAACATGCAAACACAAAATTGCTGTTACGCCCATCCGCATGAGATTTTATTTGGCAGAGTACTTTTCACCAACTTAGCATGCATAGGCCAAAGGGGAAGGTGGCAAGCAGTCCATCATTTTTACACTCCTTGTTTTCCCTAAATACTTCAGGCAACTAATTCGGAATGTTTCCTTAAAATTCAAGGTACAGAAAAAGCACTTTTCTCCCCGATGACTGGTTATGTATTAGACCAGTCTTTATATGGTGCATTCAAGAGATGACAGGCAGCATACAACCAAGCCAACCAAGGTGGCTGTCCTGCTTTCGGCTGGGATCGAGTTAATTTTCTTCATAGTAGCTAGCATAGTGCTGGGTTTTGGATTTAGTACTAGAATAATGTTCATAACACGTTGATGTTTTGGTTGTTGCTGGACAGTGCTTAGACTGGCCAAGGACTTCTCAGCTCTCAGCTCTGCCAGGTGCACAAGAAGCTGGGAGGGGGCACAGCCAGGACAGCTGACCCAAACTGACCAAAGGGCTATTCCATGCCATATGACGTCCTGCTCAGTATATAAGCTGGGGGAAGAAGGAAGGGGGGGACATTCGGAGTGATGGCGTTTGTCTTCCCAAGTCACCGTTATGCGTGATGGAGCCCTGCTTTCCTGGAGATGGCTGAGCACCTGCCTGCTCGTGGGAAGTGGTGAATGAATGCCTTGCTTTGCTTTGCTCACGCGCACGGCTTTTGCTTTCCCTATTAAACTGTCTTTATCGCAACCCACGAATTGTCTCACTTTTACCCTTCTGATTCTCTCCCCCGTCCCATTGTGGGGGGAGTGAGTTAGCGGCTGCATGGGGCTGAGTTGCCAGCTGGGGTTAAACCACAACAGTGGCTCACAGCAAATCTAGCTGCCGCTCTGGAAAGCTTACGGAGACTGGCACTAAGGACCAAGGCACAGAACTGAGCAAGCGACACGCTGCCGCACAACCTACAAAGGTGAGCTAAGTAACGTATCCCAGCAACACTCACCAATTGTTAGCTGCTGAAGTCGGGGAAAAGCCTTCCCTTCTGTCTCTAAATGCGATAACTAGCATGACCCGCGAACACGAGAACATCCCCCTCCACCGGGCGGGACAGAGGGCTTTGATGCTGCAGCACCCGCTCTTCAGCAGGCAGCCCGCTGAAAGCCAGGGGGGGAGGGCCTCACCTAATGGAACTCTACGGAAGGGAAAATAAATGGCTCTTCCTTTTTAAGCGAAATTGTCCAGCCAAGACCTCGCGTATATTGTTATTTATTGCGGGTGGGTGGGGTTAACTGAAAAGAGAAGGCCAAGTTAGATATGACATTCAAAGTGAAATCTAGCGACATTTGCTCGCTCACGTCCATTAATCGAGCAGCATTCAGACAGCACTGATCTCTCTGGACAACGCGCTGCCTGAACGCTGGCTCAGCCAGTACGTGAAATTCCAAACTGATCTACTCAGTTATGATTTTAAACTAGGCATGAAGCAATTGAAACTTACAGTACAGGTATAGAAATGGAGAGTAAACAAACTTTTTACAGAAAACACCAGCACAGGAGTCTACAGGATACTCTCCAGTATTACACAGCTAGCAGATGAATTATTATCTAATTTCGCTCGCCTTGCGAGCATATCCAAAGAAGCTCTGAGCATCTGCTTCTCACATCAAAGAGATGAAAAAAACCAGTAAAATTTAAGGTGCCTGTATACCAGATTTTGTCTTCATAATGCTGACTACCTAGTGACAAATACACCACTCGTCAAAAATTTCTGCCATCATTCCTCTTGGCTGACTACTAACTTCATCTGCACAACTGAAATAAGCCATAATAGTTAATACTACTACAGAGACCCATAAAGACCTCTCAGTGGCTCAAAACAGTAATTTAAAAATAATTTCATAGTCCCAGATCCTAAAGAAACTAAATGCATTCTGAAGAACTTCAAATTTGAAGCACCTTGCCCAGTAAGTTTTTGGACACCATCAAATCCATATTGTAGTCTTCAAATCATAAAAAACACTTCTCCTTAGGAAACACCTATTTGGACGGGAATATTTTCTCTTCCCTCTCCCGCCCAACTGGGTCACAAACCATCTGTGGTTGAAGCTAAGCCTGACATTTAGTGCTCAAAGGTGCTTTGGACAGAATTAGAAAACAACAGCCAAAAAACCCAGCCAACATCAAAGCACGTAATGTAGCAAATTGGAGTTTTTTAAAAATGGAGAAAAGAATTGAATCCAATTCAGAACTCCCAGCCCAGTAACATGAATACAGAACCCCACAAGAAGTATCCTGCTCTCTGCAGAGGCTATCCGGTGGCTGGAAGCCTTTCCCTGAATAGCAACCTGAACTCAGCTGAGAGAGTAAGATGAATCAGCTTTAAAGCACAGCTTTACATTCCCAAATTAAAAGTCTAATAAAATATTAAACAGATTAAAATCATCTTGCGAGCATAGAAGCTTCAATTAAAATCTTAATGGAAAAATAAGACGGCAGTAAAACGTAAACATGACAACAGAAGGTCAGCTAAACCTGCTCTTAACACTTGTAAGAAATATGCAACAAGTGCATTTCGCACAACAGAAAACCTAAGGTCCCTGCGTGCTCAGTCCTCTGAGACAACAGCAACATCGAAGCCTGCGTAGGATGCTGTGGTTAGCAGAGCTTCACAACATAAAATTTGAACTGTCAGGTAGTCATCACATTTTCGGCTGAAATTCACATTCTTAGTATTTTATAAAAACCCTCAAATGGTCCAGTTACCTTATTACTACTCACCAGTTACCACCCGCCCCACTCATCTCAGGTTCCTCTGAGATAACAGATGTGTTCAAGTAAGAATTGCCCTCTCCTCAGAGGAGATAGAATTCATATGACAAAGTTTACAGTAAAAGGCTGTTAATACTGATACATTTTCCTCCAGGTCCATTCCTCATTAGAGCTTTCTTCTTGCAGCTTTACAGATTGTATGTTAGAGGAGTCCTTCTCTTCCACCTTGCCTCAGCTTTACTCTGTGGGCTGAAATCCTTGAATTTATCATACTTGCTGAAGACATTCATTCAGTATAACTAAGGAAAAAAATTCTTTATTATCTATTTCTTTTGTGTGTTAATTCTTTTATTCACAGGACAGAAGCCTAAAGCATTGAGTAAATGCCTTGAGAAAAATACACAAGAATGTATTTAACAAGCAAAATCATTTGGCTCCAGAACAAACTCACCTAGTTTCTCTCCGAAACTGAATTTTCAGTAAGTTCTGTTTGAACAGAAGAAAACCAGGAATTTGTTGAGATACAGGAAAAAGTGGGTCAGTTTAAACCTCAACTGTCCATGAAGCGGAGGAGGATGGCTCAGTGCTGTGTGTCAGGACCATAACCGGTTTCAAGTTTGTCAACTGTAGTTTCTCTGACAAGGGCTGGTAACAAGTCAACTTTTATTCTTTCACCCCAAGGCTGAGAAAAGAAGAAAATTCTTGAAAGATCATTTAACTGACCTCATAGTGCTAACTCAGTCCACTTTAAAGTGAGAGATGACCAGCTCTACGGGGCTCCACTTAGAAAAACTGTAAATAGCCCAGCTGACCACTAACACTAAAAGGTTCTGCAGGTTTGACCTACACTTTTCCTATAGAGATGCAGGGAAAGGGAGGGAGAAGGATTTTGTCCTGAGGGCAGGGAAGAGATGCTGATTGAAATTTTAAATGATACTTCCACTTAAGACATTAGAGAATATACTTTTGTACGTTACTGAGAGCAATAAATATACTTGCTGCATATTTAACCTTGACTACTAAGTTTTTCTCAAACCACCCGAGACACAGATATGGTAATACATAGGCTATAATTTTTTTTTCCTGGCACATAACTGCTCAAAGGTTTCCAATTTAATTAAAAATGTTGTTAATTTATTGTCAGTTCCAATTGACTCCGCTCTGTAAGTCTGCAGCATTGATTTTTTTTTAAGCCGTAGTTTGGTGGGGTTTGAGGGGTTTTGAGGGATGGGGTTTTTTGTTGGTTTGGGGGGGGGGGGTAAACAACAATTTATTCATAGCATTATCATCAACAGGAGATGTGTAGCTAAGTCATCTATTTTACTTATACCCTTGTAAGGATGCGCTCCTCTTATTTGAGTAAAATGACTGTTTCCTG
>NW_009258378.1:497483-503302 GCF_000687185.1 Egretta garzetta
TGCTGATTTCGGAGTCCTCTGAGATTATATGCATCTTCAGAAGGTTAAAAAGTTTCCTTAAGAGTATTTATTTTATAAATCACTGTTACACAGCAGTATGGCATGCCAGCTATAATTTTATACAAACTCTGAATTTCCTGTTGGAAATCTTGAAAATAAAGGGCAAGTTATCCCTCAGAAAATAATTTCGCAAGATTGATATATTTATTAAAGATCTTCCAAAGTCATCTCTTATCATTCCTATTCCCACAACAGCCATCTATAGTTGTCCACCTATGCATGCAGAAACTTGGGCTATGACTACGTAAGATACGATCAGATGTAAATAAGATACATATTAAGGAGAGTTATTGATATTTGACGCATTTATTTCCCAGATACATGCTATGTGACCCTTCAGAAGACAATGGAGCTTTTTTTCCTCCAAATGAATAAAGTGTAACATGCACCCATCCACTTAAAAAAAAATAAAATACAAGCACTTTCACTCAAAAAAAAAAAAATCCTACATACAAGAGGGAAGTAATCAGGAAGTTATGGTGATAAGTTGCTCTACCAATGTTCTGCTGGACTCAAAGTGTCGAAGTGAATAATTGATAGAGTGTGACACCGCAATAGCTGGGACTATACAGCAAAAGAGAGAGAAAGATCCCTAAGGACCAAAGTGCACATCTTTGTAATGGGAGCAGCTGTAATAAATCTAAGCTGACAAGTATTCAGAGACTGAAGCAATGTTCCATCAAATATTTTTAAAGTCAGTTCCACACAAGTCAACCCAGCTTCGCCTGGAGATTTATCAGACATTTAGCTGGTGCACATGTGATCACTTGTTAAAGTGAAAAGGAAAGCAAAAGAAGTGGACAAATGAGAGATCCTGGACCAACGCACAAGACGATTTTAATGCCTAAGGATGAACTTTCACATTTCGTTAAAGTTTAGAAACATCTAAAAAAAAAAAAAAAATGTTCTCATACCTTGCATTTTTTAAATATCTTTTTGTTTTCCCCTAAAGATTTTTATTTAAGTAAAAGACCTGAGAAACTATTTTCTTTCTTTTCCTAAACTTAGGAATTTGTTTCAATTAAAAGTTCTTGAATTATTTTTTATTATTTATTTATAAGATGCACATTTAACTTCTTTATGTTCTAACACAGTTGCACATTTTTAACTTTTGGAGCTTTCGAGGGAGGTTTGTAAAATTCTGCTGGGAAACCCAACCAACTCAGACATTTGATTACAATGGACTTTACAGAGCAGTACTAGAAAAACAAGATATCATTCACTCAAGGACAATAAATCTACTAATATCCTTCACAGCATCAGCTTAAGCAAAAGAACAAGAACAGTCAAGGAGTCCCTGTTCAAGAACCGCCATCCTCAACAGCAGACTGAACCTGTTTAACACCGGGAACTCTTCAAAATACTTCATCAAAAAGGACAGCTTGACAAATCCTGATGTCAACAAAAATCCCAACATTTGGCAACAAAAACAGATACATCAAGTACCTGACTATATGCCAGGCTGATTCTGCATCCTGCTTCCACCTACACCCACACAAGAAATGCGAGCAGAACAGCTCTCAAATTAACTCAACGCAGTACAAACACAGACACCATTAACAAAACTCTGCAAAGATCAAGCGTTCCCCAGAATTCAGTAATATGTAAAGTGATAAAGCAGCGAGTGGAAGAAGAAGATGGGGCAGGGAGCGGAGCGGTAAGAGAAGAAAAATCAGCTGAAGGTTATGAAACAAGACGAGAAGGCAGAATCCCATACCATTTCACAAACACGGTTCAGGGACAGCAGAGTTGAGCAGAGCATTGGATGGTGTCCGACATGAGCCCTGGGGTCCACCTTCTGTACGCATCTCTGGTCATACCAAACAGTGCAAGCATCACCCCCTTCGTAGTGTTAATGGTAATTTGGGGGTTTGGTTTTGCAGAAGAGAAATGTAAAGCTGCAGCAGAAAGTGGCCCGCGGTATTCCGGAGGGGAACAGGCTGCCTGCTCCCCAGAGCTTCACGTTTGTAGAATTCGGTAGATCTGAGTCAACTCATTTAGAGATCCAGGAGTTTGAAGATATTTCTACAGAAAGTCTCTGAATCTCACTGCCAGCAGGAAATCGTGCGACTCTTCTATTTATTTACATTCACATTTTCATATCCAAGTTTGATGACAGCCATCTACTGACAATTAGCTTTATGGAGTGAACAGAGATGGATAAACTGTCACACAAACTGACATCCACAGTTCTACTCATCCCATGATGGAAGCTGGCACCAGCTTGTCTATATGAATGAGAGAAGACAGCACAGGGTGGAGATGTAGCACGAGGGGCTGCTGAGGTCCCTAAACGCAAACACAAGCAGTTTATAATTGATGAGGTAAAGATGTAAGAGCCAGATGGATTTCTATCACGGCAGTCTTTTTTGATCCTCATTTATGTTCTCTTCTGTTGAAATATGCGGGAGTTGCTGGTTTCGGTGATGGAGCGCTACCCCACCTAATACCTGCCACGACAGAAATGCACCATTACATCTGGCAGCCCTCCTACTGCAGCCGCCACGGAGGGCTAAGCACAGCCTCTCCCCAAAAAAAGGGACTCAAATCTACCTCTGCCAGGCTGAGACTGTCTCAGCCAACAAAGAAACAAGGGCTACGGGAAGGTGACCCATTCCATTTTGAAACATCAATTTGTCTTTCTCCTTTTGGAGCTTCTGATTAACTTAAAAATTACCTAAGTGAATAGTTTCAAAATTTTGAAATTCACAGGTAAGCGTTTTTAGGGACCAACACATATCAACTTCAAGCTGATCAACAAAACTTACTTACGATAAGACTTAAGCACAAAACCACATCTTCCCAAGACCATTACATATCCATATTAATTTGCCATTTTTGTTGCTGAGACTCTCCAGAGTTATTGAATTATTTCCTAGTCTGTGCAGATACCAACATGTAAAGAATGATTTTTTTTTTCCTTCAGAAGTTACTAATATAGAATTACATGATAACCACATTTTAATTCAAGTGATGGAGGGGTCAGGGACAGATCAAGAAAAAGCCAAGAGCAGCCATTTATTTCTGCTTTACTGGACTCCAACAATGACAGTGGTGACAGTACTGATGGTGACACCGTGCACCTGCAGCGCTGTATCTGAAGAGGATTCCCAATGGCTTGAGCTGCAAAAATACCAATGCCACCACTCACTGTTTTTCACCTCTCTGAAAGTCATTATTTATTGCAAGCTAGTCATTTACGCTCACCCTAGGATAAAGAGGAGACAGCCACTCTGTAAGGTAATTCATCCCATGCTAAGAAAGGTAGCCAAGAAAAGGGAGATGGAAGCGAGACCCAGCAAGAGACCTCTTGTCATTAACAACTGGGTAAGCCTAAGCCACTAGGTTACACAAGATGCCTGACTAACACACAAAGTCAGAAGAAATAAATCGGTCCCCTGATCACTAGATTCAGTTGTGGGGCTTGATTTTAGGCTAACTGCAACACTAAAGAGCTCTGCTCTATGTACAAATAGAAAAGAGTGCTTCAAAAGAAGCAAAAAGCAGAATCTGAATTTGATTTAAAAATTAGTTCTAGCTGTTTGCCATACTTGAAAAAATATAATGACAACTCAAGACTCTTGTCATTCACAGAAATGCTATAAAAATCATAGAATAGAGTGGCCAAAATTAATTGAAAAAAAATTTTATGTATCATCTTCCTTTTTTTCTATAGTGCTTTTTACAACATTGCCTACACATGCTATTGCAAAGCACATAAAGAGCTCTAATAACTTCAGCTTTTATCTTGGAGAGGTTGGAGCATTGAGTCCTTATCTTAAATACCAAACATGATTAATTTTATTCAGTGGGACTACTCACATTAGTAAAAACATTTGTATATATGGCTGTTTGCAGAATGAGACCTAAAGCAATTTTGTTCTCCTTAACATTCTATTTCATGCAGAGGCATTTTATTTTCTATATACGACCCTCATATTTTATACATGGCAGCTTGGAGAGCCCCACTTCCATCAACATTGGCACCTTTTTGAATTCCTCGGATGCATTACAACTCGTGTCAGCATATGGCAGGTCTGAATTCTGTGCTTGAGATAAAGGAGGAAGTTGTCTGAAAACACAACACAGAAGAGTGAAATAAAATACATAATTTGGTGAAGAAATTTTAATACACTTGATTCATGCATCTTTCATGGTTTTTAGGTCACAAAGAAAGTGCACGCAAAGTACACATATACTGTGTGAGCTGGACTCAGATAATTTAGTATTAAAAACTGAATAAGTAAAATAATTATCTGAATAAGCAAACATTAATAGGAAATAATTTTCTTCATTTTCACTTCTCTGAATAATTATACCTGGGGGCTATCATGAATAATTTATGAGATGGCATGCAGTTTACATGTAGCCCTGAAAGTCTATGCATTTATAATACGATCATTCCAAATAATTCTGGGGCAAACCATGCCTGGTAAGTGACTTCCGCACAAACAGTCTTTCAGCCTTAGGATACTTTAAGCTTCTGTTAACAGAGCAAGGCACTCTGTTAAAAAAAGAAAGGGGGAAAAAAAAAAAAAGTGTTTTTAGTTTATTTAAATCTCTCTCCCAAAAGTAGCATTCAATAATTCATTAAAATCTTGTAACTCCAAACTTCCTTTAAGCTTTGCGAAATACTAACTACTTTATATATTGATCTTTACAGGGATTAAATTTTTAAGGCACTTGAGAATAAATTCCGGTAAAGACAATATCCTTTTTCCCAGCAGCTTACAAATTATGTTGCGCAGCCCAAACCCCAACCATTCTGAGTACCCCACGCTAGTTTTAAAAGTACAACATTGTTTCAAAAACAAAAATCTGACTCATAACTCCAGCATTCTATTTTCCGACTGAGTGGAATATATGGAGACCATTTAAAACAATTACGTATCATTTCTCTATTGAAAGTCCTGTTTGCCAAGAAATAGTTTATTGTACACAAACTAAAAAAAAACCCCAAGAGTATGCAACCCCCCCCCCCTTTTTTTTTTCTTTTTCGGTCTACAGTAAATTTTAGTCTTGACCAAAGATGAAAAAGCCACTTGCAAGAGTACAATAGGACTACACATTCTTTTCTCTCAAGATCACTCTGCAGATTTGTAAATACTCAGTGCTTTGTCTTCCAGCGTAAGTAAACTACACTTAATGACTGGAGGAGTACTGTATAAAGAGATAAACTAGAACAAAAGACATTCTGCAAAATACAATTCAGGCTTTATGCATAAATTACCCACTCACAATACTGGCGCCTTTTAATAAATTTTGGCCTTTAAAGTAAATTACTTTTTTTTAGTTTGGTTTGTTTATGTCTTTATAGTACATTTTTTTCTTTACATTTGCTGTCTTTACAGTGCATTTTACTCTTTCCTCTTCAAGATGCAATGAAAATAATAACCACCAACAGAAACTATATTTTCAAAGCCTGTAAGCTTATTTATGAATTCTTTTCTGCTTAAACTGCGCATCTCAAAAATATGTCTATTGTGTTCCCGAGCACTTCAAGTTCGCAGACTGGAGTTTGTCTTTTCATCCGTATTTCACTTGTACATCTGAACCGATCTTCGCAGTACACTACAATGTTCCTCAGAAATTTTAAAAAAAGGAAAAAAAAAGAAAAAAGCAAGAAAAATGTTCCTGACAACCATCCAAAGCACTGACATAGCTCCATCTTCCACCCACTACATTTTGCTAATTATATCTCAACAGCTCAGCTCTCTTAAGACAGAGAAGGAAGCAGATGACACTGTCAGCATGCCAGG
>NW_009258378.1:503316-514229 GCF_000687185.1 Egretta garzetta
GACAAGTAAGCAAGGGAACCCCAGGAGGGAGGAGAACTGAGAGTTGCTAAATTTTGTAGGAGCTACCGAAATCCAGCTCAATTGTATGTAAAGATTACATGTGCTGCAAACCTGCACTGAAGCCACTGCATGCCAAGAACTACCACGTGTATTCCTTCTGTGCAGAAAAAGGGTGGTTAAGTCACAAAATTTGATGTCAGAGTAAAAGGTGTAAGAAGAAAAAAAAAAATTGCCTGGTCAAAATTACAAAACACAACTAAAGCATTCTCCCCTTAAAATAACTTCCCTTTTCCTGACATCTTTCATCTTTTCCTGCCATACACTTTTCCTTCTCTCCAACAAAAACATGGCTTTCTGAGGAGAAGAGGCCTGTATAAACCTTCTCCTTTTCAAGATCTTTCAGTAAGACTAAGCACCTTCATCCAGAGCCACTCTCATCCTGCCAGTGCTTTAAATTACTGAACACGTACTTGATTTTTTTTTTTTTTTTTTTTACAAAGTCAGTACTGGACTGGTAACAAAACTCTGTAACCATTACCCCTGCCAGGAAAGGGCGGTGAGCAATACCTGCCCTACTTGGAAGCTGTTGAAGTATTTGAAAAGTACAGCAACTTCCTTTCTGAAAAAGTAAAGGTCACTGGCCAGAGAACACGATTCCAGATGTCCTTCCTTGCCTTTACTGTTTGCCATTTTACTGCAAGAGTGATTACTCATAAAATTCTCCTTCCATAAACATATGTTACATCATATCCGAGCATATGCTTAAGTTGCTTATAATGTTAAAGTACAATAGCTAGTTTCAGAATCAAAGCTCTAGTATCCTCTTCATTATAAATGAAAGAAAGATTCTTCATTTAGAGACCCACTTTGGGGGAGGGAAGAGGAGGAACAAAACAGCACTTACTTGTAATACAAATGAGGAAAAACAAGTTAATTTTGAACGGGGGGAGAAGCCGCAAACCCAAACATTCTGCTTTAATTCTGAATCAGCACGATGCAAGCATCCACACTTCACATTAGCCCACCTTTCCCTGGTATCTATTGCCAGTGGCACACCACAAGAAAACTTCATCAAGATTAGTAATACGCATAAAATAACTGGAACAAACTTCTGCGGGCAAGGTATCCCTGCATATTACTGTTAATGCATGAGAGAGAGAGATGCTGTTCCATGGAATGATTCCCCTGACGGTGTACCTTAGCCGATTTCATACTCCTCTAGCAGAAAGGGCACGTCAAGAGGAGAGATGACAAGTCCAAAACCCACCATGTTCAGCCATAACTTAGCAAATGCCTCTGTAAAAAGAGCATTAAATGCAAAGACGATGCAGAGGAATTTGGCTTAACTTGATGCGAATGCCAATTCTGGTACATAGTCCAAAAATAGCAATGTGCTCTGTTCCTCTGATATCACCTTGCAATTGCAATGGGAAAGTTAACATACAATGCCAAGCATTTTCTGTTTTATAAAAGACACAGATGGCACCAAACAGTGTACAGTTTCTTACAGAAATATTGATTTTTCATCTTAACTGAATAAGTGGCCATTCAAGAAATTAGTTAATCTTAAAACAACTTACACCGCTTGAAAATCAGTTAGCAAGCATACTCCAGAAGAGCAGCCTTTTAACTTTACACATGCTGGAAAAATGAAAATGGCTCAGCAGAAGAGCAGCGGACCTAGGTGGTGGCCTGGATATCACATGCCAGATGCTGATCATCCATAATTTCTATGCAATTTCTATAAAAACAAAGTACTGCAGCATTCCAGTCTGTCCCAGAACCAGCTGAGCTCTTTCCCAAGAAGCGAATGAGTAATTTTCATCTGCTTCGTAGGCAAGACTGGTTTCTATTGCCTACACCAACCCATGCTTCCTCACTGTCAGCTGTAAGGAGACACTAGGGGAAGAGAGAAGCCAAGTCATTACTCCTTGCTCATGAGTTATTTTTGAACGAGGAAACTGAGACACTGGATTCCATCCATCCAATGGAAAAAGCATCTGACACCTCACCGATGTTTAAGAGTAGCGACCAAAGAAACCATTTTAACTAGGAGCAGAGTCTGCATTTCATTCATTTGGCTATCCCACGTGAAAAACTCCACCAAACTGGATCTTCATTTAATATTACCTTGTTCCCTGTGAAACTTATTGGCTGGTTTTCAACTACCTATGCTAGAAATCTTATAGGAGCAGATATATTTCAGAAGGCACAGAGGTCCACCAAATACTGAAGATCCAGTTAAGCACCAGTGATCCCTTGAGAATACTCAGGAAAGACAACAGTTGGCTCCTGAAACGAGACACGAAGGGGCAAGCAAACTCCAACGCACTTTTGTATCTGAAGTGCTCTAAGCATGGTAATACCAAAGGAAAAGAAGACAGAAGCTGCTTTAATAATTGCATGTAACCCTTGTCTTCCAAATAGGGATCTATGAAGACAGCTACAGAGTAAATCAATTCAGCAAACTTTTGGTAACTGAAGACTTCACAGAAGTTTTATTTGCATGGGGTACTGAGATTCACATGCCTACAGAAAACTACGAAACTTGAATCTTACTCAGAATATCAAGTACCACCAATTTTTGTTACCTCCTTAAGAATTCAGAATTCTCTTTTTCACATAGACTGGTTTTGCTTTCTTGTCCAGATATTATTCATCTAATGAAGAGGGTAATTTCTGTAAATCTCTGTATGCTGGAAGATAAACATATGTGCATCATATATAGAGAAGCACGTAAGAGCACCTATGATTAAGCAAATGTAAAATCTTGCCCTTATTTTCACATACATTTAAGGATAAACCTGCTGCAAAGCACATGAAGAACACCTAGCAGACAAAAAGTACTGTTTTTAATTTATGCTTGTAATGAAGTAAAGAAGAAATGCTTAAGGGGAGGATATATTTTAAACCAAAAGGTAGTCAACACAAAGAAGGCCTGATACATTTATGGCATGCAGTATTTTACTATACAAACACTAGAAACTAAAGCAAATAATTTACTAGAAGAAATCCAGATTTCCCATAGGGGAACCTGGTGCTATATCATCACATATGAAGTCTAAATCCTGTCATGTACTCCTCCTCAGAGTACAAACGTCTGGAATAATACAATCTGAAATAAGTAATTATTTTAATGCAATCAGAAATATTATCTGCAAAACTCTTGCTAGGCACCCTGTACTTTAAATGGTTTATTAAAAAGGAAAGCTGGCTTATCTCTAGAGATCAGTCTTTCAAATTAATATCTTTTATGTTCTAAATAATGTATCACAGCTAAGTACCAGAGAAATTGGAAAATTTATGAGTAACATTATAGATGGTTATAAAAAGTTATCCTCTCCATTTTTTTTCTTGAAATCCAGCATACTATTCTTTTTAAACTCACAGTAAAGTATCTGCAAATACTCATTATATTCCTTTTAATATTTTCAACTAACAGCTTTCCTGTATTAATACTAAGCATGCAATATCAGTATCCTTCTGGGGAACATAACGTGATTTTACATGCAGGTTCTATCTATAAAATAAAGTTGGAGAACCAAAGCAGTCACACTGGTCAGCAGAGCTTCATAACCCAGTGTAAAGAATTTCTCAATGTAGTAATAGGCATTATGAGAATTTCCGTATTTTCAGGAACAGTGGATTAGGGATAAATGAAAGATGCACATGCCTGCAATATCTATATAAAGCCCAAACTTTTCTCTGTCTTAATGATCTGTCCCCTGGCAGCTCAACGTGTGAGAGGATTAAACAAGCACAAGTATGTAGACACCTGAAAATGAAGACCTAGCCAGAGTGGCACATTTTGTGACATTCCAACTTCACCCCCAGTAAAAGTTTTGCCCTTTATTGTGCTGTATACAAAGGAAGAAGGACCATCGCTTGCAGGAAATAACACCTTCACTAACTTTAAGGAGCTTAATTTATCATGGCATTATTTCTTGACACGTGCCCAGGAGGCTGCAATGATAGAAGGAAACAGACGTACACGTTTTTGTCTGGCTACTTAAGAGCAAAGCCATTATAGCTCTTCCTGATCCTTAAGTAAATAAACATGTATTGCTAAGTTCTTCAGCAGTCAAAATCCACAGCCGATGAACTTTCACACTTCCCATTATTTTCAACTATATAAAACAATACAAAAAAACCCCCACATTCACTTTACAGCTGAGCAGGCCACAGTTTGGCTGGTCTTCAGCCTGCAGGTGGGCACCCTCAGCCTAAAGAATCCTGAAGAACTCGATTTAAATTTCTCTGAACTGCATAAAGGAAGTGCATTACTACAGCTCCACAAGCTGTTCTACAGCACGCACTGGAGCATCTGAAAGGAGAAGCAGGAGAACACTGGAAGCCTCATTTTCTTTCAACTTGCCCTT
Organism: Egretta garzetta; assembly: GCF_000687185.1. NCBI lineage: Eukaryota > Metazoa > Chordata > Aves > Pelecaniformes > Ardeidae > Egretta > Egretta garzetta. Next base: position 507,696 of record NW_009258378.1, read on the forward strand.
ATCAGAGCCATTTTTATCTTCTTTTCTGTGGGTTTGAGTACATAAAGATTATATCCTATTCCAGAAGGCTACCTTCTTTCTTTTTCCGGACTACGACTTCAATGATAAACCCACGCTCACAGCATGGGACAGAACACTTGACCATAGACTTCTGATGAGTTCAGTATTTCCTTCTTAATGGAAATCATCCTCAGAAATTCAAATGGAAAGGTAAACCTCAATCCAACTGTAAAGTGAATATGTATAAATGGAAAATGATTTGAATAACCCAAGATCTCTAGTACCTCCTTCCCACTTAAGGGTCTCCCCAAGTAACAACAGAGTTCAAGCTGCGATCTCTGCACACTATTAGGGCTGTTAGTCAAAAAGCTACACTAATGTATACCACAATCATCAACTAGAATCACATCTATTTTAATCCAGCCTTATTTTAGAGCATGAGAAGTATCAGCAATGAGTTACTGAAGATACTTGGAAGAGAAGAGCCTCTTCGCCCACCTTCACAGGTAAGGTCTGAAGAATCAGAGGGGGAGGTTGGATGTCAATAGTACAGCAATGGAAAGGCATGCTTTGCTTCCTAGTATCTAAGATGAAAGCTAGGATTTCTGATGAATATGTCAATTAGGAACTCATCTCCCGCAGTGATTCATAGTTGCTGTGCTTCTTCTAAGAACCTCCTTGCACCACTGTGAAGAATGTCAAGCCCATGCATCGCCTCAGCCCCTATCAGAGACCAGAACTGAGACTATCACCAAGGCACCTCTCTTTTTCCACTAACCAAGTCGGCCATGATTCTAACTCCTCTTCGTCTCTCGATTGTAGAATACACAAATAAAACATAAATGGAGAGGTGGACCTGTGTGAACCTCATGAGGTTCAACAAGGCCAAGTGCAAGGTCATGCACCTGGGTCGGGGTAACCCCCAGTATCAGTACAGGCTGGGGGAAGAAAGGATCGAGAGCAGCCCTGCCGAGAGGGACTTGGGGGTGCTGGTGGACATGAGCCGGCAATGTGCACTGGCAGCCCAGAAGGCCAACCGTACTCTGGGCTGCATCAGGAGAAGCGTGGCCAGCAGGTCGAGGGAGGTGATTCTGCCCCTCTACTCTGCTCTGGTGAGACCTCACCTGGAGTGCTGGAGCACCTCTCCTACGAGGACAGGCTGAGAGTTGGGCTTGTTCAGCCTGGAGAAGAGAAGGCTGCGGGGAGACCTGATTGCGGCCTTTCAGTACCTAAAGGGGGCCTATAGGAAAGATGGGGAAGATCTTTTTAGTAGACACAGCTGTGACAAGACAAGGGCTAATGGTTTTAAACTAAACCAGGGTAGGTTTAGACTAGATATAAGGAAGAAATTCTTTACAATGAGGGTGGTGAAACACTGGAACAGGTTGCCCAGAGAGGTAGTGGAGGCCCCATCCCTGGAAACATTCAAGGCCAGGTTGGACGGGGATCTGAGCAACCTGATCTAGTTAGCGGTGTCCCTGCTCCTGCAGGGGGGTTGGACTAGATGACCTCTAGGGGTCCCTTCCAGCCCAAAACATTCTATGATTCTATGATTCTCCCCCAAAGACTCTTTCCTGTGCAACATGAGTTTGTATCTTCTCAGACCCATCAGGAAGCATGCAGAACACTGATTTAGAAAATACATGCACGCACACACATTTGGTCTACGAAGGAACCCGTTTTGCACTACACTTTCCAACTTCTCTATTAAGATCCCACCTGAGAAAAACACAGTAATAAGACATAATAAACATAAAAGATTATTTTATATGCAAAGCATATTTTGATAGTAGTACTGTGATTGTAGTAAACTCAGAAAAGAATTACAGAGCAATACATTTAATACCTGCACATTCTTGGGTATCTATGCTTCACTAAAAACAACAACAACAAAAAAATCAACAACAAAAAAACCACTTTATCCCAAATGATAGTCCCATAAGGTCAATGTCAATTAAATCTTAAGTGTTCCTTTCATGGTTCAGCTGGTGAAGCTTCCTATATAATTTTGCTAGAATATACAGCACATAAAATGAGTAATGGAGCTTGTATTTGTATTCTGTCATTCTCTATTAGTGTTGTGTACAGAAAACAAAAACCCAAACAGTTAGTGATGAGTGAGGTGAAGAAGGGAAATGAAAATGTCAAATGCAGGAAGAAACTGTTAAATGGCACCAACTGCCTGGGTGAGGTGTTTGTCTACCCATGTGCTGCTTGTCTTCCTCAATCTATCATCAGAAAGGACAAGGAACCTCAGGAGGGATGAATGTCCTAAGTCAGAAGGATGGAGTGGTCTACATCCTTGACTGCCTCGGGCAATAGCATGCTTGCCCTAAACTGTCAGTTTATGGTCTTCACTGCAATCTGCCTCCTGTCAATGTAAAATTCAGAAATTGAAATCCGATGTGACTTGTAGCCTTCAAAAATAAAGACTATACTTCCCCCACCCCCCCAAATGATAGAACAATGATTACAGGTATTTTCAGGGGGGATCACAGCATGGGTGGGGACGCACATTCCAGTATACTGGCTTGCCCTGTTTTTCATTCAGACTGATGCTGAAAGATAAGAGACTGACTGGAAGCAGTTGGCCCAAATGACCATCTGACCATGAAAGAGAAATATGGGCTAGAATGTGAAAAGAAGTCCTAATGGAAATGTTAAACAGAGGGAAGCAGCACTGCCATTACTATCCATAAGAAAGGGCTGGAATAACAGAAGAAAGTCAATCAAAATAGTCAAAACTGAGAACAGAGAGACACAAAAACATGCTTAAGTTTCTGGATGTCAGTTCATCTCTCCTGTTTCATAATAAGCAAAGAGATGATAAACAGGAGGCAAGCTAAAAGGTTGTATGCTTGCTATTGCTCTCTGGGATGAGCAACACAACATTTTTGATTGAAAGACCACAAGCCACCTACTTCTACAAATGGTGCCATCACAAACGTGTTAGGGACATCCCAGTTCTGCTCTGTCTTTCTCTTTTCTTCTTTTTGAAGTATTTTTATTTTCACTTGTGATGCTGGGTGTTTGGATACATGGCAAACAGAGGTCTATATGAGCATTCAATTCACAACAGCCATTTCCCTTTTACAGCATGAAAGCTCCCTGAGAGGATTATATCCTATTTCATCACAAAATAGTGATTTAGATTTTATTTTGTTAAATCTTTCTTATACCTGGGGATTTTAAAGAGTTATTCTTACATTTGCTAAGAACATTTTATAAATGAAGGCACATTACTAATATTAAATATTTTGGAACGTTTACCATAGTACTACAAATCATGGAAGTCATCCCTCAGTCATCCACAGACACAAAGTCAAAGCATAGATCTGACAGTATTTTACCAAGAAACCCTAAAACTCACAACCCTTTAATGAAGTCTGGACCACACTGGGGTCTTGCACTGGAAGTTTTCATTATAGACATTTCTCATTAATTTACTGTGTACCCAGTTAAACCAACTGCATTTTGTTTAACATCTCCAATAAAGACTTTCACTTACAGTCAGCTTATAACTTTAAAAAAATCATTTTACCTAACTTCTATAGCCATAAAAATCAAGAACACAAAATGTCATCGATTTTATATTCAGCAGCATCCTAGATCTACTTTTGTTTTTAACTGAACCCCACAGCCAGGCTGCCGTCGAGTTGAACGGTTAGATCATAGTTTAAAGCATCTGAGACCCAAACTCTACATCCACACAGCAAGGATGAATGTTGGAATCTTTTGGGTTTTACACACAACACGTTTAGGACTGGAGACTGTGTTACAACAGAGCCTACTGCTACTCTCGAGCAAAACTAGAGGTGTCCCCTTCTCATAACAAGTCACCAAAGCCCAGGCAAACATATGCTGGTAATTTAAGAACAGACAGAATAGGTGGGAAGGATGCTGAAAACACAGGCACGAACACACTAGCTCTGGCGATTCATACCCCATTTGCCAGGCACTTTAAGCAGGAACCCAGACAACCTGCGCCCAGTACGGCTGCTGCCTTTAGGGCAACTGCAACAGAACCGGCAAGATTTTTCTGAATGCCCTCCAGAACCTTAAGTGGTTGCTGGCCCAGGTTACATCTTGGCAAAGGCACATGCTTTAAATCCGATACAGTCCTCAGAAGCTGACTGTGTATTTCTGATGAGGTCCTGTGCCAAGACAGGCCATGTTTTCGCCTTCTCCCCACCATGGTGAGCACTGGCTTCCAACCTAATATCCACGTATAAACAGGAAACAAAGCAGCTGGTGGAAGACTGTCACACAGCATGAGTATCTGTTCTGGATTCCTCTAATGGTGCTGTTTGGTACAAGCACAAAAAAAAAAACCAAACAGTAAAACTTAGTTTGTCAACACATGTAACACTGGAAGAATTCACAACCTATTTACAGGTATTGAAAGATGTAAAAACTGCTTCAACGGAGAGTAATTCAAAGAAAGGGCTTTGGGTTTGCAGTGTTACTCCTATTATTTGATCCCAACAGGAGAAAGCAGCTGAAGATGCAAATTCTATCATTTTTTGCTGTTCTTTTTTTTAAATGCAAAATTGTCTGAATATCTCAAACTGTAGCTCTTTCCACTTACAGACACACAAATATACATATATATATATATATAGTGTGTGTGTGTGTATCTGTATCTATCTCCATCCTCACCAATAAATAATTTGGTGTGGCATCAAGTAATAGCATCATGACACCCTTCTCCCACCCTCCCCACCAAAACAAAGTTAAAAATTAACTTATCCACCTTACACCCCCACTCTTCCTTGGAAAACAAGCCCTAGCAGAAAACCAGCCAATTTACTGAAGATGCTCCACCCAGCCTTCGCTCCCTGCTGAATCCCAGCTCGCTCTCCTTTACCCTTCCAAGCTCCCCCGGCTCTCGCCCTTCACAGGGTGGGGGTTTTGCCTCTCGGCAGCCCCGCTGCCTCTTCGTGGCTCCTCCCAGGGCTCTGCTTTTGCACGAGCACGTACGGCAAAATACGTTCTGTAAGGCCCACTGGTAATGCTTAGCGGTGGGAGGGCCGGGGCAGAGTCTCCTGAAGACAAAATTATTTTTAAGGCATCACCCAGCAGAGTCTCAATATTCACTTTCACAAAATAAAAGTAAACGTAGTAACATGCCTAGGATTATCATTCTCCCTCCACGAGCACAATAGCCTCTACGGAGAAGAAGGGAGGGAAATTGGGGGGGGGAGGCGCATGAACAGAGGAAAAGAAATAAGCAGCCTCGATGACTTGTGACAGAAAATTTCTTTCCTAGCAGGACTAACCTCCATTTACTCTACTAAGATGGAGCTTCTTCATGGAATGTTTCATATACAGCAGGAGGTTATTGATTCACCATCCATCAGAGACTTTTTTTTTTTTTTTTAAGCCTGATAGCTTTATAGATAGAGTTCTACTGGGTACACGTAATAAGATTCTTTCTTATTTAGTGGATTATCCCCAGGTGCAGACATAGCATCCCAAATTTAAAAAGTAATTCAGCTTTACCCTCATCCCACCATAGCTATGTATCTGTCTTAACAGTAAGATCATCGCTGACCACATCCAAGTTTGCCTCAGGTCAGATGAATCTGCAATGATCTTATGATACTAAAAGAATTTCATTTGAAGGGAAGAGAAAGTAAATGGCAAATCGTCCAGTTGTTCCTTCTGACTGCAGTAGACATGGAAAGAGCGGCTCACTCTCAAGGCAGCCAGAGTTTTCTACATGAAAGTGGGTTCTCCCCCGCTGCCCCCCAAACACCAATCAGTAGAGCCCAAAAAGTCTCACAAATAGCCAAAATAGCAAATGCTACTTTTTCCATTCAACCCAGTGGAAAACAATCCTGATAGCTTTTCCAGTATATGCAGATTCCAATCATAAAAATATTGTTAGGTTTTACTAATTTTTTTTAAATAAATTATTATTAGTCAACTATTCTCCAAGACTGGACAGTCTCCCCAAAGCCTTAGCTAAGGGTTCCTATTAGTAAAATTATAGCCAGCCAGCGTCTAAGGGGACACATTAACAGTCACAAAACTGAAAATGTAACTGTACCAATTTTAAATTTGAATACACAATGGTGTTGCTTACCCCAGCAGCTCTGGTAAGTTGCTTAAGGTTCTAGCTAACAAAAGGTCACTCCATAGCAATTTTTTTCTTCTTTTTTTTTTTTAATGTCAGAGAAATCCCCAGGGCTGTGGCAAATTGCTCTGCAAATGCAACGACATGGAATGGAAGAGAACAGCTTTTGGGCTGGGGGTAGGCGTCTGTGAGAACCCAAACCTTCTTGGTCCCCAAAGTGACAGCGAAGACGAGTCCACCATAGGGACTGATGCAGACAGACAGAGCTACCAAGAGCTGTCATGGTCTGCTCCCAGTGCCCCCACTGAAAATCTGCAGAATGAACATCACCTGTCCACAAATTCCCACTTGCTTGTAGCGTATTCTAATCATCCAGTGTCTCAAAGTCAGAAGATGAGAGATGAGAGACTTGAAGAGGACAAGGACTGAAAGCACACATGATTCAAAAAGAATCA
>NW_009258378.1:514252-514669 GCF_000687185.1 Egretta garzetta
AATCATTGCCAGGCAGAAAAGTCTCACTGAATAAAACAACTAGAGTGCTACATAAAACCACCGCACATCAGTAAGACTTCTTAGCATACCTAGGTCCTGCTGACTCAACATAACCTTAAGGATTGTTATTTATTTCCTGAAAGTACAGCTCTTATTTACAATATAACCTAGGTATAAAATACTTAAGCACAGTATTTGTTTAGACAAGTTTGCTTCCCTTTTTCTTCTTTAAGAATTAATGAGCCCAGAGAAATAATTACCTTTAAACAAAAAGATAGTTTAGGTTTGGTTTTCTTTACTTGTTTCCTGTTTTATGGCTATGCAAGTCAGAAGGTGAGGAAAACAGGCAACAGAAAACTGAGTTCCAATTTCTAGTACTTAAAAAAATGTACTAAATATGAACCAGAAAGAAATGGC
>NW_009258378.1:514683-542819 GCF_000687185.1 Egretta garzetta
GAAAAACTTTTAACGGAAAAAAAGCAGAACAAGAGTTTTCCTTAAACACGTTACCCAGTTAATTTGGAGATTTTTGGTTTTCTTTGAGATGGCAGAAGGAATGAGTTATAAAATCCTGAGCTTTGAAGTTTTGTTCATTTGATATTTTACATTTCAGCAAGTATTTTTTTCATTATTCACTGATCTCTTTATACTGTAAGGCACAGCTATAAACTCAGACTTAACTAGCTCATGCAGCGCCTCAGTATCAGAATGCCATTTGGATACTTAAGAAATACAGAGATGTTCTCCATCAGCCAACAAAACAAAGTCAAAGAGCCAGGGTTAGAATGAGATTGTAACAAGTCAAATTAAGGGTGCCATCACTATCAACTTCAGCTATAATAAGCATTTTTATTATATTTTATTATACTCTGTTTTTAAAATCAATTCTCTTGAAAGAAGGGTAGTAATTAGCTATTGAGTAGATAAGTGGCAAAGACATTTGGAAAAAGTTTTTAAAAGTTTCCATCTATTTTTCATGCTATTTTTACTCCTCCAAGCTGCCTCTGTATACAGAACAGTAAATTATCTTTCCTTGCCCAGAAAGTCTGACCTTCTTATTCTTGCTTAATGTGACCTCTCTTGTCTACCTGTGGACAGGAGGATGCTGCTAAACACAGTAATTATCGTCTGTAAAAATTACAGAAGGAAATTACAACAGGCAAAAAAGAATTAGAAGGTGAAGTCAGCAAGTTTAAAGATTAAAATCAGTGTGTTTTGAAGAATGAAGAAAACTAAACTGCTACACTTTAATCTTTATACATAATATCGGTAACAGGAGGTAGTCATTCAAAAATATGGAACCCATGAAACTGGGCATCATAGCTAGCACGTTTCTAACCCACTCCAGCTCACACTGACTGTATTTCTTCCTGCATACTTCCACTGAGGGGAAGAAAAAAACCCCACATATACAACATAAAGAAGCTGTGAAGACACAAAACATTTCGGACCAAAGTCAGAAAGGCAACATAGGAACTACATCCAAGTCAGCTTTGTGCTTCACGTAGTTACGGCCAAAATACAGTACTCATTTTTCCTTAAAATGGGAACACCGTAACAGCCACCTGTGCCTGCCTCTCCTCCATATTAGACAGCTGATGCTGAAATGCAGCCCACAATAAAAAAAAAAAAAAATTAAAAAAAATCACTTCAAACTCTGTGCAGGACTCTATAGCCCATACACCAGAACATGTAGCTACATTGGCTACCAATGGCATGAACATTGTGGACTGGCCCTTATTTATCTGAAAGCTCTCCTTTCCTCAAGAGAGGCTTAAGTCACACGACTGCAGCTGCAATAAATATGATGCTACAGCTGAAGCTCCAGGTACACAGTGGATGAACAATTAACATGGTATTTTCTGATTTTGTAGGTCGCTATATGGCCAGAAGCACAGAAAACCTGAAACATCTTCCTGATAAAATTACATTTGGGCATTTTTTAACACTCGTAAGAAGGTCACATAAATGGTCAATTTTTACACCATAGGCATATAACTAAAAATTAATACACGTATATATATATATGTTTGCTGAACGGCATGCAGAGCTCTCATCTCAGATGGCCAACTGCTTTCACTCATTTACCTTATGGTGTTTGGGTTTTTTTACATTGTTAAAGTTTTTAACGACCATGTTTATCCAAACAGAATTCTGATTTGAAATACCTTTGTCTACCTATAAAAAGTAACACCTGCCTGTCATTAACCATTTTTGCAGAAGCAGTGCCATTATATCCATTCTATCTACTCAGAAGTGCGGGTGACCACCCCATGGATGTCAAGGAACTCAACAGATAATGGCATGTAAAAGTAAAAGGTTTGTTCAGGCAGTTGTTGCTAATTTCTAATTAAGAATACAAGGTATGTAAAGAAGCCAACGCACTGAAATAGACACAAACAAAATTCCACCTGACTTTGCAGGGTAGTTACGCCTTCACACCAGCTGACACAATTCAAAGATAAGAAAGCAAAGCGAAGAGGTTTGCTTCTTTCCCACCCACCTCCACACTGTGTCCCAGCAGGGATCTATTTGGCCCTAGCAAGGACCAGGATAGGACTGTCCTCAACTTAAGTCCCCACAACCTTTCCAATGACAGGAGATCAGGCAAGAGTATATTTTAACAAGTGAATTTATATATAGGTCACGGCTGACCTGGAAGCTGGGTTCTTTTGGCAGCAAAATCAGGAGGAAGCCCTCCACGTTCTACGGAGCGGAGCCATTGGCACGACCCGTGCTATGGGCTGTGCAGCCACCCTGCAGCAGGAGCACTCCGGGAAAAATTTTCCACATCGGGGCAGAGCCTGGGTTGGCTGTGGCTCCCTCAGAATCCTCTTCCTGACACAACAAGCAAAGATAGATGGGCTTCAAGTGGTAATTTTCATTTGATGCAACTTAGGCAGCTCTATCAAATGAATATCTTACAGGTGAGGTCAGAGGGAGTTTGAAAGCCAATCAACCAACCTAAAAAGCAGAAGATTTGCAAGAGGCTAGTGGACCTGGAGGCAAGGCCGACCTGCAATGAGAAGTAGCCTGATAGACACCGAGCTTTAGGAACCGCAGGCAGAAACTATCTGGCCACAGTGGACAACCTCTCCTAACTCTGTGCAGCGCTACCCTTACATGGGACCTTGTTATTTCTTGGTAACAGACCTAATACTCTCAATACAGGTGAACTAGAGCTCATTTATGCCTGGTTGTGATTATATTGTAGAAAAGTTGCTATCTGCCATTCAGTCCTACATGATCTCTCTCTACCTCTCCTATCTCCACGTATGAGCCAAACAGGACTGCAGGGTTGATCACTTCTGCCATTACTGCACTTACAGTGTTCTTGTGAAAGTACTATTCAATCAAATTGAGAAGGTGCCTATAAATCCTCTTTTACCTCTATAATATAAAGGCACAATAATTTGCAAGTTCAATATATGATGTAAGTTGAAAATTAAATCAACCTCTAGCATTCTGAAGAGTTCTCGTTTTTAAAAGCTAGTGCTTCAGCACAGAAATGGAACAGCTCCTTCTAAAAGCTTACAAGGTATAGAAAAACTCCTTTGGTTTAGTACAACTCCTGTGTTTTATAAGGACCAGACATTTCAAATACATTTTGCATTAATAATAGTAATAATCTAGATGCATTTAACTATGAAAAAAAAATCCTGAGCTCCTTTCAGTATGGATTTGGTATCAGATGTGTTATGGCTACATTTACAATAACTGCCCAAGATGTTTCTTGCTTATGTATGTGTATAAAGCTGTTCAGAACTAAGTCCTATAGGAATTTTCTGGCAAGTATTCTGGAAGTTCAGAGTTTGTTGATATACATGGATATTTTGTAAAGTTACTTTGTGGAGTTGGGTTTATTTTAACTTGCTAAAACAAATATTTAGGGAATACAGCCTATTAAGCAATTTGCACAACAGGGAAACACAAACACTATCAAAAATACACAATACCTGCAATACCCGTTTACCAGCTTAAAGGTACAAGGATAGCAAAGCCATCACTTGATTTTAGAGTATCAACCACACACCGTGTATCTGCTTCAGTTTACAGTTCTACCACCGTTGCTGCTAATGACACACTGCAGCCTGATGCACCAGAGCTTAATCCTGAGGTTTAAACAAATGATTCCCTATTATCTCTTGGTCTTAGAATGTGCCGCATCAGAAATCTGATAGATTAATGAAACACTGCTACCGCTAATTGCTGACACAGGAGTATTTAGGGCACCGAGGCAATCACAGGAATAAAAATAATAATTTCAAAAAAGAAAAGAGAGGCAGAGAGAGAGAGAGAGAGGGGCTTCCTAGTTTCCCTCTGCAGTAGTACATTAATCACTCACACAATGTCCTGCTGTGAAAGATCACTAAACAGATGCTTTATTACTTGGTCCCAAAGGGAGTCTTTTCCATACTATGTGTTCTTTAGCAGCTGTACAACTAACAACCAAAGATACTAAACGGTGACACAAAGCAACAGACAGCCAAGGCACTGTTTTACATTGACATCCCGTAGAACTGTGCATAATGCAGGAAGAGGCTAATGAAAATGAGAAAACTCTTAAAACTATATAAAACTTGGGGCCTGATCCCTAGGAAAAAGTGCTGGAGAATTTGGAAGAGTGCACTGGGCAGCCTTACTTTTACTGAAATAAAAGTCTAAGTTTGGCGTTAAACATAAAGCCAAGTAGACAATTTCACTCAGCAGAAATCACAGCTTATTTTGCTGAACGGCATTGGTTCATTGTCAAGAGCTGTAAAGGAGATGAAGGTGTTTTGTTTTGTTCTAAGTGAATGACCAGAAGAAGTCCTTAAACACCTCAACTGCAGATTATCAGCATACTGAGCTCTTCCACACTCTCATCAGTTTATCCAGTAACAATATAAAAGTTCAGTAAATTCTGTAAACTTGGATCAAGCTTGCTCTAAAGTCCCTTTAAAAAGCTCCCTCCCACCCCCCAAGATAAAAGAAACAAAACATATGATGGAAATACACAAATTACAGAGAAGCATACAATAGATTTTCTTAATATTTAATGAAAAAATATCAGTCATTTTCCGTGATCCACCAAATGCCGATATGCATGTTCACTTGTGATATCACAGCTGGTAGAAACAAAACCAGAAAACCAAAACCAACCAAAAAAAAAAAAAAAAACCCCACACAGGTGAGCAGGAAAGATGCCCTGCCAGTCTCGGATAAAGGCAGGGCACTAAACTAAATGGCTATTCAACGACAACGAGAAAACATGCTTAAAAAAATTCCCTTCCTTTGCCTTCTCAGTGAGAAGACAGGATCGCGTCATGGAAGGGCAAGGCAACATGCAGATGAAATTTAAAGAGAGCTGACAACATTTATTGTGACAAAAAAAAAAAAAACAAACCACAAACTTTTTTGTGTCTTGCTTCTAAGTTAAAGACATTTTAACATCTTTAACCAATTAACAAAATATTCCTATCGACTAATTCCTCATGTTTTTGTGCCACGGCCCGAACATACAAACATCCACTCCTAAATTTCAATTAAAGAAAAGCTAATGTAACAGCGGTTTTCCAATACCATATGCTGTTTAGGATACCCAAAATTCAGAAACCTCTCAAACTGCCCATATCTGCAAGTTAAATGACGAAGCAGCAGCAAGAGGCAGCACTTCCAAAGCAAAAAAGAGCCCACACAGCCCCCGCACCAGCCCAGCCTCCAAGGGCCAGGGCGCAGGACTCACCGGGATTTTTAACTTCACTGCAAAAGCCGTTCCGCATATTCCAAGTGAAGTAACCATAGATACCACAGAATTTAATGCCTGGGTACCCCACAACTGTTACCAGCACCTTTTGCTGTGGTTTGCTGTAGAAACTCTAATGGCTTTTCATGACCCAAAGTGGTTGAAATTAGTCCCCGTGGCCAGTAGATTACTGCCCATAAAAAAAAAAATTCATTCCCACAAACGTAAGAACTTGAATTTAGCAACAGGCGTCCCGAGAGAACGTTTCTATTTTATCTCAAAGAGTGTCGAATGATATTAAACAAAAATCCCAGTGTTAAAACTCTAGAAAAAGTGGTATTGAAGAGATCTGCCCCCTCTTACTGAGATCACACAGCAAATGGTAGATGTTGCTGCTTCTCATCAGTGTTTTTTCTAAGTGGAACAGGCAGAAAAAGTATTTGCTAACTTAACTGGTCCATGGATTAAAAACAAGAAAGTAAATAATGCAAAAGCAGAGATATGTTGAAATTCCTAATTACTTCTCTTACCTTACACATCTACTAAAATATCATTCTTGAATTTAGCAACAGGCGTCCTGAGAGAACGTTTCTATTTTATCTCAAAGAGTGTCGAATGATATTAAACAAAAATCCCAGTGTTAAAACTCTAGAAAAAGTGGTATTGAAGAGATCTGCCCCCTCTTACTGAGATCACACAGCAAATGGTAGATGTTGCTGCTTCTCATCAGTGTTTTTTCTAAGTGGAACAGGCAGAAAAAGTATTTGCTAACTTAACTGGTCCATGGATTAAAAACAAGAAAGTAAATAATGCAAAAGCAGAGATATGTTGAAATTCCTAATTACTTCTCTTACCTTACACATCTACTAAAATATCATTCACATGCTCTTACATGTTATTTTCCCAAATTTTTGTTGTTCATTAAAGATGAAACTCCATCAGTCTTAGAAATCTATATGAAATATCATTAAAATTATCTGTTGCAAGATCAGATGTTATCTGAAGATTAAAAAAAGGATTAAGATATTTTGCTCTAGGAAAAGAAAAAGCCAAAGTACAAAGACTTGCTATACTGCAACATTTTTGAATACACACTATAACAGGCTGAAAAAAAAAAATCTGAAAGCCTGAAGTTATACTAGCATGCCTGTAATGATAGTTAAACTTCATATAATTAAACATATTGTACTGGTTTTTTAAAACTAGGTATTTATGAAAATCTTAACACTTAGAAATTACTAATGGAGTAGAGACAACCTCCAAATATCAAGATTCCCAGCGACATTACTATGTGTAGTCTTTTGCCAGAGGTGACTAACATCCAAGTCACACAACTTCTGGCTGTCCCTTCCAAACACAAACACGTTAGGAAGCGAAAAAGGACTGTTGGAAAACAGAAAATTACTGAAGGTAAGATTGGATGATACTGAACTAGTACATTGAATTTACACCAAAAAAAATGGTTCTGAACTTAAAAGTGATCATATTTTTTTTTTTTTAATCACTTGAAATTACTCCCCTGGTGTTCTGGTACTAACAGAGTATCGAGAAAACAGCCGGTAGACTTCAGCACATGCTGCAGCTCTGACTGACATTATGTCCTAGGAATGGCTGCACTTCAGCAGCTTGTCTATTCCCATAGCAGAAATCAGGATGCTCACATCTATTTTGTTAAGTGCAAGTGAAATACGTTTTGCTTCAGAACAATTCAGTACTCCTCCTAAACATGTATTGCTCTTTTTGGTTTCCAGGCACCCTTTGGCAACCATGGTACAGATGGCTCACACCAAGCCTCTGCTTTAACAGCTACTCCGTAGTCTTCCTCTGGTGGAGGTGCAAGAGCCAGCAGGTGCTGGAGCATCCAAATGAGGTTGTTACTGCACACACATTGCAGCGCCGAACTGGAGAAAGACCACCAACTTCTCCAAGTCACTAAGCAACTCAGAAACATCAACCACCGCACTCAGTACATGGTGCCAGCAGCTCGCCCACGAGCCAGCAACCAGAACCGTTCCCAGGTTTAACAACGCAACTGTGTGCCTGGGCAGTCTCTAGGACGGAAAACTGAAAGATTGGAAGTTGTAGTTGTACAAGCTATGGAAGTAGTTTCATCATACTATGATGGGGTTTTTTACCAGATCTATGATATTTAGGATTCTGAAGTAATAGGATTTTCATCTTTGTACCATAATGAACTTTTGACAGCTGCATAATTGCAATAAACTGAAGAGCTAGGAACAGAAAGCTATTGAAGGCCAATGGTATCCTGGAGTGCATTAAGAGGAGGGTAACCAGCAGGTCGAGGGAGGTTATCCTCCCCCTCTACTCTGCCCTGGCGACACCCCACCTGGAGTACTGTGTCCAGCTCTGGGCTCCCCAATTCAAGAAAGATGAGGAACTCCTGGAAAGAGTCCAGAGGAGAGCAACTAGGATGATTAAGGGACTGGAGCATCTCCCGTACGAGAAAGGCGGAGAGAGTTGGGCTTGTTCAGTCTGAAGAAGAGAAGACTGAGAGGGGATCTAATCAACACATACAAATATCTTAAGGGTGGAAGTCACAAGGATGGAGCCAGACTCTTCTCAGTGGTGCCCAGCGACAGGACAAGGGACAATGGGCACAAACTGAAGCATCAGCGGTTTCAGTTGAATATGAGGAAGAACTTCTTTACTCTAAGGGTGACAGAGCACTGGAACAGGCTGCCCAGGGGGGTTGTGAAGTCTACTTCTCTGGAGATATTCAAAGCCCGCCTGGACAAGTCCTGTGCAACATGCTCTAGGAGAACCTGCTTTAGCAGGGGGGTTAGACTAGATGATCTCCTGAGGTCCCTTCCAACCCCTGCGATTCTGTGATTCTGTGAAGATATTTTAGATATACCATTTTTTAAAACAGATAGCAGTAGATAATGTCATCACATGTAGCACTGAAAAAATTGCAGAAACTTTAGCAGTTTTCTAATTCTCTTTCTAGCCTATGTCCAAATGTTACCAATTACCTAAACAAATGCTTAGAATGAACTGGGACTGTTTTCCCAGACTACATTTCAACTGATTTTAGTAGCAATTATTTTCTATGCCTGTTGCTGTGGGAATAGTGGCACAAACAATTAGAACAGTGGATGACTGAGTAGGTAGAAGTTGATAGATGGGAGTAAAACTTACGGTCATACATATAAAAACCTTCAGGACAAAAAAAAAAAAAAAGGGAAAAACCTAGAAAAGTGACAGTGTGCAATGTCATTTAAACTATAAAAAAAGCCTTAAATCAGAAATCTTGTAATTTATAATACTTAAATACAGTGACTTATTTTACTGCTTCAAGTCTCCTCTCTTCTCTTTTTTTTTTATTCAACAGATAAATTAGTAGAACACTCATAATGTGTCTTTGCATTTCGGCTAATCTTTCCATCTAATAAAGCAGTAACAGTAATTTTAACTGAAATTATCATCCAAAAATGGCAAATTTGTCATTTTGCAAAGATCAGATTTTCAAGGGTTTTTTCAAGACTAATAATATCCATTATTTGCTATAAATCTCTTTCAGGCTCTTTCAGATCACACCATGATGGAAATACCTTTTCTACTGGGAAACATTTCTTAGTCAAAATCCGACTGCGAACTACCAAAAAGATAATATTCCTTCTTATTTTACTACTGTTCTGACAGAGCAACCACATCACCTACTAATATTTAGAGTAATTACTCGTGGTATTATATCTACTCCTGACTAGAATGGTTACATTCTGATTTTAAAAGTTTGTGGGTGGAATATAACCAGCCTGTTATTATTCAGCAAAACTGAACCACAAAATATGTAGATGAAACTTTTTTTCCCCCTAGGCCAGTAAAAGCTACTTAATTATTTAAAAATTCGATTTAATTTTTGAGGACATATACACAGAGTGAATCTTCAGAGACAATAGTAATGTCTCCTCTGCTTAATTTAGTTCTTTAAATTAGTATTGCAGTCCTAATGTTTTCATTATTTGGACTTTAATCTGCTGATTACTTTGCTGATGTAGGTTTATTAATGGATGAGCTTAGTGCCCCCAATTAGTGCCTTTAATTATTGGCTCCTTGCTGGATTTTCCCTTCCTTTTGTAGCTGGTAGAGAGCCTTCAATTGTTTTTTTCTTTTAGTTTCTTCTTCTGCTTTTCTTAAAGATAGTGCATTTACTTCCTTAACAAGTACAAAAGTATATTCATAACAGCAGTGAGCATTAAACGACACTTTCATAACTGGCACTCTTACCAAGGTCATTACATTTAATATCATTCTTTGTTCCCTTGCTCTTTGTCATCTTTGTGGCTGATGCTCTCACAGCCAGAACCTCATTCACGTGTTTTATTTTCACTTGCCTCCTCTCCATGTTATAGTGCAGCTCTTGTAAAAGTCATGATGTTATACTAGCCACAAAGTGACACATCTGTTTACTCACAGCGTCTCTGATTTTTGCTAGACGGCAGCTGATTTCCAAGGGTTCAGCGAATTATTTGTTAGAGGGAGAGGGGTGGAAGCGTGAGGATTGGTAGCACCGAACTTAATTTTTTGTCAGCTACTTAGGAAAACACTTTTCTTTTTGTATTATACTCTGGCAGACCTTTTCAGCAGGGGATGCCTAACTCCGAAATTTGTTGATTCTGCAAAACTGCACAACGCTGACCTTCAGGAAAAGATGCAAAATGTTCCAGTTCTCTCAGGATTTTTCAAGGAGAGGATGGCTATTAAGGAACAAGCAGATCAGGAAGGCCTGTAGCTTCCCTGGAGACAGCTGGTCTTAACATAATATTTTTGTTTCTCACACTAATTAATAGTACATTTCAACCGCTGGTCAGGTAAATATTTTGGGATGCTATTTTACTTCAACTATCTTAACTTCCCTTGCTTCTTTGTACCAATCTGACTTCAGAGCCTCTTGTACTTCTGAACATATTTTTTTTTTTCCAGTTCAGGGATGAACTAAAACACAAGCAAGCTACAAATCCCTACAATGCAATTCACCTTCCACGCAGAACCCCCATTAGCTGCCATTCAGTCCACAAGCAAAACCGATGAGCCAGCACCTTGGCAGAGAGCTGCATCAGGGCGAAGGTCTTCGATGGTACCGCCCCGACAAACATGCGATTCGACTCTTCTGCTTTCTGCCATTCACAACAGAGAGTGAGCAACCTAATAGTCAGATCATTTATCTAAATATTTAAGTTTAACCATGCTGAAAGCAGCATCACTACTTTTTCCACAAAACCTTGTTTTACATCCTTAATTTTTAAGCAGCATCTGAGTTGCTGAGCTTTTCTTTTACCAAATGTTTTACTGTGTTTCAGTCTCATAGGCATGAGTTGAGACTTGTATGAAAACTTCATTTTAGATACTGCCCAAATTATCTAGCTTCAGAGGAACAATTGACTTCTGAAAATAAGTCTAGCATAGCTTTGTTCATCCAAAAAAAAAAAAAAAAAAAAAAAAAAAAAAAAAAAGTACAGACCTCAGCGTTTCTAGTTTTCTCATTATTCGGGATGGGGAGGGAAGCAACCTCACTGATGGTAGCGCTCTTAAAAAGAAATGCCACTTGACAGGAATGCAAGCAGCCTCTGTATTTCCTTTTCTTTTATCCTCTACCAATTTTTTTTAACTATCATGGAAATACATAATCCATGCTTTGTCATGCAGATCTTCCATTTGTGTTTAGGCCAAGACTAAAATAGCAGTGGCAGGCAAACCAGCTAATCACATTCTTCACCTTACAACCTCCGGCAAATGAGACTTTAAAACACTGCAAAACACGATCTCCATCAAACGTCAATACAAGTAATAATTAATTCAATAATGTTAACATACAGAAGCTTACAAACTGCCCTCAGGACACAGCAGAATGTTAAATACACTAAAAATAGCTCTGAAGGAAGATGCAGCAATGAAGAGCCAAAATATCTTTCTCAGAAACCCTCTCCAGTGTATGCCATTTAAAAGCAAATTTTAACTTGCATATCTGAGTTTTACCAAAGTTAAAGGAAGAAGAAAGTCAGAACTTTGGCTTCTTCCACAATGGAACAAATACAAATTCTAGGAAAAAGCCCAGGATTTCCTGCCACAAATTATCACAGCTTATCACAACTTCCACAAAGCCGTATCCCCATGTTTCCCACAATACCCCTGATGCTCCCTCCTGCCTCCCACCAGCTGCGACAAAGAACCCCCCGGTGATGGTTCCAGCTGTGCGAGCGGCCGCCCAGGCTACAGCTGAGCTTCTGCAGCACCCACTGCCCCTGGGACGCGCTAACTTGAACCTCCCCTCCTTTACTCAGTCACTAATTTTCACTCAGCTAACAGGGACTCATTACCTCTGAGGTTTTTTCGGCTGTTAAATGCGGAGAAGCAAGTTCCAACGTTGCAACAAGGGACTGACCAAGCCACAGGCAGAGCAGTCACGTACACCTCGCCGCTTAGGACAGTCAGCTGCCGATACAGCGCGTCTAACAAAGCTAAAGCTTTCGTTTCTGACTCAAGGTATACATAAAAATAGTGTACAGCCAAGATAATCCATCCTTAATTATGCCTGAGATTTCCTGACCCCCGTGTTCAAATAGCACACTTGGTGACAGCAGGGTGCAAGATTACAAACCAGTTTTCATTACAGTTATATCAGCATTAATCACACAGGTATAATCCCATGCATCTTCATTTGCTTCCAATGCATTTCCCTGGCCAAATTCCAGAGAAAGTTGGTTAAAATTACCCAGCTGTATTACTAAGCACCAAGAATGGCCCGATGAACCTGATGAAGTAACTGACTGCTTCTGATCATTTACTAGGGCTGAGGAGCCCAAAACCAGAAAATGATATCAAGTTACACAGTTTATTAAATGAAGATGCAACTAAGGTTCAGTTTTACAGATGCTTTAGCCTCAATATATGAGGAGCGCTAGGAAAAGCATCCAAGGCTGCAGATACGTTACCTATGTCATAAGACAGAGGAGGGATTCTTCTCATACAATGTAAAAATATGGTTTTGGGGTTTTTTAGTCAAGGAGGATGCTAATCAATGCCTAACATCCCACAGGTGGCTCTGCTGAGATCATATAGTTTAAACTTTCCAAGAGAGAGGACTTA
The DNA here is from genome assembly GCF_000687185.1 of Egretta garzetta. Lineage (NCBI taxonomy): Eukaryota > Metazoa > Chordata > Aves > Pelecaniformes > Ardeidae > Egretta > Egretta garzetta. The sequence continues at coordinate 527,060 of NW_009258378.1, forward strand.
AGCAATTTCTGAATCAAGAATTGAAGTCCTGGAATACCAGCCAAATTCAGAAAATAAAGCTGCAATGACACTTAAAGAAAAAAAAACAAAAAGGAGCAAGAAACCTCTCGATCTCTCCCTGGACCCTGGAACAACCCCCAGTGAGAGAACAGCCGCTACAAAGTTCAATTATATCAAACTACCGTAAATCAGTTTATGGAGAATACCTCGAAAAACTGAAGTGTATGCTTAAAAGAAAATTTATCAATATATAACTATTTTCATGCATTTTTTCATGAGTACTTTGCAATATTGTATCAAGAAAATCAGAATACTGAAAAAAAATTTCATGACACTTGTTAAATTAACTAAAACCTAGCCAAAGACACGCCTCAAATGGTAACTACTTAGGGGGGGGAAAAGAAAAAAAAAACCACCACCAAAAAACACAAACTAGGTGTGCAGTGGGAACAACGTGACAAAAACGTTGAATAGGGCAGTGTTAACAACTTTTTAAGAAGGCTGCGCCATCCCCAAGTTGAGTTTGAAGATGACAGAAAGACTGAGAAAGAAACACTGAGTAATAAAGAGTGTTACGTGGCAACCTCGGTAACATCCAGTAAGTCAGAGACTAGTAAATAATAGTTTTCCCAAATACATACAAAAGCTTGTACTTAGAAGCAAAGGACAAGCGTGGAGTTACGAGGGCCTCCATCTACGAAGAAAAATTTAAGAACGGAAGTATTTAAAAACCAACCAACCCCAAAAACCAGACAATCAACCAAAAGTGGGTTCTTCACAGAACAGTGGGGCCAAAGAAAGACCTATGAAGAGCAGGTGGGAGTTAACTACCTGGGCATTAAATGCTGGGGTTCAAGGAGGACTTAATTCTGCAAACTGCTACAGCCTAGGGCACGGAGGCAGACTGACCAACCCCCACACACCCAGCCCCAGTCCCTTCTGGTAATATAATTCACAAATCATGTAAAAATTTCCATAACCCAACAGCCAGATTAGCTTGCTTTGAAAGGAAAGAGAAACAAAAGAAGGAAACTGACCTTTAACAGGCAGTTAATAATCCCTTAGCCTTTCATTTTTTTTGTTGTTCAAAAATACTTTCCAGTTTCAATCTACTGTTAAGCCCAAAATAGAGGGAAAGTCCATGCCTAGCAAAATCAACTTTTCACAACAGCAAATTATGTTGATTTTCTAAATTAAAGAGATCTCCTCGAAATCCCCATAGCAAAGGACATGGACTATTAAAGCAGAATTTCTGTGCAAAATTTCAGTAAGGCTCTGATACAGGATGCAGAGGTCAAACGTGTGGATACTATTAAAGCAACCAAATACAGAAAAATGAAAAGCTATACGAAGGGGCAACCTGGAGGTTATACACGTTCAACTGGCAGAAATATAATTGGTATCCTCTGGATTTTTTCATGAGCAGCTTCCAACACCGTGTGCGCCGCTGTGTTGTATGGAAACTAAACACTAAGTATGTGTTGCCATACATACACAAATTTCTGCTTCACCAAAACAGTTATACACATATTTATCTAATTACCAGAAGTTTCAAAGGCAAAGAGGTATGGAAATTCACCACTTCTCAATGGTGAAGTGAAGCAGTAATGGCTGTTAGAGTATGGGTATGAGAAAGCAACACCCACTTCTGACTTTCTGAGCGCTATTAATATCTGTAATGCTGGGCAACAAGTGAACCAGGTAACACTGATGTGTAGAAACCACAAATAAAAAGACATTTCTGCAACATTCTTCTCTTATACTCTTCAACCAAAGTAACTGATAAATGTATGCAAAACATTAATAGAAACAACAGAGCAACACATGGAAGGCTAGGTTCTCTCAAAGGTGAACATTTATTCCTCAAATCTAGTGCTAATAAGACTATAAATTGACAACAGCAACAAAGAGAACCATGAGCTTGTCTAGCTGGGCTGCTCTTAGCATGGGTGACCCCAAGCTCAAAAATTCTTGTTAGATGCTCGTAATGCAGGAGGCCCGGAAAACTTCCTTCTGAGAGCGTTATTAAGAGTAGGTTTACTGTAAAAAAAGCTCCACAACACTGACTCAGTCTGCCCGAGACTATCTCAAGGCTGATAAACAAAGATTTCACCCTCATTAGTGATTACCAGCAGACACAGGAACGTATTTCGGAGAGTCATCGAGCCCAGTATTTGCAAGAGCATGCGTACTAACCTGCATATAACTAGCAATTTACATTTCCCGAGTAAATAGCAATTCATTTGTTTTAATTCATTTAATACTCTCCTTTGTAGATTAGTTAACATTGCAGAGTGTCCACCTATCCGATTTCTCTAATTATTATTAACCGAGTTTCTTGCAGCACCATTAGTTGCCATGACTTGTTTGTGGAAGACTTCAACCCCCACTGCAATGACTCCTGGACGTACAGCTGGAATTTCACCACAGGATTTCAGATTCCCCCCACCCCCTCCTCTTTTACAAGTACACTGTGGGGAGGTAGACACTAAACAGCAGGGTTTGTAATGATCAGATCACTAAACCGCCCAATCTTACAGGAGGACAAACAGCATTGTTCTTGTAAGATTAAGATTTCAGAAGCCTGTGTTTCCTTAAGAAAATAAATTCTCTACCGCGCACGTACTCTCACAGCAGCTAAAACTTTATCTTTTCGCCAGCGTCCTCTAACATTAATCCAATAATCTGACTGTTTACCCCTCTGCAAGTCCATGCGACTGAACTGCTGAAATCCTATCTTACCTGTGAGGTAAAGATCAGCCACCTGAGAAACTACTCTGAGAAACTACTCTACTTGCCATTGACTCCAAGATTCACCCCATCTCCAATCTACAAGGAATTCATCCCACACACTTTGCAGTGACACTAGCAAACAGTTACCAAACACCTTACTGTATTGGTTCCCAAAAGAGTCAAGCAGAACAAACCTGTCCCATTTCATAGTCTTGATTTCAGAAGTCTTGTGCCTCACTTCACATCTGAAGGGGGAAGAAAAAAAGAAAAAGAAAAAAAAAAAAGAGAGAGGAAAAAAGAAAAAGAGTGCTTTGACTTGGAAAATGGCCCTGCCTTTCTTATAAATGGGAAGAGAAGCTTGTAAAAGTTGGCTCTGCCTGAAAACATGAGCAGAATCGTTAAGTACGCCATTTCTCAGATAACAGGAGGTGACCAGTCTCCAGGTTCCCAAGAACATTTCAGAGTTTAGCGAAGGAAGTCCCTGAAGAGATACTCATTTTTAAAAGGCAGGTAAATGTAACAGGACCAGGTCTGCTGACCTGAACAAAAGTGCCCTTATTTCCACAGCGAGAGGCTACTAAATGGATTGTTAACCATTAAGCCCTGACCAAAAAAAACGAAAGGAAAAAAAAGCAGGAAAGTGACTAAAAGCTATCAACGGTTCGTAAGTTTTTCAAAGACTGTGGGAGATACACGTCATTTTCCCGTTCTCCCCTGGAAACTGTGAATTCATCTAGCATTTTGACAGAACCTTTACAGCACAGAGCATATGTCCCGCTGGACATTGGAGACATTATCTGACAGCCTTCTGAGGAAGACTTTTGGCTTTCCTTTGGGGTGCCCCTTGTTAACATGGCTCCTCCTTAGAAATAAGAAAAATGTTTTCAACTGCTACATATCTGCTTTGGCTTCAGCCTCACTGGAGGCACGTTCTGCTCAAGATAACAGTATCCTCTTATCCTGGCAGTAGACTTCAAGATACTTTCCATTTGCCGTTAAATTCCACAGATGAGTTTTTGCAGAAGACAGCAAGACAAGACCAGATCAGAGCCAATGCTCTTTTTGCCTGCAAGGGAACCTACTCAGAGTGATTCTGGCTCCACCGCCGACTAAAAGCCATGTATTAGGTGAGGGAGTACGTATCAACTCTGAAGGGACCAATGGCAGATACAGGGTACTGGTTTCCATGATGTCATCACTAGTAGTCATAACAGTTGAGCTTTTTTGTCAGACAGGAACTTCTGAAGTCTCAGGATACTAACCTTTAATTGGCGGCGGGGAAAAAGGGAATCTAACCCAAGGGAAATAACAACCTAAAGGATTAAAAACATGACGCCAAGGTCAAAAACCTTCTACTGCTGATATTACAGTCAAAATATTAATTAATAAAATACAGTATCACTTCTTTTGGCTAGATAAATTAGCAGGCTTCAGGGTTCAACAGACGCTGTTGGCAGAAGAAAACAAAGACTCATTAGAAGAATTGCAAGTATTAATGAAGGTCTGGAAAGTCTGACATTTGATAAGAGACCTATGAAGTCCAAATGTTTATTTATTTCAGAAATGTTTAAGAGGCGATTTGATCATAGTCTAAAGAATCTAAAGAATTTAAAGCAGAATGAGATTGCTGATAACAGGCAACTTCATCTAGTGAAAAAAATGCATGAGATACAACAGAGCAGAACCTCAAAGCTTAGATAAATTCAAATTAGAAATAGGCATTCATTTAAATTCTCTAAGTGACAGTAATTTACCACTGAAACCACTTACCTCAGGATCTGGCTTATTACCCATCAGATAGACTCTCTGTATCAATACCTTTCCAGGTACAGGTCCAAAAAAAGTGTAAAATGTAATGGGAAAGCCTATGTAGGCAACAGAGAAGATTAAAATCTACAAATCGATAAATTAATCTATTTGCTCTTGGACCTTCTTACAGATGAGTCACAGCAGAGACTTGATAGCCTTCAGAGGAAAAATTAGAGAAGCTGAAATATAAGCGTTCAGTACCACCACAGCAATTAGCACGGGCAGAAATTAGATGAACCGAGTAGGCAAGAACCTGAAAAGCACTTTGAAAAAAGCACTGAAAATTATCCCAAGTTTGTGGGTATTCAACCAGAATAGTTTCTCACATTGCATTTTGATCCCTGTAGCAAAGCTTCTAGATACTAGATATCTCATTAGCACATTGAGTAAGAAATTTATAGTGCGGGGGAGGAAGTATTGGGGGTGAAGATTTTGTACTTTTTAAAACTGGAATCATAAATAATTTTGCCCACCTGGCAGAGAACAAAGGAAGTCCTAGAATATGTAAACCTAACATTCTTCCAGCGCTAGTAGCCTTTCTGCTGCCTCTTCCTTTCAAAGAAAGCACCCACTCCATACACTAAATAAATCTTAAAACAAAACCAAAAAAATAAAAAAAACCCACAAGGTCAACACAAAACTGAAAATCTGATTCATATGCAGGAGTGGAGATGAATCCACAATCATTGACTGTCTAAACACATTTCTTGAATTATTTAGTAATGATCTTATTAAATACTATTTGTTTATCAAAAATCATCATAAGGGAATTTAACAGTAAACACCTCAAATGCTAAGAAACCTCAACTTTTTCGTATTAAAAGCTATGAAATAACTCAATAATTGTAAACCAACCCCACAAAGATAACATACTCCTTTTTATGAAGAACATTTTTGAATCTTAAATACTTCTGTACAAACCTTAGCCAATCCCAACAGTTTTGGGTTTTTTTGAATCATCAGTAATGTTCCCTGGGGCCAAAGCTGACACAAAAACTACAGAATGTCTCCTGGTACTAAGCCTTCTGTGAATCAAGCTTTTAGATACTTGCAACGCTCTGGCATCAAGACGTTCATACGACTCTGAATTATTTATTCACCAATCTTTGTGCAACTTCCCAAACACCAGTGGAGACCAAGACTATTTCAGCTATTTGATGTTACATCTTCTCAAGTGGCTAAAGAGGCTATAAAGCACCCCATTGCTTAAGCCTGCCATCTCAGTTCCATTAGCAGTAAAGACCTCTCTATTCAAACTGCTAAGTAAATCCTCCGAGAGCCCGGGGACTGTTTCATGCTTGAAAGCAACTGTTAAGAATTTGACAACAACCAAACTGTTCCTATTTAATCCTTCTCCCAAGGTAAAAAGAATTATAGGTAAACATATGCCTTCATTATTTGCTTTGCTGCATTTCAATACTCAATCCCACACAAAATTGCCAGCCAAGGATTTAATGCAATCTCTTCTGTATTTCAGAGCTATTGCCTTTACAGAATGGAAAAAGCTTAATAAGGGCTATAGAGTTGGTTAGCAAACAACTCTATTTTCTATAACACACACTAGAGATTTTGCAAAGGTAACTTTAATAATGCAAGTAGGTTTGGAATTTTTTTTCAAGTTAGGATTTTGAGGTGAGCCAAAATAGTTGTTAATCCATTCCATCTGCCAGTAAGTATTTTTTTCTTTTTAATTAAAAAGAAACAAAATTGATCTGTTACAGAGTACAACTACTGTAGTTTTTACGGCATGCACAGATTTACATAAGTTTTCTTTTGGGTTAGTAATATGCATGCTAATCAAACACTAGAATATACAGGAAAGCTTCTTAGATACACACTGGAATGCATTAAAAGGAAAATTCCAAGCCTTCAGTCAGGTTAATTCAGAAATGAAAGAACTGCAAAGTTTTTCAAAGAGGCTGACACTTTGTTACTCTCTTAGCGATCTACAGTGTTCTCGCCCCCCATCGGAGCATTCACTGTCTAATCCCTCTTTATGAAAAATGTGAACCGATACAAATAGAGAAGCATTCACTGTCTAATCCCTCTTCTTTATGAAAAATGTGAACCGATACAAATAGAGAATAATGACTGAATGAAAATAAACACGCAGCTACGTTCTGCTGCGACAACCGCTAATTGACAAAAGGCGCACGGGCAGCCCAGAGCAGCAATGCCTACAAGCAGCTGCCTTAGTCCTGGTTGCAGCATCGCTGCGGCCGCAAGGGTTGCAAAATGAAACGGTGCTGCAACGGGAGGGCCCTGCGGAGCAGTACAGCTGAGCTGAGCCTTCCTCCATGCCGGGCTTGACTTCTGAGTAACTGCAATGCAGTTTCAAGGACTGGGCAACCCACCCATTCGCATCAGAGGGTGATGCAGCTGCTGTGTTGCATCTCCCGCTTTAGTTTCATCCAAAAAGAATCCAAATTTGCAAGCTCCGGGACAGCTTCGCAATGCGAACTGAAGTGCGCAAACCCAGCCAATTGCAAAGTCCATTTCAGAGGTGCATTCCTGATTCAAGCAAAAACGTGAATGTAGGCACTCCCTAAGAATGTAAGTGAGGCATGGATACAAAGGAGACAGAATAAGTGTATTAACCCATTTTTTTCTTTTTTTTTTTAAATTAAAACAAACAAACAAACCCCAAAGAAAACCCCCCAAAAGCAGACAACCTTTCAAGCACACGAGCCTTTTTTCAGAGTGCAGTTCTATGCAGTGCTGGAAACAAAACCAGGGCTAATATTAAATTTAGGAGTTTATTTAAGCAGACAAAAGAAATTCCCAATTTAAAATGAAGGCTGTGGGCAACTCATTAGGCATTAGAAACCAAAGGCTAAATCCAGATCTCTCATTAAATTTCATGGATTTGGACTGAATATACAGTACAGCAAAAGTACCATTTACATATAGCACAACAAATACGTCCATACCAATCTGCACAGTAAGTAGCATTCATACCATGTCAGAGGACTTCTTTGACAAATTATCCCTGTTTTGCCAAGAAGCAAAAAGAGGAATAAACATACTGTGGTTTATCTAATTGACGTGGGACAACTAATCACTGGGAAAGTTAAACCCCAATATCAGAAGCTTGAACCCTAATCTTTATGATGGAATTTAAAAAGAAAATTCCCAATCCATTTACATACTGTGTATCATTTATCACACCCCACTTTTTAGTGGGTTTCCCACCCATACCTTAGTGAGCAAAGCCTGTCATTCATTTTAATAATACTTCCTGCAAGTAAACAAGCCAGTCATGAAAACAAACATGAGACTTGAAGACACTCAGGCAGTCATCATAGGGCAAATTATGCTATTTAATGGAAGAGAAAGCCTTCTTCCTAGCTTAACTTAAGAGGCGAGAAAAAAAACACCACTAGCTTTGAAAGCTGCAGCTTTCCCCGCCATTCAGTCAGGCTTTATTCTTCTTTCTGCACATTCATACATTAAGACTTCTTGTTCTTTTCATGAACGTTTAAATAATAAATTCCCTTTTCTGTTCTGTACTGCTTAAGGAAATGGGCACAGTACAGCCTTTATATTGCTTCTAAGCTTTTTCGTCACGTCAAGTCTCTACATACGTCTCGGTTGTGCTTGACACAGTACTAAAGGACTGCTGAACACATGATGGCTGGAGCAGCAAATTAAAAGGTAGCACCTTAATAGTCATTACTTTTCTTTTATGTCAACTCTTTAAAAACTTCTAAAACCAATTTGGCATTAAAGACATCATTCTTTTTCCTTTCTAACTCATGACATTTGTTTTAACCTATGCTTCCTCTACAGTGACATTTGAGTCCAGTAGTGCACTAAATTGGTACCTTTTGAAGGGAACAAAATATACCTAATAATACGTCATCCCATCTATGTGCATAAAGAAGCTCAAATGAGGACTTACGTGACCTGATACTTAAGTAAATATTTTGAGGCTTCTTCAATATATTTAGTGCATTTCAAGTTTCTTGTTATTCTTCCTGAGAAATACTGCTCTGCAGAGGAGCTTGCTCATTAGCAAAGCTCTGTTCTTACAGAAGAGTGGTAAACGTAGTGCCACAATAAATAGAATAAATGTGTCTTTCATTCAAATGGAGGTGGAAAAGGAAGGTGATGATGGAGAGTGAATGGTCTTCCTTAGATGTGATTGCAAGGTTTTGTACATTTATACATACTCAAAAGTTCCATACTGTATCATCTGTATTTAGCAGCAATCATTAAAAACATTGCAGAGTATAATAAAATATTTCACACACACAGTAGTCAAGTACAGAGTAAAAAAGCCAAACAAAAAAGATCTTTGGAAATAAATGTAAAGAACCAGTCACTTAATAGTGTCATTCTTGACACACTTGAAATTTTATGAAGGTTACTGCTAGACAGAGATTTCTGCAACATTATAAAAAGGAGATAAAGCTAAGCAGAAACTTGTGTGGATAGGGTTTTTTCAGAAGTTGTTCTAATAAAGCTGTGATCGATGTTTTGTTCTCTGCACTTTCAATCTTCTCCCTTATCTTCAGCTTGTAGGCTTCTCCTGGGCCAAAAGCATCTCCTGCTCTGTGCCAGCCACGATACCTTTTTGGTTCTGAAGTACTGTCCTGCTACTCACCATGAATAATAACAGCTTTCTTACTTTATACTTGCTTCCATGCTCCTTTTTCCTGTGTTGCAGTATAGTATTCCTAAACAATAATCAAATGCTCCCTTACACTACAGACAACATCAGGGGACAAGAAACTTGAGAGCTGAACTCACACACGTCACATATATCCCTCCTAAAAAATTCAGACTGTATGAGGCACAGCTCATTTATATTCAAGCCCCCACATCTGTACATTTCTTTCTATAATTATGATATTGTATAGTCCACAAACAGCCTAAGCACTAAATGATACACTGTAGCTGTTGCTACAGCAGCAGCAGATTTACCCCCCCCCCACACCCCTTTCATTTGTTATGAAAACTTTACATAAAATAAAGGTCCATATGGTAAAGACAGCAAATATTTTTCAGCTTTTAGAACACTTATGACAATCATTTTTTGAAAGCGCAGCAGCGACTCGCGGGCTAGGTGCCCAGTCACACAAACTCCTTCAGGAAAGAAAAACACAAACCCAAAATCAGTTACGCCAAAACTGTTTCATAACCAGTTCCATTGAGAACATCATCGTGCTTTATTTAGGTTAACTGCAATGCAGGTATTCCCATCTTTGGGTAGTTTCAATGAACTCCTCTCTCTGTCCCTTTTTAAGTCAATACAAGTGCTCACAACAGCAAGAACGTTAGAGACCTTGCTGCATAAAAAGAAACGTGCAGAGGAGGTAGCAGTTTGTTCGCTGGTTTTTCCTAGCTTAAACACTTTCAGACAAAGAGTAAAAAGAACAGATTTTATTCTGCAGCAGATCAGGGATTAAACCTTTCTAAAACGCGTTACTATTCTAGAGGAGAGATCTCTACATATAATCCAATTATAATTAAGACCAACTGCAAGTAGTTTAACTATACTTTTCCAGAACTTACTTCCAAAGAAGTGGCTGGTTTTGTCTGTACACAGGTTTTAGAAAATGGAAAACATACTCTCAGCATGTTGCGTACCAGAAAGTGAGCACAACAAACTTTATATGCTCTGAGTACCAAAGCCTTAGAAAATTATTAAAATCAGCCCACCTGATTTTATTAGAACTTCCTGTCATTATGTTAATAAAGAATTAGTGGCAAATTAGTAAGTCACAGTAGTTGCACTACAAGGCAGTGATACTGAGCATGATAGTTTAAGTGAGACTGGTAAAAATATACTTAAGCAGAAAATTATTTGCACAAGGAGCTCCATAACCAATGCAAGTCTTGTTTAATTAAAACAAAAATTCAGCTAATTTTTTTCTGCTGTCTTCCTAGATCACTCCAATCTACACTTAGCAGGTAAGCATTCTAATCTATACTGTGTAATATTTGCTGAGAGGGTTTTTTTTTAAATTCTACAAATTTCAAATAAAAGTTGCTTTGAGAAAGCTTGCATTGCATAGCAATGATGAATGCGGAAATTGAACGCAATTGATGAATGAGGAAAAACATAAAACTATTATAAATGTCTGCCTTTATTTCTGGAGATAGATGTAAGCACGCCTCTGTGTGTACACACATGTGTGTACACACACACACACTCGCTCTTACTTGACTTTTTTTCCCAGCCATTTTTAAGAAGAGTTACCCGTAACTGTCTGGACATACATATTCTATAAAGTTCAATAAAACATAATAGGGTTATCAACTATAAGAGAGCATACTGAACATAATGAAGCATTGTTGATCCCTGTAACTGAGCTAACATGGTCCTCCGTCTTCCAAGGAAGAGCTAGGTCTCAAGAAAGTCCTAAATGATCCTGTGATCAATGCCTTATGCATTTTTATTTTACATAAAAAGTGTAACAGTCATCTCATTATAAAAAAGTATGGTAGCCTACCTCTCTCTATCAAAAACAACACCTAAGGAAACACGAAAACAGAACAGGCAAAATGTAATCAAAACTGGTTTGAAAGAGTTTTGGGACATTAGGTATACCCACCAAATAACCAAAACATGTCAGACCTAGAATTTTGAATGCTATAACCAGTGTAATAGGTCAACATTGCCAACCTTCATAACACTGTGGGATACATATTCTTCTGTAGTTCCTCCACTACAGTACTGTCAAGCTATACCAGTTACCAAAAAGAAAGTTGAAATAAGCCTTTTATGTTGTCTTCAACTAACGTATGTAAAATGTAGAAACCATGCATTACATCCATGGAGATTCATTCAGCTCAAATACCTGAACTTTTGGAAATGCAATATTCATAAAACCTCAGATCTTTCCTTTTGTCCATTTAATCTCTGCATTGGGTAAGGAGAAGGGAAAGTCCTACAGAAATGCCGCATCTGATCGCATAAACGGGCATTGTACCAGAATGCTTGCAGAAGACAAGAAAATCTCATTTCACCATTACTGACAGCCTCCAAGAGCTTTTGAGGCCTTTATAGTTATGATATATTCAGAAGAAAAAAAAAATTTTAAAAGTGCTGTATTTACTCAATAAGGCAGAAGATCAACATCCCCTCCATAAATTGAGGAAACATACCTTCCTTTGTAATGTGCTCTGAGATCTGCTGATGGAAAGACAGCTATAGATGATAAGTGTGGAGGGAATAAGCAAGTGAAACTATTTGACTGTTGTTATCTGAGATCTTTTCAGCTTGGCACACCTGCTTTGTATTTTTTAACCTTAAAATCATGTGACAGATTTATTTTTCTTATCTAAGGTGTATTTTTATATCCATACCATTTCAACAATACTTAATGAAATAAAAATACCTCTGGCTTTAAAGTGAGAATATCTTTATTAAGAAGTTAAAATATTTAAAATTTAACCCTGGTAACCTTATTATTAGAGTGAATTAAGAGTTCACAAATTAGCACACTGACAACAAATAGCAACATACAATGTTTTGCTTATTCCAAGGCTGTAAAGAATCATAGAATCATTTAGGTTGGAAAGGACCTTTAAGATCATAGAGTACAACTGTTAACCTAACGCTGTCGAGTCCACCACTAAACCATGTCCCTAGTACTAATATTAAAGTTTATAAACATTTTGCACATGCATACAGAATTCTGTCTTAACTAGAACAATATGACTAAAACATCCAAAAACTGGAGAAGCACCAAGACATCACTATTCTCTTCTTAGCTTATTGTCAACATTTAAGAAGTATTCAGAAAGCAGCAGCTAAGCTGCAAATACTAGCTAAGCCAAGATAATTAAAAGATGTTTCTCTAGACATTAGAAACCAGTATTTGCAGTGACCCCTAAGGGGATTCTGCTTCTCATCACCTTGATAGAGAACCTGGTTTCCCCACCGCATCCAGCGTAAGTTTGAAAGGAAAAGAATAAAGAAATATTTCAATTATACACACACAAAAAAAAAAGTATGCTTTCTTTACTGGCAATAAAGCATACAACAAGCATTATACCCGTGAAGCAGCAAGTACATGAGAGGAAATGACGGAAGCTCTAATTAATATAAATTTTGAAAGTGTCTGAGAATGAAAAAAATAAATAAAAGGGTGGAAAAATATTACAGAGCCTATTAAAAAAAATACACAATCAAAGCCATATGGATTAGTATTAGGCTAGTACTAGGGGACAAAATGTCCGAGCTCTATTTACAATTTAGGCACAAGGACGTAGATGATGTGGTATAGTTAATATTCCTGCTTTGAGATCTTCTGAAAAAGTAAATGAAGGGCATTGCCTAGCTTCTGCTTTACTCATTAATTCACTCTTCAGAGATGTATTGGTGAAAAGTAAGAATAAATCAGTGTAAGAGTAGCTATTACAGCCCTAAGCAGCAGCACTTGAATCCAAGACATGAGAACTGGACCGTATAACACCACAAAGAGGCAAAAAGAATCACTGAAAGTTAAACATGGAAAAAAAAGAATAAAAATTAAACAGTCATAATAACTGTCATATTTATGCATGCTCATCCAGCTTTGAACAGCTGTGGCAACGTAATTCACACCAACAGCAACAAATTCTTGACTCTGTGTGTACATCTTTCACACTGACTCTTGGTTTTTTATTGTTGTTTCTTCAAGTTACTAAGATGCCAACAGCAGAACAGCTACTGCAAGCCGCCCTGTAACAGACGCAGGGGAAAGGGGGAATCTTTAATATTATTATTATTAATTATTATTATTAATAATAATACTTTTGACCGACTCAAAAGATTCCCCTCAATCTACCGCAGGAGACAATTAAGAGTGAAGTGTAACCACCACACAGAATAATGAAAGAAGAACTTCAAACCCATTTAAAATACCTCACAAGGTACACCAAAAAAAAAAAATCTCCACCAAAAAAAAACCCCCAAAAATAAGAAAAGGAATTTACAGTATACACAGAGCTTTTCAAGAACCTCTTGGCAGCTAGTTACAGAACTGCCAATACAATGTAAATTCACACCTTAACGTGGTTTGTAGTAAATTTCCTCGTAGACAAATCCTAAAAGCAAGATAATTTACTGTTCTTTTCAAATAGTTATCCACTCACACTATGTATTCAGAAGGGAATTAGTGCCATCTGAATTCACACACTGTAACTCCTGAGCACTCCTGATGTGCATAGGTGCAGTGTTACTTGTTCTTCATTCAGCAGCACTTCTTGATCTATGTCCCAGGGATCAGAAGAGATCATGATCTAATGGTTCCTTCTAGCTTTAAACTACATTATGTTATGCATTTGCAGCAAACCCAACAAGCCACTGGAATTCCACTATGTACTTAATAAATATTTAACGTCAAAAGATAATTTAGTCATAATACATGGGGCATTTTCTGCAAAAGGCAGAATTCTATTTTAAATAATTCATTCCACATAAATGTACCCATAAAAGGCTATATGCAACACCGACTCATATTAAAAGCACCAGTTCAACCACACATTCCCCCACAGAGCTGCAAAGAAATGAAAGACCACTTAAACAAGTTATATTGTATAATCACCCAGATAAGACCCAAAATCATGTTTCAATCACTAAACTTACACCATCAAAATATTTTTCACTGATATAGCGACAGTATAGAAGATTAAAGCATTTTTCCATATTTGCCCAATGTACTCACACACCTGAAGTCAATCTATAGATCTTTCATAGTTGTAGCAAATAATTTATTTTAATAATTTAAATACATGTTATATTTCATTAAAATAGATACGATTGCATGACTATATCAGCTTAAGTTCAATAGCATATCTTACCTATCTCTCTCTCTCCCTCCCTCATGCTTTCTGTAATGACAGTGACAACCCACATAATCACATATACAGATCTACCAGCCTATTTTGCAATATCAATTATTTGCTTTGTACATTCAGCCTGCTTGAGAAGTGGACTGAGCATCAATGATTATGGGTTTTTAAGCTCACGGGGAGGTGGAGGGGTACAGTTTTTGTTTGCTTTGGTTTTCGAGTTCTAATCACTGTTACTTCCAGAGGACGTTGGAAAGGAAAGAAGAGCAACTCATTAGCCTCAAACTTTGCCCCAAAGTGGTTTTGCCAGTATTGACAGGCCAGATAGCACCACCTAAATGAGTAAACAAATCTATTTTAATTTCATGCTCAATTAAAAACACAGTGGGCTGCCCAGACTGAGAAGGGTGTGGAAAATTTTTTTTAAAAAGTTTCCTAATTTTAAAGAATTTGTAAGGGCAAACTATCTGTGTAAACCATTACATAACCCCACTGCAAAGAAAGAAACAACGCAATGCCTGCTTGTGGCTGATATACATACAAGAACTCGAAAAATTAACTTGACATCCGTTACAGAAGCAAATCTACCTGGTAGAGTGAAAAACGCACGCAGCATCAGGTGCCCCAAAAATAAAAAAAGCTCTTCAGACATCATGTAATTTGTTCAGTTGCAACCTATTGTAAGTAGGTTTTATTAAATAAGCTGCAAACACTGAGTTTGTTGCTGGCACTCTCTCATTTCATTTTTCCCTTTCCTACACATAATTAATGACTTAAATACTTCTGCATGTTCCACATCCCCCACACATTTGTTTTTCCTTTCTCTTCTCTCTGGCTCTGTTCTCAACAATTTCTTACTCTTCTGCTTTGCAGGGTTTTCCATCCTGTGCTCTCTATTCCCTTCCTTTTCCCAGTTCTGTTCATACCCTCTCTCTCCACAACTCCCTAGGTCTCCTTTCTCATTTATCGCTGCAACCTCTCCCTTAGACAACCCTACTGTATTGGGTTTGTGTGGCAAGGTCTTGGTAGCGGGGGGGCTACAGGGGTGGCTTCTGTGAGAAGCTGCCAGAAGTTTTCCCTGTGTCCACCCCTGGCCAAGGCCAAGTCAACCAGCGACGGTGGAAGCGCCTCTGATGACATATTTAGGAAGGAAAAAAAACCTGCTGCAACTCAGTAGCCAGAGAGAGAAGACAAGTGAGAGGATGTGAGAGAAAAGAGCCCGGCTGATGCGCGGGAAGACAAATTTGTAGGTTCCAACTACAAAGCGAAAGGAAAGGGAAAGTCACTGGAATTCCAAGAAAAAAGCATAGAGAAACACAAAAAATGATCTTATTTTCATGGCACTTGGAAGACATGTGCGCTGCAAGTGTGGAAAGCAAACTGACCTGATAATTGCCAGCTGTACTGGTACCCACAACGCTACACCAAAATC
>NW_009258378.1:542832-548632 GCF_000687185.1 Egretta garzetta
AAGAGTGTCTGTAAGCTGAGCATCACGGCACCAGTTAGCATGCAGTTCATCGTTTGAAGCTTTCCCCTCCAAATATGCCATCTAGAAACGCTCCTTTACTCCCGTTAGCTTAAATTGTGAAGATGCTGACCTAGTCCAAGGCTAGGATTGCATTCTGTTCTTCAGAATCAGGTGTGTTTCCAACCATGAAGTGAAACATCAAAAGCTGAGTTTCTCAGTTGCGTAACTTCTGCTTGCTGGTTTCATCAGCGACCCTCCTCTATTACCTTCTCACAATCCTGCTGCTACAATTCCTCTCTAAAAAATGAGGCACATCTTCCTCATGAAATCTCAATTAGATGTTCTGACAGCAGTGAGATCGGGATTGCAAGCCTGTTTCTCCCTTACAGCATTTTACTTTCAGCAGTTTCTCTATGTTCCAAATATGGTGCCCTCTGATGTAGCACAACATTGTATCAGACAAATTAATTTAAAATATTCTAATATAAGGTAATATATGAAAAAATATATGGAATATATGGAACTGTTGTTGGCAATGCTTGTTAATTCCTGGATCTCTGCCATAGCCAAGTTTTCCCCAGCCCAAAGCTTCCTTCTCCCCCAAGCACCAAAACCCCAAGGCTGTTACTGCATGCACAACCCACTGCGCCAACGCTTCTGTGAAGACATTGGGGTCGTCAGCTACAGATGTGAAACCAAAGGAATAGTAAAATGGAAGTGCAGACCACCATACATCGCCTGCTCTATTTCTCCCACACAGTGATCAATTTTACAAGTAACGGTCTGAGGCCTAAAAAAGCCACTGTAAAATTAGCCAGAATTCGCACACAACACCCTCCTCCCAACAGAAATCAAGACTCCACCAAACAGCCACAATTACTGCTACTAGAGCAAGGAGGATGGTAAAAAGTATGTTAATGCTGAAAATAAAGGCTCAAAGTAGTGTGTGGAGTTCTGGTAGTGTCAAATAATGAGACTGCGAATGAAAAAGAAAAAAAAAAAAAAAGAAAAAAAAAAAAGAGAAGAGGATCTACATTTAGGAGGTTTCTCTATTTCCCTGCTGGCCTGAGTCAAATACGCTAGCTCTGGGGAAATGTTCACAGATACCTTTTATGTACACCAACTCCAATATTCACAATTCTATTGATCTGCCAGTGTAAAGTGGGTTTTTTAAAACTATTTTTTCTTGTCTTGCTTTGAACTAACAGTTCTGAAAACAGACATTTATGTGCCCATATGCATGTACACGCAGATTCAAATTGTAATAGCAGCTGCATGACTAAATGCAGAAGTGCGCTACTTAGTCTTCTGCATTTTATCCCCTGGTAAGACAAATTCAGCATTCTGTTAGCTAAACCAGCAGTAACTAGATAAGAAAAACAAAAGAACCCCTTTGCAAGGTTTTAAAGAACTTTAAAAAAAAAAAAAAAAAAAAACAAAAACCACTATGCACTTTAAACAGCATAAGAATTGCATCTGGAATCTAGATTCTCAGGTGCTGATTCTACAGAGCCTGTTGAGATTCCCAAAACACAGAAAGATAGAAGATACAAATTTATTTTAGTCATTTGTGAAATCTCAGCTATAATATACCAACTCCTAATTAGAAGTCTGACATGGCAATTAATTTAAACACGGAATAACCCATAACCTTTTCACTGTTCAGTGATTACTAGCAAGATGTTTTTACTGTGGCTATAAACTCTAGAATTCTCTGAAAACATGAACTTTAATCCCCTGGAAATGACCAGCATGTGTCATCTCATTACTTAGCACATTTCTGGCAAGAACAAGATTTATTGCTAAAAGGATAAATAAGGAAAGAGGACAGCAATGGAGACTTACATTACAGAAGACTCAAATGAACCAATACCCCTGTGAATACCAGCATGACTGGGATGCAAAGTATGTCTAGTCAGGCTCATTTCTCTGAGTCTTTCTTAATTTGGTCTCCAGGCAAAAATAAAAAAAAAAAAAGGTTTAGGTTTCTACAGCCCTTGGAATGAATAGAATCCAATTGAAATGAAAGTCAACAATAGTTAAATGAATTAGGAAAAAAAAAGTATAGGAAAAAATCTTTGGGCACAGCATAATAACCTCTAATTCTCCCACAACAGGAAAACATGTTTGTGCTTGTTGTTCCTTTCTACAAACTTCTCTAGAGGCATCACTTCTCCTTCCTTCCACTGTTTTAAAACTCCCCATGGAGTCTCAAAGTTAAGAGTAACAACACTTTTTTCCCTGCCAGTGTTATCTGGGACAAAACTCAGTTAAAAACCTGTAGTTCTTAACCTTCAACTACTAATTTCCCTCTGCAGGGTTTTTTAAATACATTTTTGTTATTTTAGAGGTTCTGTGATTTGTTTTCTCTTTAGTATCAGTGTGTATTTTCTCTTTGCTGAAGTTTTTAATTGAAAAAAGCATCTTCATTAGGGAGAGCTTCAGTAGTCTCTGTTATTGGACAAGAATGCTGGTACCATACAATGAAAATTCCTGCTATGAAAGTAGTTAAGTGTATGCCTTTAAGCTATGAGAATTTGAAAAACAAATTAGAATGTTTTCTGGAATTACTGTCTCTTATTTGATTATAAGTCATCAATTTATTATTTGAAAAATAACATGATCAGAAGTGGTCACTGGTACAACCGTATCCATTCTGAACCAAAACAGACAGAAGGCAAGAGGAGTTTACATTACTGGCACCCTTAAAAGTATTTGTCAACACTACAAAAAGGTGTTTAGAAAGACCTTCCTGACGGATGCACTTCAAACATGGTGCATTCAGAAGCCTAAAAAAATCCTTTAGCTTCTACCTTTCATGCTTTAATATACTCTGGAAAGTCTTCTCTTGACAAACTTTTTCTCTTGTATAAAAATATTACATACTGAAAAATTTTTGAAGCTCAAATTTGACAAGTTCATATAATGTCAAGAAGTTGTGGAATCTCCCTCCATCCTTAAAGATACTCAAAACTCAACCGGACAAGGCCCTGAGCAGTATGATCCAGCTTTGAAGTTAGCATGCTCTGCGCTGAGCAGCGGGTTGGGCCGGACAATCTACAGAAGCTTCTTCCTACTTGTTCTGTGACTCCAATCCCTTCCGAAAGCAACGGAAAAGAAACTGCAGCCCAGAAACGCAAACCATTACAACCGATTGCTTCACAAAATCTGCTGCTTTTACCTACGCGGGGTATAGAGCAGGAAGGCATTTCTCCAACTCCACGTCTACGTTTACATAGTCTCTTAAAAGCTGTTAGAATAGCAATATTCAGTCCTTGAGGTGGAAAAAATTATTAAGTGTGGACCAAAGCTGTGTTACTGCTTCTTCTCTTGGTTGCTAGTTGTGCTTCTTGAAGGCAAAGTCTGGCAAGAAACATCCAGGGAAAAACTGACAGCAAGAACCTCATAGTGAAGAACTGATTTAGCAGGTATGGGTATTTCCTGGCGTCCTCTTCTACCTCCATCTGGTAAGGCTGCCTTTCAAGATTACAGGAAGGCAGTTAAACCAAGCACCAAGACAGCACAGTGAAAGCCAGACTCACTGCAAGTCAGTCATGAGTAAATGTCCCTCTTTTTTGGTCTAAATGCTAATTCCTCTGGCATCAGATTCTACCTGTCACCATTCAAAAGCAGGTGACGTGTGAAGTACCCATCTACTCAATGCAGTACTCATCAGAACGGGAGCATTTCTCATTTACAATTTTTGCCTATTAACTTCTGGTAATATAATATTCATATATAACCGATCTGGCATAAACAGCAAAGTTGTACATGTACACATTTTTGTTTGATCTAGTACACCTTTAATAAGTGATTCATGGAATGGGCTGTGATACCACTACCAGCTGCTGTACACAACTTCTTCCAAACAGCACCCAGCCCTTTATGCAGAGGAAAACAATTTCACTCATACACTTACCGTGTAGTAGACAGACACTAGAAACAAAAGTTTAAGTTTAGAATTTAACTTTTAAAAAATACAAATACAAAAATAAAATCAGATGTTCTTCACCAGTGATGCTTTTACTTTTTGCATTCAGTCAGCAAAACAAAACCGATGCTTCTTACTGCTTTTTGTCTTCATAAGCAAATATTTATTTCCCAATAGCATGGGATTTTGCATGCAAACACTAGAGGAAGATATTTTAATACATAAACTATGTTCATGAAGGTATTTTTCAGTTTGCTAACTTTCTTTTAATTATGAAACCGCTTAAGGTTATCACTCTCTTATTTTTAAGAACAAGCAGAGTCTACTACTTACATCCAAGTTCTTAACTGTGTCCTTTTAAATGTTTGTACTACTGAAGTATGTAAAAATACAGCGGAGTTATACAGGTTTTAGCATACAAGGTCAAACCACCACCTTTTCAAGTGCTGCACGCTGCCTCTGGCAGAAACCATTAACTAGAATTTCACAAAATAAAATACCCATAATGCATCTAACTAGTTTTGTAGAGTTTTTCTGTGCCCCTTAGAAAAACAATCCTGCCATCAACAAGTCTAAACTACTGCAGGTTATACAGTTAGGCATTATTAAAAGTTCTTAGTCGTTAACAAGAGCGCTCTTAATCAATAAAAATGTCAAAGCCAAATGGGTTTTGCTTCTTTCTTCTGCTTGATCATACCAACTTGGAAATTCCCTGTGCTACAAATTACCACTTCTAATCCTTCTCCTATACAGTAGAGTCCCTCTTCCTCTGTAGGGAGGGTCAAGGTGAAACGCGTGTGATGTATCGCTGAAGCTTTGCGGTTCCCTATTTACCAAGCCCTCCAGACAAGAAAACTGGTGCATATGAATCAAATACAAGCAACACTAATGCATTAATGACTGACATGTGGCAGAGACAGACACACAGATGCAGCTTGACATTAATGGAGAGATTTGCCTGTGGTCATGCACATGGAGGGGGGGCAAAATAGACCCACCTGCCTCATGTTTTAACCTGAGTATGAAATCAAATGTCAGGCAAGATTAATTAGATGCCTAGAGTTTTATTCTTTTCTGTTGATAGAAAAAGCACATTTCCATAATGTGAGGAAGCATTTATGTGGATAGCAAATCAGGTTGACATTGAGGGAAGGTTTACTTTATTGTGAATGCTAGCTGTGTGGTGCTTGTCAGTGCAATTACTTTCTACTCAAGTGGTTTGCTTTTTAACATTTTATTATCTTAACAATAAAAACCCTGGAAGCAATAATTATTTATTATGCTAATTCTTTAGCTTTTTTATTATGAATTTCTGCCAGACCATTAAAACTTGCTGTTTTCCAGAAATAAACCAGATTTATTAATATTCAGCCAATTAAGAAAAAAAAAAAAAGAGAAGGCAAAAACAATCTCTGTACTGGTAATTAGTTACTAACCAGTCAATTTGTACACTTATCAGCTTCCTCATAAGTTCTATTTTCATTTATTCAATACCCAACATTTCTAACATCATTCTGATTGAAAACAACTTCAAAACACTAAGTCCACTGCAGCATTTTTTATAAATAATGATTTAAGCAGTCTAAGAGGCAGCAGGGCTTTAGACCACTCTGGAAATGCACTATATTCAAGGACTGCATTTTAATTATGGAAACCTTTTAGAACATCCCTGTTTTATTAACAGTAAGTGAAAGACTATAAACAAGGCTTCAGTATGCACCACTTCTTCTCAATCCTGCCTAAAGCCCTCAAGGGGCAACGGCTTCAATGTGCTTTCATTTTTCCCCCCAAGCATTCTCATCTCTGAATGACTCTTCTCACCAGCTTTAAAATTCATTTAACATAACAACCACACAGTTATGCTTTTTT
>NW_009258378.1:548691-565570 GCF_000687185.1 Egretta garzetta
TTTTCTCCCCCCCCCCCCCTTTTTTTTTTAAATATACAAGTGTTCCCTCCTTTAGGAATAAATACCAAGGCCACAGCTCTCGAACTCCCACAGCATAAATGCAATATAGGAAATCATAAGCAAGTCTAAGCAGAAAAGCACTGCAACTAAATGTACCTTGAAAAGCTCTTAGTTTGCAATGCTTTTATAAAGCTTCATGTCCATGCACAAACTGTCGCTACATTTCACGCAGTGACAGTGGTAGTAATCCCTGGAAAAATTCTAGAACAAATTCCCTAGCTCAAAGCTTAGTTCCCCCCGAGCCGGTACAGCACTAGCTTCTTCTATGGCAAAGATGCAATGCTTCAAGGTTTGTCAGAGCAGCCTTCCCAGCTTCAGCGAACGATGCCAACTCCCATGCCACCACGCGCAAGAGCAGAGCCAGGTTTCTCCACCACTTTCTGCTTCCGAAACAGCTTTCTCCTGTACCTCCCACTGGGAGTTTCTGCCCATGGCAACAGAAAGCTCCCTATTAATATGTAATATATACCATAATTAGCACTGTAAAGCAGGTAGTTATCTCACAACTGTCCTCCCATCCCCTCCCTCAAAAAACTTTATTTACAAGGATGGGGGGGCAGGGGGGGAAGGAAAAACCACCCACACAACTTATTCAGAGCCCCAACTATTTATTCCTGACTCGAATCACTGGCATGCCATCACCCCCTGGGTGGGCACAACTTAACAGGGGCCAGATAATTTGCTCTTTAAGCACCTGGAAGTCTCCCTCTTCCCAGATACTTACAATCCAAACCAGGCAGCTGTGCTGCTCCCACCACTGAAGGAACAGATGTAGAAAGGAGGCAGGTACCAAGAGGGAAGGAAGGAACATAAGGCAAGCTCTTGCTATAGAGCAGTGGTAGGAAGAAGAGAGCTTTTCTGGAGTGAATGCTCTGTAAAAAGACAGAGTAGGTTGTGGATGGAGCAACTTTTCCCCAAAGATCTCGAAACTT
Source organism: Egretta garzetta (assembly GCF_000687185.1). Classification (NCBI taxonomy): domain Eukaryota; kingdom Metazoa; phylum Chordata; class Aves; order Pelecaniformes; family Ardeidae; genus Egretta; species Egretta garzetta. Next base: position 549,684 of record NW_009258378.1, read on the forward strand.
AAGTCCAGGCTCTGTGGTACCAATGTGGGACCATCCTGATCAAGATTAATGACCAGTTATAGACTAAGGTGTAATCTAGATGGGCACATGGTTACCGAGTTCAGGAGAAATTTTGTTAAAACTATGACTCCTTGTTATGGTAGTGCTCTACCTCTCATGTGCTCTCCCAACATCATCAGCTGCTTGTGTTTAGGGTTCAAAGGGCATGATTACTTAAACTCATATTCTGAAATTTTACTTCCATCCTAGTTCATTAAGTAGATAAAAGTCATCACACAGAGCACAGATGTAGAAATATACAGAGACCCCAGTGACCACCAAACTCCCCAGCTACTCCATACTCATAGCTGTCACGGCCCCCTGCTATTTACAGGAACCTACTTCCCTCCCAGCCTCAATAAGGGAAAAAACCAGCAGCAAAAACTTCACTGGAGGTAGTTTTCTTGCACCTAGTTATCAGACGGTTATCAGGTCAGGCACCATGTCTGAAATGCTTTGAAGACCACCAAAGAGAATATTAAAATTCAGCATGCTACCATTTGAAGACACAAGATCCATATTCCATTCTCCATATCCAGGAACAGTATAACAATATATTCAAGCACAGAAGTTCTCTGAACTCAATGAACAGGCCACTTAATTACTTGTTTAAGTCAGTAGTTTCGGCTGGAAAGGAAGTTGTTATGCACAGTGCTACCACCCCTGAAAGATACAAAGCGTGACTCGACGCTCTGTGCTCTGTTGTACCACCTCTGGTAAGACACTTGTACTTCATAGTGATGGGAAGTAACACCAAACCTACTAATTTGCTCTTCCCATTTTCTTATGGGAACCTGGCCTCTTGTACAAAAAAAAAAAAAAAACAAAAAAAAAAAAAAAAAAACCACACACAAAAACAACCCTAGGAATGCTACCGATGTTCAGCTACCACTTCTCATCCAAAGGGAAAAACCAAAACCAAACAAATCCCACAAATAAATAAAACCAATCAAGGCCAGACTAAGAAAATTACGAAGACTGTTCAACAAAAATCAGAGTAGAAAGACGCACTTCATCATAAAGTACTTTTTAAGCACACAGTCTAGAAATGGAGGAAAAGATGGCTTGTGGGCAGGAACATGGATATACTGGGCTGTCCTTTCCTGCTAATACACACCAAAGTCAATCAGAAATGGCATATGCCTGGTCAGCCTACAAACCCATGTCAACAGAAGGGAACAGCAAGACAACCGGTGTCCTAGATGCCATCCACCTGTTCTTCACCGGGTCACGGAGTGTGTGAAATTCTTTCTTACACGGGACCAGAGCTCTCAGGATGGGCACGAAGTAATTCATTTGCCTTTTTAAATACATACACAGCACATTGCTTCAGTCCCTCCCAGGACGTCATCAGTTCAGCCTTTCTAACAAGTACGTGCCTCAGTGACCCGCATTATGCTCTTCTACAGCGCAAGTAGCCTCACTGGGTACAATCATGACATACCCAGCCACACTTCTGACAAAGCACGCAAAAAGCACTGAAGTTCTGTCATTCCCAGATCCCCAAATTGTTTGGTCTGCAAATCTAAGCCAGCGCAAGTTGTGTTTGTTACAAAAAGGCAGATAAGGTAAATTGTGACTTCCAGCATGATTGCCCCCCTTCAGCAGAAATTTAGAATGTAGTGCTCTTAAGCTGTGGTCTCAAATACTGCATTTGAATAAGTAAATGCTAGGATTTTTTTGTAAAACTTACAAGAACGATCTCAGAAACTATTCGCCTACCAATATACTTTAATAAGCATGATAATCAATTTGGGAGCTACACAGAAACCCCTAACAAATACAGGCTTCTATGGGCACACCTGAAGACAATTAGCTCTTGGCAATGACTTTTGGCTGCTTTGCTTGCAGTAACACAATAAATACACAGTGTGTAGGTTGAGAGAACCAATGCACATGGAACAGAACAATGCAGAAGCCTCTGAATTTTCTCTCTCTCTCAGCACAGACATTGAATATTTCATTAATATACTCTACAAAGTATATTACTAAATGTGATGCAGAAAGAGAAAAAGCTTTTTAAAACATAAGATGATGTGACACAAGCTATTATATATCCCATTATTTTCATTTATTGTCCATGCGTTTCAAATGGCATTAATTTACAACAGCAAAAAGCAAAGCCATTAAGTACATACAGGGCCCTGATAGCTTCAGGTGTAAAACAAGAATAGTTTCTCACAACAGCCGAGAGTGCTGTTGCATATAGAGTAAAGTGTATAGAGTAAAACTCGATACCACTGCAATTCTATCTTGTGTATGCACAGGAAAATGTATGGAGCTGCTGTGAGTATTTTCTCTTGAAGGAAATTAATTACCATGGGTGCAAAATTCCTGTATCAAAGGAACAACAGTTCACAGCCATCTTCCACATCAACATAAAAATTTATTGCAAGTGATGTCAAAATCCATTAAGTCCCATGTTTGTTTATTACTGATCCGCCGCTGGAGGCCATCAGCTCCATCTCCAACCACGCTGCATTAGCAGGCTGACTCCAATGGAAGAAGTCAGAGCGGGGAGCGTGAAGCACCTCTGAAAATAGTCTCAGTTGACCCCCCCTAGATTTGCACAGAAGCAGATGAGGAGCGCTCACGAACTAACAGCACAGCCGAGCGATAAGGGAAGCGTGCTCCATCTCTAGGTGGGCAGTGAACATCTTTGGAAATAAAAATCTAACTCAAGTGATTTGTTCAAATTATGAGTTCACCTACCTGAACTCTTACAGGAATACACCTCTAGGTATGTTATCCTGTTACATAACCGCAGCCATTTTAAAGCTTTTGCACGATTTCAACAATTCCCCCGCAGCTGAACCTCCACACAGTGTGCGTACACAAGATCAGAGTAACCCTTTTACATTCCCAATCATGGCCTCACCTCAGCCAAACACAGAATCTTTACTGCTTTCAGATAACCGAGACCCTGCTTGGAGATCTTCAGCTGCTCTCGAAGTCACCCTGCTTTTCAAACTTAGGATTCTGTCGATATTGTAGAAGGCAGCAGAAGAAATCAGTTGCTGTCTCAGAGCTACACAGCTCTGGAGATGCCAGTAAAAAAACTTGTTCCTGTCATTAAAGAGAGGAGACAGAACCCAACCAGCATTCAGCTTCCCAGAGCTCTGTGATCTAATTCTACACAAAAGGCTTAATAAGGTTTAGACTCATAATACAATTAGTAATTTAGCTCACAAATTAGACTATCTATTAACACTCCAGCAGAGACATCAGCCATATGAGGATTAAGCAGGAATCTTCCGCTCTCAGTACAGAGTGAGAACTCGAATGCTTTAATAGACCACTCCAGCTTCTGCACAGGAGAACATATATTGCATCGTACAGTGTGACGTGAGCGTGGCCAGCGTCCTGCTCATAGACTGAACTTTCATCAACAGGAAACACACTGATAATCCACACAATAAGTACAGAGTGGGAACTTTCGAGCTCATCTTAAAGCACAGTTTTAACTGGTAAAAATATGTACCGACAGCACAGACCACCCTGCATATGCATTTATATGTATTAGAAGGGCACATAAAAACAAGGGCCAAAATGAACATGTCAGCATGGACAAAACACAGGTTAACCCAAGGTATGGATATTATACAACATTTAACTGCAGGATTTCAATAAAGAAGCAACTGTTTTCTAAATCTTTGCACAGACCATTTATTCTATTAGCTATCAAGAAAGGAAGCAGACATACCTAATGCAAGATTCTGCATCATCTTCTCCCCATAAACAGTGCTCAAAAGATTTAGAAAAGAGTGGATGCCTCTAGCATACTACTTAATGGCACTTTGTCCATGCAGAAAAAAATACTCCAGATGAATTTTCAAAGGCAGACTGAGTAGGCAAAAACCACTCTACTCATTACCAAGGAACTAAAATTTCAGTTGCTGTGCCTGAAAAGTGCTGTTCCAATTTCCAGAAAACTGTAACTACATTTCTACAAAATGCTGATATCAGTGTGTTCACACTGACTTGTATTAACACCCAATTTACTTGCAATTATTGTTTCAACAGGAGCTTTTTGTAATTACTTTCATAGTACGCCCAAAACTGACTGCATTCATCTTTAGGTTTTGAGCCTGTGTTTGTATAAATAGTGCCAGTATTACTAAAATTCTTTTTAGCTTGAAAAACAAACAAACAAAAATTCTTTATCAGTTTACTTCACACTCTAGTAAAAAAAATTCGCACCCAAATAATATTATGAATAACGTCCATCTGGTCTGAAATCTAGATCTGGCCACAGCATCTCATTTTCCACTAGCACTGCCTGCTGTTCCTACCAAGTATTCAGCGTGACTTCTATCAAGTGTTCAGTGATTCAGTGCAAAGTAAGACTTAAACTTCACTTGCTTACAGTACTTACTCATAAGCACATGCTTTGCTGGCACATGTGTTAGCACATGCATGGGACCATTTTGATCTTATTTGTCTCAGGATAAAAAAAAAAGGGGGGGGGGGGGGGGTATGAATAATACTCAAGCAGTCAGGAATTGTATCCCCAAGCTTTTGTCATAGACCCAGAGCCTCTGAGGGGGCTTTCTTGAAATGTGCAGAGAGATCTCCGAACCATAAGGGCAACAGAGTGGCCCATGGCACGGCAGGATATCCTAAATCAGAGCTACCAGGCTCCAGTCTCAGCTCTCTTCTCAGCTCAAGTCACAGCTGCCCAAAGGATGGAGGCGGCAGAGGAAGGCACAAATGATTTGTGGAACATGGTGATGAGGAGCAGACACGAACAGAGAAAAGGAGGTGGAGAGAGCACAGGAGGTGGCAGGTAAGCAATATATTCTTAAAGGTGGCCTGGTGGTTAACAGCTTTGTTAAATATGTATGTTATTTGCTGTGGAATAGACGGTACTGAAGTGCAATTTTAGATGGAACTGAGAGTAGGTAAGAACCCTCCCTCTTCCTCTGTACAAAATTCCAGAGTACACAGCTCTAGCAGATTACTATAATTGGCCAATTCTTTCTTTTATTGCTAGACCACTGTGTGGAGTCAAAGCACTGAAATCATGCGAATGGGGCTGCCGGTGAATGTCACGTATTTGCTCAATGCCAGTTTCAAGCATACAGATCTGATTTTTTTTTTTTTTTTTTTTTTTTTGCAGTCCTGCTCCCAAAGGTCCAGAAATACACATCATCTAATTCGAGCATACAGGCCAGAACTAATTTTTCACTGCTGCTAATCTAGCACAGCACTCTGCAGTTTGTGGAGACTTTTAACAGAAAAGTGCTATTTCTCACTCACAGGGAATGAGTGGTTCCCAAACCATGGTTTGCAAAACTCCTGTGGATCCACCCACTGCGTTGATTTGAAGCAAACAAGCCAGTCAGATCCTACTTCACTGAGGCAGATTTAGTGTGGACCAATTCAGGAAGCCACAAGTTTATATTCATTTAGATATTGAGATCTTCAAAAATACTGGCAGTTTTCATTACAAAGTCTTTGAGTTTGGGCTATACATCAGAAATTGACCCCACTTTTGTAATGAATGCAACAGAACTGACAGCCAAGTGGTAATTTTCAAGATACAAGCTTCCATGTTGCAGCCTAAACTGCAACCCGTCGCACATAACCAAAACCTCCAAAGTAGTTCCTGGCTAATGCCAGCATGAGTCCACAGCTGCTTTCTATTTCCATTCATCACTGAGTCATAACAGGTATCTTCCAGAATAAGAATTTAGACTTCCAAAGACTGAATCTGTTTCTCTGTAGAAATCAGAGAAAGAATTTCAACAGCAGCAGACAACACATGCACAGTTTCTGGTCCCCGATTCCCCTTGAGACAACCGTGGCGACACAGCTAGACCAAGCCCAGTCTTCACCTGAGCTTCTCAGTCTGAACACAAGCGATACCTAAGGCTTCACCCCTACTCCCAACTCAAAATTACTGTCGGCACCTGAGGACTCCACGTCCACCATACGACAGAGGAAGGTACAGGTGAGCGCGGCTGAAGCGCACGTTCAGTGATGGACCTGCCAATGAAGCACAGCAGCACATCTGTCTGTGGTTGAAAACAGAAGCAGATAAGGAATATTATTCTTAAAGGGTTATTCCCACATCATTTCCCTGCACGCATAATCTTGCACTAGATACTGCACTACAACTTGAAGAACATTTTGAGGCTTTTTAATCATGGAATCATAGAATCGTTAAGGTTAGAAAAGACCTTTAAGATCATCAAGTCCAACTGTTAACCTAGCACTGCCATCCCACCACTAAACCACGTCCCTAAGCACCTCATCTACCCTTCTTTTAAATACCTCCAGGGATGGTGACTCGACCATTTCCATGGGCTGCCCGTTCCAATGCTTGACAACCCTTCCTGTGAAGAAATCTTTCCTAATGTCCAATCGAAACCTGCCCTGGTGCAACTTCAGACCATTAGATGTTCACACCTTTTTGTGGTCGTGTAAAGTTTTTTTTAATGTGGGTAACATTTAACTCCCCGATATTCAGGATGCAAAGAAGTAACAGATTCTAGTGGACAAACTGACTTTCTGTTAAGCAACGGTACATGTAAAGATCCAGCTCCGATGCTTCTGCGAGACTTCTTTAAAAACCCCAATCCCCGTCTGCTGCTGCTGCAGAAGCCAGTTCATTATTTGTCAAGAGTGTATTTCCACTTGCCTTGGGCTCCTGGGCCCTATGCAATTTCAATGCATATTTGCTCTAAAGGGCGTGTGCTTGTCTCAAAACACTCTTAAATAAATAAAACAGTCAAACTCCAGTGTTTTCCAAATCCCCAAATGAAAATGCTAGGCTAATTCACATAAATCCCTTACTAGCCTAGATGTATGTAGGCAATTCTAACAACAATTCTTAAAGTAAAAATAAATATAACACACCTCATGAATTTTATCTGTGGTCTTCAATCCATGTGCTTTGCTGTCACTATAAACAGAAGGTAGTAATGTTGGGCAATGTACAGGCTTCCATTTCGCATTTCCAACCTCTAGGGTTTTAAATAAATATTAACTTTAATTGTGTTTTGGTTTTGTTGGTTTCACGTGATACTCCCAGACCTTGCTGCTTTCATATTTAGAAAGTTGCTTGCAAAGGTTTTCTCCTGAGCTAGGACTGAATCAAGACGACATCTCTCAGACATAGTAAAGGGGGCATCAACTGCACAGTGCCTTAAAATTATTACTGGGACAATAATTTATCTTACATAACTGAGAAATTACTTCAGTAATAGCTGTCTCTGCAGAAGTTAAAAAGAAAAACAGCTTAAGTGATGTGTTATGTAAAGTGCTTATATTAAAGTGTTGAATGCAGTGCTTTGTAAAATAATCTTCATCTACTCTGCAGAATTCAGAAAAGGTAACGTTAAAGGAAAAAAGGCTATAGCAATTCTCTGTCATTAACATAAGAACCACCCCACTGAGTACTATGGGTTTTGGAAATGTCCACAACTGTCTCTCTCTCCTAAAGGTGTGACAGTATTCAAGCACATTGTTGAGTTTCTAGGGAAACCTGAAGTTACAGGTGGTGACAAGTGACTACTGCAGATTTTCTCTAAATACACTGGGGGGTCCCCCCCCCCCCCCCCCCCCCCCCCCCTTAATGGCAATTTAGCAGATTTCTCCACCATGAAAAAAAAAAACCAAAATCCTACAAGTCAAAACTAAACAAAACCCCACAAGAAGAACAGGAGAGCCTGGCTATGAAGATCCTCACCTATGTCACAATCAAATGCCAGAGCAGAGACTTAAATCTGGGTCTCCCACACCTCGGTAGGAGTTCTGATCACTAAGCAACTGACTATTACAACAGGAGTTAAAATATATATTTGTCTTTTTCATGCTGTGCTCCAGTGGTTATGATTCATGTTAGGCTATGTCATTCCAACGTGGAACCAGAAAAATCTCCAGGCTCAGAAAGTTCCACTGAGAGAAAAATCATTTCCTGGTTAAGATTATATGACACATCTTAAAACGGTGAAGTAAAAGAGATCTTGCACTATCAAAACAGTAATAACTTCCAGAAATTGTAATCATCAGAACACTGTTAGTCCTGAATTATACTGGTTGATAGGAACACCGCAGTAATTATAATAGTTTATATATAGTCCTACACAAATATGCAGTGTCAAACCTTGAAACAAATCTATTTCCTCACGAGTTTCTACCAAGCCTGTGAGCACACCCTGCGAAGGCTGTAGAGCTGTTTGGGAACATCAGACTTTTGGCAGTGATTTTATTTACTAGAAGGATGGAAGAGGGAACAGGTAATAATGAAATTTTTCTTTTCAAACAAAACAAATATACAAATCACAGAAGAAGAGACCAAACAACTACAGAGTTGATTGAGATGGCAATTGGCTTGCATGTTTGTTTTCAACTGTGAGCTGAACTGTTTGTGAAAACAGGGGAAAGCCATGAACATGACGGCAGCAGCAGTGAGATGAACGGGAGTTTCTAAGCAGGTAGAGGAAAACGTGAATCTTTTTAGGAAATCTCAGCCCCTGCTTGGGATACAACCCAGTAATGTTTAGGAAATCTCAGCCCCTGCTTGGGATACAACCCAGTAATGTTCTCTTTTCAACACTGGAGATCTGTTTTCTCTACACACCCTCAGAAACTATGTAGACTTGGTAACCAAAACTTTAGTATGTGCAGGCAGATGACTTTTTTTTGGTCACAGTTTACTGTATCAGTGATAGCAAAATTACTAAGCATCAGCTCCCAAAAATAAGGAATTGTTTTACGTTAGAGGGAGAAGAAAAAGAGGGGGGAAAAAAATGTGCAACTCCCCTGCAACCACCTCTGCTGTAAGTACACCGTGAAAAATGCAAAAGTCTTCTGAAGGGTAACAATTCATCGACTTTTAAAGACACAGACATACAAACTAGTGCATAGATTACAAGCATATACACAAGTATAGAAGTGCACGTCATGGACGGAAATTATTTACTCAGTCTAGTCGATATTCACCAGAAAAACAAATGTGGAAAGCCCCTCTATTCATTTACCTGTACGAGCAACTCCATTATGAAAACCTCAAGACATTACTGGCCCACTATCCATCCACCTGAAGGTGCACAGAAACTCCTGTAATATCCTCCTCAATCTTATGTTGAATCTCATCAGGCACAACTAAACAGTTCTTTCACCTCATCAGTCTACCTTTATGCACTACAGAATTAAAACAAAGGGTCACAGGCAAAAGTATGCTATCCAGTGTATTAGCTCCAAAACCAGTCTATTAACAATATTTGATTTTAGAGTTAAGGATAAAAGAGGTGATAGGATTCAAGGCAATAAATTAAGCATGATCTTTCTGAAAACTTCCCCAAAATAAATGCGCTGTAAACCTCAAAAAAAAAAAAAAAAGAAAACCACCAAACCGCACACAAAACCCCCTGCTCTAATACAGGCATGTGATGCTCTATTTCATTCTCCTAGAAGATGAAGAGCTAAAGTGATGAAAGAGGTAATTAGCTGTTAGTTATTCCTGAGCAAAAACACATTTCTTGTGATTAACAAAACAGTGCTGCAAAAGATATTTATAATAGCTTAACATTGAAGAAGAAAAAAAAAAGGGGGGGGGGGGGAGAGAAAAAAAAAAAGCCAATCTACCCCTCAAAAAACCTTACTGTAACCAAAACTTAATGCTCTCTGAATCAGGACAGATTATACGTGGTGGAGGGGAGAGGAAGGGGAAAACAAACACACTCATAAGCAAAATGTTGGTTTTACACCAATCCACAGAAAAAAATTAAAGATTCATTAACATCATTACACTTAATCATATGTGTAAAGATAATCAACTATTGCTATGTAAAGCTGTCAGAAGACATATTCGAGCCTTGAATATATTATTAAAGGCAAACGTGTTCAAAACTCAGATGACAAAAATAAGAACATGTGAATAATTATAAATCCATTTCCATTTTCCAGATGTAATTTAGCTGCCTTTAGGACTTCAGCTTTTTGTCTAGAACATCTTCTCTTCCGGCAAGGTTCATCTCTTACACTCTCCCAGAAAACATTACACCTTCCTTCCCACCTTTCCCTCCAAGCACCCTAATTCTAACCTGTTTTCAGAACTCCTTCCCGCTAATACTGCCATGGTTTTGTCTGAACAAATGTGGTCATGACTTTGTTTCCCCACCGTTGCTCCTCATGTGGCAAAGGGCCACTGTGGAGTCAGACGCTTCTGGCTGAGACGCTTCTTTCCTATGCCCATGAGTATGTGTTAAAGGCATAAATACACCTTTATTTTTACTGTTACTACTCTCAGAAATCTGGGCACAAAAATGTCTTTCCTTCATTTGTAAAGCACGTGTGGGGACTTACCCTCTGTACCTCCTCGTAGCATTAATGGAAGTCACGTGGCTTGAAACCAATATGTTATTCCAAAATCGGTACAGAATTCCACCAACAGCAACACCATTTCTGAACATAATCATTTTGAATGGAACAGGAAGCTTCTTAACAGGTTGTGAGAAGGCATACACTCACACAACACAAGCTTTTCTTTAAGACAAGGATCAATCAAGATGTTTAAGATCTAACCTTATCAGAGCTCTATAGCAATAACCTTTGCATTTAAACCACTAGGAAAGTATTGGCCATTTCTTTGTAATTTCATGCATTTTATTACTTATTTTTGTTCTATTAGAGCATTCATTCATCCTTCTGTTGAATACTTATACTGAAATCAGCCTTTTTACAAGTAATTTAAAGTTCATTTGTATTATAATCAAACTGGTGCAAACAAGACACCAATGGATTAAAATTCTCTAGGTCACAAAAATCCATCACTTATTTTCACACCTCTGCAGCTCTAAATATACCTACGTTCTCATAAAGCCCAGTTTACAGCCCTTCCTCTTTCTATGCTTAGAAAAAGTGGATTTAGAGATGCAGCTACACCTAGTGATCAGCAGCAGATCACAGCAGGCACAACTCATGAAGACATTACAAAAATCAGAAAGAAGTCTGTGAACATAGCAGGGTGAATAAAGTGACACAGTAAAATTTATTGCTAGACTTTTTTTTTTTTTTTCTCTTCTTCTTCTTCTTTCCCCTACATATATGACCATATGCTCCAAATTGGTTTTGGTTTCTTAAAATCCTTTTTTAATACATTGATAACATTATACATTAAATCAGAAATACAGATCTGGAAGTTATCAGTGAAATCAAATGAAATCCAAAAGCACTGTCTTGATTTTTCCTACAGAAACTGAGCAGATAATTCAGCTGCATCCATACATCTACAAACAATTCATTCCCAGAGAAACTACTTCTTCACACAAGAGTCGTAAATGTGAGCTGAAAGGTTCATAAATGCATGTCATTTTCTGGGGAAACATCTGTAAAACTTCACAACGTAGCTACCTCAAATAAGCATTTGACAGTGATACCAACAAGCTTTAAACACAAGAGATCTCCCTCTCAAATAGCATTTCCTTTAGTATAAGGTTGCAACATGTGAAATACAGGATCAGTTCACAGGTCCTAACCCCACAACATCACTGGACTTTGTTCTATCAGGTCTACAGTGATTACTCTTCCCCTGGCTGAATCTAACGAGGCAAACCGAACCGACTGTCTCAGCAGCAACGTGGAAAACTGACCTGGCCACTGGCAACTCAGCTGTTTGACACAACCGCTGACTGTCTCGGCATATGAGAGAGCACACGTGAAAAATAAACGATCTCCACATTTTTTCAGGTCAGGCTCAAATGACATTAGCGAGATGGAGTTCAGAAGCTTACCCGCTCTATCCAAGCATGTTTTGCAATTTGCCTGAGGATTTGGTCTCCCTAGCTGTCAATCTAGCAACTTCTCTGAGCAATAAATATATTATTTTTTCATAAATTATATGCTGCCATATTGTTTCAGGACACCGTGATTTGTTTTCCTCATGGATTCTGACGACTGCTAAATCATGAGACCCAATAAACATGACAGGATTATTTTCCCCCTTGTTATTACATCCTTGTAGTATTTTGTAGGATTTATTTTTAATTTCTGATGAGGTTTCATTACTAACTTTTGACACCAGAACAAGACCAGAATAGCTAAATAAAATAAATTTTGAAATTCAACCCACATACCCACCACACAGTTTCTTTTTTGACAAACTGTGCCACTTCCAAAGCCCAGACTCTCATTTTTACCTGAAGCACTCTGAATTACGTCCCAGTTTACAGGGGAACACAAACTTCATTTAATCTGTCCAAAAATTTAAAACATAAAAACCAAGAGACATATTTTGAAGCCGAACCTTCAAGACACTTCTATTAATTTGCTGGGGTATTGAAGTATATGAAGACTCTTAGGTGCAAAACAGAAATCAAGTCATTCACCTGTTCACCTGACAGCGAGAAGTTTGGTTTGGGAATCCTCCCCCACAGCTCTCACTGTTTAGCCAGGCCAAGTCCACGCTACGAACTTCAACTGGAACAGTTTTGTTGATGAGCTGACGACTGCGTCAGCCACTAATAAAGCTACATTTTCACCAGCCTCTGTTAATTCCCTTAGGAAGTGCCCAAGTACAGACTTGATGGATGGGTGGAGAGGAAGGAAAGCAGGTGGAATAAGCAATGCCAGCAAAAGTACCATTTGTTAAAATGAGATATAACTGCACTTGGAGCTCTTTGCTGGGGAAGTGATCACAGTAGCTAATAAAGACTTCCAAACAGATCCTGAATGCTGTGAGAAACCTCTTTAAACACAGTTAATTATACCAGAAACTTTTTATTTTCTATACATTGCTCCAATTGCCAGGAGCTTCATTTCAGCTGGGATAGGACCTATGAAGACTTAACCTATATTCTTGCTTTTCATCTTCCCTCTCTGCAGTCACCAAACATCAATATTATCACGGCAAGTTTCAACTTCAGCGTGTCAGACTTCTTCCTTACATCTGTTTTTGGAAAACATGATCCTTGTTTTTAGAGTGCCTACATCCAAAAATGAAATAGATTAATATAAAGCACGTCTATTCAGAATGCAAGTTTTTGTATTTTTAATCCATGAAATAGCTTGAGGACTACTATTCTCTATGTAAAACCTTTACTAGTCACTAGGAAAATGAATTTTCAATTTTTGTACAGCACTGTTCCTCTTGTTCTTCTCATAATTGCCACTAGTCCTGGTGCAAAGTTCGTTATGGACGGCCTCCTACAAGCACTTCTAGTCCGTCCATCTCTCTCCCCCGCAGCCTTAGTACTCATCCCTTCTCAGAGAAAAACCAAAACTTTTAAAACCAGTACCACAAAAAGAAGTGTGTTAATATACAACCTTGTCGCTTCGCACAGCAAAAGAGAAGGTAACAGCCTAATAATAGCCCTCCCTCGGTCAGATTCAGGTTATAAGCAAGAAGCACCAATTTCAGAATTCAGGCTGTGTGCAAATTTACATCTATCTGAACACGATGCCTCCATAAAAGCACAGTTTCTGAATTCTATTACCCATCTCCTCGCCTTCAATTTCAGTTCCCCATTTTGGTATTTGACAGAACCCATCCAGACCCTTCAGTTTATGATAGGCCTAATATTCAGGCTTACCATGTCCCTTCTAACTTCCCACATCTCTATGTTTGACCTAAATCCCTCACAGGAGTGGATTGCTTTCCCTAGCCCGAATAATCTACCAAGGAGACGGAAGAAGGAAGACGGTGGAGTGAGGTGGCATTTCGTACGACGACAGGAACACCACGTTGCAGGAACTTTTGCGATATTGGCATTCAGTCTTCACATGGGACCACTTAGTAATATTTACGTTAAAATTATAAACAGAAACGGCTGAATTAGGTGTGCTACAGTTTCTCAGAAAGAAACTTAAAAAAAAAAAAAAAACCACACTAAAATTACTCTTGCAGAAAGAGCCCAGACACTTTTAAAAGCTTGAAGATACGCAGCATTGTCCATTTAAGACAATGTTTTCAGTATCATCTCATGAATTCAAATTCTTCAGACCATTTGCTTCTTGAACTGATGAATCCAGAATTTTAAATTCTTTAGTTAAGGACTCAGAGAAAATCTCATTGTTATTAACTGTTAAGCTGCTTTCAAAAGATTACTTGAAAGCTTCCAGGCCTTAAAAAGCCAAGATCTGATCTTTCAGTAAGATTATTTTCTAAATAAGAAACTCAAATAAAACAATAGCTGGCAGTAATGTTAGAACCGATCTCTAATATCAGTCATTTTAGAAAAGGGTAAAAATAAAAATGGAACTATAAATGCCAAAGATTACTTAACTCAGCCACTGCTATTCTTTGCCTAGAACATGTGTGGTGTTGGTTTTGTTTATTTTTTTCTTTGTTTGTTTTTAAACTTTTCATAGGTTAGTCATGTAACTCCTGTCTGCAACAAGGGACAGCTATTACAAAAGACAACTACTCAACTCAAGGACGGATTTTTTCCTGTAATTTAATTTCTATGACACTGATGCATCAAGCTTTTAACAAAAGCAGCAGCAATTTTTTCCCCCCCAAGCAAAATGACTCCCAGACACGCACTTCAAATGGTAAAGTACAAATACGTAAATGTAATCAATTTTGTTCTGAGTATTGAGAATCAATATTAAAAAAAAAAAAAGTATGTGCAGCTTCACAAATAATCTTTACATTCAATATTAAACATACATGTACATATGCACACGCAGGGAGAAAGCAGGCCAGGTTCTGCATCCCGTGACATCCTCTGCAATCTCACTGAAGTGTATAAATCGCAGCCTCTGTTATCCGGCAGTTCAGAAGGGCTGGAATCACACCTTTTGAACAACTGTATGCACAAGTCATCTGTGAATTGTTTGTGGTTTATATCGCCGTTCTTTCCACAGTTTGCAGCAAAGGAAATGAGTACAACAGATACAAATCTAACACTAATGTGGGTTTGTTCTTCAGCAACATGAACAGCACTTAAAAGCTGACCCCAGTATAGCATCAGCATCTCGCACGCACAAGTCATTTAAGTATCCAGAAGAGTTGCCCCAGCTTAACTTAAAACAAGAAGTAAGACAGTTCATGCAGGTCAGCAATGAGTTATGGAATTATCTTAATAAAGCAAGAGCTCTCACTGAAGTCTTAGACTTCCAATATTAATGAGTTATAGGGCTAATATACACGAGTTCAGTTCCATAATTCACTACAGAGCATAGCTTCAACCTAACATGAGTTTTTGGAAACGATTTCGTCATTGTTATATATCACCTCGGTACAAAACATTTTTCTGCTCAGGGATCTTCCGTCCCATCTGCAGTAAAAATGCTAGAGAGAAATTAGAGGAAATGCAGCTATGTATACAAAGGGTCCCTGGAACCTAACATAAACCCAGAATTTTTTAAAAAAAGTTTTAAAACAGACCAATTCTTAGCCAGTTTAGCTACAATGCAGCATAGAAGCAACGTGTAATATACAAAATATATTCCACAGCCTGAGCAACAAGGAAAGTCAAAAGTATTGCTTCCCACCAGATCAAAGCACACTTCGCATGAACTAAGACCAGATGTCTTCAATTTAACGTGCTTTTCAGTTGCGCTCACTTCATGTTAGGAACAAAACAAACAAACAGAAAAAAAAAAAAAATCTGAAGTTACTCTTTGCAGCGGAGCAGAGAGAACTATTTCACGATCCAAATTTCTGCCTGACATGACGGGTTTCTTCAACACGTAAACAGGACAGGGGTGCTGGCAGAGCACTCGAGACCAAGGTAACCATCTGCAGGTCTTGGACCTCAGGGAACAGAGAAACGCTGCGGATGGAGCGCTCTGCCGGGCTCCCCGCTGGATGCGAATCCTGACACCCCCGCAGCCGCGGGCAGCTTCTGCCCTTCCCCCCCCCCGCCCCCAGGGTACGATTTTGGGGGGCTGCAAAC
>NW_009258378.1:566981-570596 GCF_000687185.1 Egretta garzetta
ATCCCGGCCCCCGCCCCGAGCAGCCCGGCCCCGCCGCTGCCCCGCGGCACCGGGACGGCAGAGGGTGGGTGTCAGCGAGGGGGGAAGCGCCGGCTTTCCGTAACCGTTTTGGTTTGTTTTTACAGGCAACCCGGCGTCTGTCGGAAGAACTGCTTCGAGGCCGCTGCGCGGGTCTCCCGCCAAAGCCGCAGGAGCCCTGCCCTCGGGGCGAAAGGCTGACACGGAGAGGAAATTCAGACGTAAATGGGGTTCTCCGGGCTGGCGAGCGGCACCACGTTGTAAATACATTGCTTCTCGTTGGTGTGCCGCTAGGAAAACGACTTCAGCTCCTTGCCCAGCCCTCGGTGACAGCCGCCCTTCGCCCCTCCGGAGCGTTTCGGGGCGGGAGGTGGGCAAGGACCTCTGGAGATGGCCCAGTCCGGCCCCACCCTGGCTCAAACCCGGGGCGCAGCTTTTACTCCTGTGAGTGAGGAATGACGTCATGACTTGGCAGGGTTAGATCGTGAATGATGGAAGCAAAACCACGTTTAAAATGGCAGTTACCTTTCATTATTCGCAGTCTGCGACTTCTGGCAGTTATCTCTACGTCGTGTATGAAATACAGCTGCTTGACAATCTTTCTCGCTTCGGGGCTTTGGCTCCCGGTGTCCACGACACTGCGAGGATGTGGTTTATTGGTTTTAAACCAGTTCTTTCTAAATTGGACTCCTGGAGGTGGAAATATTTTTGTTGGCTATCACTTTCAGTGAAAGCTTTCTTCTTATTTCAAGTGCAAGTGTGGCCAATTTTAATGCCTATTTATTCCCCGGGGGTTACAAATAAAATGATAAAAACAAGAATCTAGATAATGCTGCAGTGAAAAGTTTGAGCTGGCAAACACAAATGTAAGAGCTCAGGTAAAAGGTTCTCATTTTTTTCCAGCACCAGTCCTCTGGTTTTTATGCTGCTCTCAGATATAGTTAGCCGGCTTCACTCTCGTTCCAACTGAAGTCTTAATTCTACCCATCCCCCACATGGTAGCGCAAGTTACAACATACTGATGATTTGCGCATATTTTGTGTTATTTTAACATACAATACATCATCTTCAGACTTAGGCGCCCAGCTGTATCATTTCTAGAGATCGCCCAACCATGCTGTTGTCAGGACACTGCTCTATTAGGGTTTTGCTAATGTGTTTGTTACGTCATGCAATCTTCACGAAGGGACGTGAACTTTTTTGATGTCTGGGGGTAAGGCAGCTACCTCAAAAGTTAACGCAAGGGGGCAGAATAGCATTAATTGTTGTGTTTCCTGACGTCAGACTTCTTTTGAAGTGTGAGCATTCTCATCGTTTATTATTTGCCTGGAACTTCCCAGTCTTCTCCCGGGAAGAAGTTACCTTAATTCCACAAAACTTTGATACCCTTGGAGTATGTTGCCATAAAAACTCAATTTTTTTTATTTTACAATTTTTTTCCTGGGTGCATAATTTAGGCAAATTTTATATTCTATTAAAGCTTCAGTTATAGCTTCTGAAAATTAGAAACTATAGCTGCTCTTGAAAGAGTTACCTTTGTAACTGCAAACTTAAAAAACCAAGAAGTCTCGTAAGTAATTTAACTTATGGTAAATTTAACTTTAAAAAGTGTCTTCTAGTAGATCTGTCACTAAAAATCCAGAAATGAACAGTTAAACCAGTGTTTACGCTAATGGTGACTTCTCATCTAGAGTCACAGTATCCAGACACATCTAAAATAGCATCTCTGATCAGCCAATGTCAGTCCTAAGGGAGTGGGGTAAAGTACCGTGTTCAGACATACGTTAACTCTCAACCCCGTCTTTGTTACAGCGAATCGAAGACCCCATGCCTGTATCCACAGCTATCTAGTGCTAGCTTAGCGGCGATGAGATAGAAAGTCACCGAGTTCTGTGGATTACAGAAGAGCATCTAAGAGTGTTTGGTCACAGTTATGGTAAGAGTAAGGCTAAAGTGCTTGACCTTCAAAGACATAACCATTCCGCTTTAATTACAGTAAATCTAAGAAGCGGTTAAGCTCTGGGGAACAGCTAAAGCAACGAGAACAATAGAAAGCACAGGTCATGCATGGCTGATCAGGAACTGTTAGCTGTATTTCGCTGAGTTTCGGTACGGGCGCGTGTGTGAAAACAGTCCAGAAACACTACAAAAAAGAGCTCGAGCATCAAGAAAACACTAGACGAAAACCACAGGTTCACTAGTAGTTTGATTTCAAGAATGCCTTCAAGAGAGTTCCTTAAGGGCTAAGCTGTGGCTGGAAAGGGGATTGGAAGCATCTGCAAAACAAAAAAAAATTTACTTTGCTGATTGTTTCTTACTGACAAACATTCTTTGCATCTGTTCTTGAACTGCATCAAGTCAAAAGGAATACCTGATTACAGTTCCCTACGTACATGCACTTCAGCTTAGGAGCATAGACGATCACAAATATCATTCCTCCTGCTGGAAGTGTGAGCATTCTCATCGTTTATTATTTGCCTGGAACTTCCCAGTCTTCTCCCGGGAAGAAGTTACCTTAATTCCACAAAACTTTGATACCCTTGGAGTATGTTGCCATAAAAACTCAATTTTTTTTATTTTACAATTTTTTTCCTGGGTGCATAATTTAGGCAAATTTTATATTCTATTAAAGCTTCAGTTATAGCTTCTGAAAATTAGAAACTATAGCTGCTCTTGAAAGAGTTACCTTTGTAACTGCAAACTTAAAAAACCAAGAAGTCTCGTAAGTAATTTAACTTATGGTAAATTTAACTTTAAAAAGTGTCTTCTAGTAGATCTGTCACTAAAAATCCAGAAATGAACAGTTAAACCAGTGTTTACGCTAATGGTGACTTCTCATCTAGAGTCACAGTATCCAGACACATCTAAAATAGCATCTCTGATCAGCCAATGTCAGTCCTAAGGGAGTGGGGTAAAGTACCGTGTTCAGACATACGTTAACTCTCAACCCCGTCTTTGTTACAGCGAATCGAAGACCCCATGCCTGTATCCACAGCTATCTAGTGCTAGCTTAGCGGCGATGAGATAGAAAGTCACCGAGTTCTGTGGATTACAGAAGAGCATCTAAGAGTGTTTGGTCACAGTTATGGTAAGAGTAAGGCTAAAGTGCTTGACCTTCAAAGACATAACCATTCCGCTTTAATTACAGTAAATCTAAGAAGCGGTTAAGCTCTGGGGAACAGCTAAAGCAACGAGAACAATAGAAAGCACAGGTCATGCATGGCTGATCAGGAACTGTTAGCTGTATTTCGCTGAGTTTCGGTACGGGCGCGTGTGTGAAAACAGTCCAGAAACACTACAAAAAAGAGCTCGAGCATCAAGAAAACACTAGACGAAAACCACAGGTTCACTAGTAGTTTGATTTCAAGAATGCCTTCAAGAGAGTTCCTTAAGGGCTAAGCTGTGGCTGGAAAGGGGATTGGAAGCATCTGCAAAACAAAAAAAAATTTACTTTGCTGATTGTTTCTTACTGACAAACATTCTTTGCATCTGTTCTTGAACTGCATCAAGTCAAAAGGAATACCTGATTACAGTTCCCTACGTACACGCACTTCAGCTTAGGAGCATAGACGATCACAAATATCATTCCTCCTGCTG
>NW_009258378.1:571396-574272 GCF_000687185.1 Egretta garzetta
CTGCTGAACGGAGTCAAAGAATGAGACAGTAAGATGTGGAATAAGGAGAAAAAATAATCTGGAAGTCGTCATAACTGTTTTCTAGATTTTAATGTACATCAACAGGAAATGCACACAACCAGTCTTCATCGCAAATTTTTTGTTTTATTGTTAAATATGGAATTTGTATCTATCCCATGGAAGGGAAGATGAAGCAACCTGATGACAAGTTATGAGTAACTGCAGTGGTTATTACACAGACTTGACTGGTTCAGCTGCCCTCTCCCTGCTGATCATTCTCTTGCAGATCCATTTCCAATATTCCAGAGCTACTTCTGACAAACGATTTTTCAAAACGTCAAACTGAGAGAGAACTGTATTACTGGTTAAAGAGGTCTGAGGTCCAAATACTTATCATAATGTGGAAACAGGATAGGCATACATATATACTTAACAATTACATATATATTGTGTTTCAATTACATACATATTGTGTTTATTTATTTACCTGTTACCTTTAAGGTGCTAATGACATTCACAATGCTATTCATCCTGTACTACTGGCACAAGAACAAGTAAACACATCTCAAACTCCATAAAACATCAAGGCCATCCTGCATAATCCAGAGCATGAAGTCACCCTTCCTATAATGATATGAAGCAGGAACACTCTCTTGCTCATGTTACAGCACAAATAGAAAAGTGAAGACTTGTATTCAAATACTGGAAGAGGGCCCAAACATCTTGCCTTTTTTTTCACCTGTGACAATGCTGATTAAGTGGCCAAGAATGTGGGCTACAGGGCTATCACCTGATCTTTTGGATCAGCAGCAGATAACATCACTCTCACAGCTCAAAGCTATTTTTTGCACTGTAAAGTAGTCAGACGAGAATAATTTTTCACTAGCCCACTCCATCTTGTTCTGAAGCTCAGACAGACAAAACTTCATGAGTCTTTCAATGACACTACTGTTTAAATATGATGAAAAGGTAATTTTCTTCACAGGACTGGCAACATTTTCTTAGTCAAGTACAGCTAATTAGCAAAAAGTAAGATGTTCTTTGTTGGAAGACAGACAATGATTCCAGTTCTCTGTTTTTGTCAAAGCTACTTCTCTGCTAGAGTGAAATTCCAGAGCCAATCCTTGGTCAGGAGGACCACTCAAGAAAAATCACATCATCTCTTTAGGTCAAGGGAAAATATGCCAAACCTAAAAGGTTTTTTTTCCAATTGTTACTCTTTCTTCTTAAATACAGAGCAACATCTTCTCCTTTGCCAATGTTCACTTATCTTTAGGTACCTTTATCTTCTAACCCACATTTTTACTGTTACTCTTCACCTTTTCACTGCTGATTTTTTGTCAAAAGCTTCAAAAAGAAAAAAAAAAAGTCTGCTTATCTATATGCCAGGATTTATTGATTGCATTATATTCAATTATATTCTATTTCATAATGTTTAATATATCTATATCCATAGATGCTGCAAATGTTTCATTTGTTACTGAAGAGCTATTTCAGTGATAAATGTAGTGTTCTGAATAAATCTTCTAGTGTTTATTCAAAAAGTCGGGTGTGCCCCCCTATTTTTTTTTTTTTTTTTGCTGGGTAGGGGCGTGACATAGTATTGTCCTTAAAAGACCACATCCACCCCAAACCCTGTCTTTCCCTGCCTCCAAGGAGCAACAGAGAACTCCTTGGAATCTAAGGTCAATCTAAACCAGCTGCAAAAGCCGCTGCATACAAAATGTTCCATCTTCAGTAGAGGCGCATCATCTTTCCTGCTTATTGCTGCTGGGGTTTGCTGGCACTGGAATTGATCCCTGATCATTCATTTGGCACTGAGATGCACTAATCGCAACTGTGGCTGCTCCCTATCATATATTGTCATGTGTAATATGACTGCCTGCTTTTTTTTTTTTGGTACAGCTAATGGTTTGTGCAAGCAACGATAACGATCCATTTTGTACCAAGGACACCTTGCCTTATTCACTTGATCACTCTGAAGTTTGGTGGTAATAAAAACCAAAGTCCTTTTTGTTTCCATTTGTTAAAAACCAACATTTTTTATGATAACTGAGAATTTTCTACATGGTCACTCCTGGCCATGAAACCATGGCTGAGACTTGAAAAAGAGAACGCATTCAGATCTTTGAAAAAAAAAGTATTTAAAAGACTGAAGAGAAACAATCTTTGCTCAGAAAATGTTGAAACAGAAGTGAGAAAAAGGTCTGAAGTACCCAAGGAAAGCAGTGAGGGACCTTTGGGATCCGAATGTCAGGAGGGGAGCAAAGAGCAATAGGTGGCACTGTGTGAGGATGGTTACTGCTAGTTCAAACCCAGGAACAAATAACTGCGTTGTGCAAGGATATGTATTTCATAATCCCACACTTTGCTATAATAAGATGGATAAGATAGAGTGTAGCCTAGGCAGGTAGAAGCTTGTAAACTCATAAAAAATTTAACTCTATATGCAATGCTGTCTCTTCTGCTGGAAGCAAAGTTTTTGATTCCATGGTCAACATAGTCTCCTTCTGCCCACATGTGTGATTTGTATGCACAAGGAAGAACACGTGCCTCATAGCAGGTTGTATTTGATGCATTTTGATGTCTGTGTGAGCCAAATCCTGTCTTGTCTTGTGATTGTCAGCATTTTATTAGAAATCTATTGTGTTTAACAAGCTACAAAGAGTTAAAACCACTGTGGCTTTTAACTCTACTCTTAGAAATATTTTATCGCTGTATAGTGTGTGTGAGAAACAGGCCTCTTCAAACTTGAACTTTCTGTCAGGGAGCAGAGCTGGGTGCAGTAACACCTCCTAGCAGGAGAGGGGCCAGAGTCTGAACCACCAGCCCCAGCAAGGTAAGCAGGTGTATTGGGTTTGCGTGGCAAGGTTTTG
>NW_009258378.1:574763-583854 GCF_000687185.1 Egretta garzetta
GAGGAGGAAGGAGCAGCAGAGACAGCTCGTGATGAACTGACCCCAACCCCCATTCCCTGTCCCCCTGCGCTGCTGGAGGGGAGGAGGTGGAGAAATTGGGTGTGAAGTTGAGCCTGGGAAGAAGGGAGGTGTGGGGGGAAGGTGTTTTAAGATTTAGGTTTTATTTCTCATTGCCCTACACTGATTTGATTGGTAATAAATTAAACTGATTTTCCCCAAGTTGAATCTGTTTTGCCCGTGACAGTAATTGGTGAGTGATCTCTGCCTGTCCTTATCCCGACCCACGAGCCTTTCATTGTATTTTCTCTCTCCTGTCCAGCTGAGGAGGGGAGCGATAGAGCGGCTTTGGTGGGCACCTGGCATCCAGCCAGGGTCAACCCATCACAGTACGGCAGGCCGGGAGAGCATGGCTAGATTCAATTAAGGCTGCAGATCACCAGGCACGTTCATGGTGATGAGGCAGATCTGAGATGAAGCCAGGAAGACAATCTACAGGTCGGGATTAGGATCATGTTTGTTGATCACCAAGCAAGTCCACAGTCATAAGACAGGTCCACGATCAACCTCAAGAAATCAACCCACAGGCTAGGGCTGGAGTCAACAGGGTGCATGACCAGACAGATGGAGACCAGTGTTCCTACAGCAGAGACTGAAGACCTCAGGGTGAGCTGAAATGGGGCTCCTAGGATGACTGGGCAGAGGGTGTGGGTGGAGGGCCCCAGGTGAGGCTGATCAGGGCCATTAAGGCTTATTACTGCACTTAGAGACATCTCGCTTTCTGCCTTTGCATCTCCAAATATATTACATGGCTTTTAATATTTTTTCTAGCTTCCCATACCTTGTGAAGAGAAGTGTCTTCACTGTTCTTCTTCTACTATTTGTTCTTAGCTTCTCCCAAAGCGCGTATGTCCTGAGCTATGTCTCTGTCAACAATATCAGGAGCTACATACAGGAGACGAGAGCAAAATAGTTCAAATACCTAATACTGTTAAACAAACACCTACTTATGCCAGCTGAGAGTGTATAACCTTCAGATTTGTGTATGGCTGAATAGGATTGATCAGGAGCAGAAAGAAACAGGAACACAGGATTGATCAAATGCAAATACTTGCAAATATTCATGTATTCAGTCTTCAAAGTCTGTACAAATACAGACTGTAATATCATCTTTGTCACTCATTGCTTTGATCTTGTCATTCATCTGGGTTAACATCCTTTTCTATTACAAATTTAGGTTTAATTTAATTGTCTTCAAAGTTCTGTACTGTTCTACCTCTCCCTACTCATTTGAACTTCAAGCTGCTATTCTTTCTGTTCAGTGCTTCTGTAATCAACTGTGTCAAGGAATGAGACCAGAAGAATCAAAATTTAGGAGATAAGCACTGCGAAGTAAGCTAACTTCTCAGTCTTCCAAGACAGTGTAATTGTTCCAAAATAAATTAACGTTTATTACATAATAGAAGGAACACACACTGAGTTATACCGGCAGAGCTATAGCATTATATTTTTTCTGCTAAAAATATTCTAGTCCATCCGTTTCCATAGATAAACCATTTTCCAGAGTGAGTTTCTCTGCAGGCTCCCATCAGACATAACTTTCCCTTTACTTGTAATCCCTAGAAACGCTTGACAAAGGTTTGTTCTTCAGATGTCTTCATTTAAGGCAGAAGACGGAAGCAGACAACTGGAATAGTCATGTCTGATGACATCAGTGCTAGCATTGACCCATCACATCTGTGAGAGCCCTTCAGATGGTGTCTCCAGTTAGGAGAATGTATTTCTGACATCTTGGTTTCATTCCACCAAAAATCCACAGAAACAAAAGCCAACTGAAAAGCCATATTTGATATAAGGTTAGTTTTCTTTCTGCCTGTAGACTTCTTCTGAGTTTGTTCACTCACATATATTTTTCTTCAGTAGCTCTGAATTAGCATCAGATAGTAGCATCGTAAGATTAAGTTTTTTCCAAAAGTCCATTTACAGCTAATTAGGAGTTTGTGAAACAGAAGTGAAATATGCAGCCTCTTTGGTTTTCTTCATGGGTCTTAAAAACAGTCATTGATGGATGGAATTAGAGTTCCTTCTACCTCTTCATTACTCTTATTTAGCAATGTAGCATTCACGTTGTCAACAACACCTCTAGACACCTTCCTACTATTACTTTGATGCAATTGTCATGAGACGCATGAGGTGTTATTAAATTGGATCCTACTGGAACATGATGTTAAGATTTTTCTCCTGCAGTTGAAGTGGAATGGAAGTGCCCTTTGTATCTTGCACTTGTCTTTCAACAAAAAAAATGTTGGGTTTTTTTTCCCCGTGAAGTCTACTTTAACAACAATTTATACTGTTGCAAAACACTGCGATACCATCTCATCAGAGGCAATTCTGAACAGGCAGACCCGGTAGTCAGTGATGCAGAATCCATCAAAGAGGCAGCGTATGAGCATAGATGTAAGTACAACCTCTCACACCACCACCTGTGCTGACTGCAGGTTTTTACCTTAATACGTTAAAAAGTTGTTGATAAGTAAATTATATGTTATAATGATGACAACTCTAAATTACGCAGTTTGTGTTAGTCATTTGTAGAATTTATTTCATATTTGTGCAGTTGGAAGTATTTGAAGATTTTTTTGAAAAATGGTATTAGTGGGTCAGGGGGGGCACTACAAAGTTGAAAGTTTCATGTTTAAATCTACTTCTCTTGCTTAGTATTTTTTCTGTGTCTTTATTTTCTTTTTTGTGATATGTCTGCTATTTTAGAGAGGGGAAGAATATATTTTGATATGATTGAATTCTTGTTCGGTGTTCGCTTGTGCAGAATGATGAAGAGGCGTGAAAGTTAAATGTGCTTCATACCATCATTTTTTTCCTCTTGATTGCTTTCATACCAACAGCAGATGTCCAGTGAAGGGACACAAATATTTCCCTTTAGCAAGTCATTCCACTGAAAATAATGGGAGCTTATTTAAATAGTGTGGCCCTGAGGAGACAAATAGGGGAGCAAGCACAGGAGAGAATAAGAGCAGAAATGTACTCAATCAAAGAATGACTTTATTTGCATGCAGTGAAATTTTTTAGCAAGTTACACCTAATAAAACCAGTAGAAATTCAACTACCCATTGATTTGTCAAAGGCATCGGGAAAGATAACTTGAAATTTGTTGTGGTCGTGAACGCTATTGATTCTTCTTCTCCGTGCACTATTGTGCTAAAAAATCAATTATTTAATAATTGATTTTATACTAACTGTTAAATTATTTTATTAAGTCTAAATTAAGAATTATGATGGATACAAATGTATGTGCTAAAACATAATGCTGAAATGGATTCCTCTCACAAGTTTAAATAACCATTCTGCTGAGACAAGAATGATTACCAAAATAAAAGCATGATAAATAAAAGTCAGGAAGGCTTTGCAGATGTGGTGAATCATTACATATTACTTCGCTTTTCAAAATGAGAGCTGATCCTGCTGTTGCTTATTGTGCAGAACTTCGATTAAAGTTAATAGGAATTCTATGCACAGGAAAGCTGCAGTGGGATAGATTTGGGTTTTTACCCTCGCACTAGTATTAATGGGAATTACAGGTGTGTTTTGGGGCAAAACCACTACCCATACTAGAAAAAAAAAATCTAGCCGGATTTGAAAGGCTGCATAGTAGTATTAGTTACAGCTCTCAAAAAGATGAACCTCTGTGGCAGATGAGACAGTGCTGTTTTCTCCCTTCTCCTATGCAGTGATCAGATGCAAGCATCTCTGAGGAAAATTTTCTCACATTGGGGAACTGACCAGTCATTGTCTGAAGCTGTAAACTAAGGGTATGTTGTTTCCAGAGAGACAGGTGCTAAATCAGAGGCAATAAGTTTCCATCACAAATCATTATTTTTATTACAATACAAACAAAGAAAATATATAATATACTAAAAATCAAGCACCAGCAAGTTATAAAACACCTAGATTAAAACACTCCTATAACTTCAGGGCTATACCTCTGCCAAATTCAAAGGTTCAGGTGGAAACAATGAATTGACAGAGCTCTTCAGAATGTGACTGAATGAATTTTGTACAATAACCTTTGTGGTCGCAAGCATTGCAGATAAAAGTTTCCTAGATTAGAATTTCTCCCTCCTGAGCACCAAACACTTTAGAATAATCCATATCATAACTGGAAGTAACTGCTTCTGCCTAACTCTTGTCTATAAAATCTCTGAAGCTCCTCAAAACCAGGGATACACAGCTTCTGGAACAGAGTAACTGAGGAAAAAACTCAAAAGGAGAAATAAAAATATTTTTGCTTTTTCATGATCACACCTGTAGAACAAGCCCGTGCCTCATTCATCTGCCCGTAACACTTTCATCAGTGGTACCATTCCTACTTGATCAAGTCCTGTTCCCAGTGAAATCAGTAGTAGCAGCGCAGCTCTCTCAGCACTTAACACTGCATTTCAGGATCCAAAGCACTGTCCTAACCTTGTGACAGCTCCCTGTTGTCCATACTGATTTTGCTATGCAACTGTGCAGAGATGAGGGAAAGATGGAGATGCAAGACCAGGGTGAGGCTTATTTGGTCTCTTCGTGCAGAGGAGAACACACAGGGCTCTTGAACGCCGTGAGTTCGTCATCATGACTTACGGGAGCTACCACATTTTGGTGACTAAGAAGCTACCTGAAGCAGATGACCAGCGTGCTCTGGCTGAAAGATGTCAAGGTGAGAATAAGGAGCAATAAGCTGCCCAGTTATGCACACAAAAAGGCATGGCTCTGTCCTAAGCCCCTTCCCCAAACTGTGGACATCCACCAATGGATGATGGTGGCAATATTCATTCAAAGCATCTTTGTGTCCATGGTTGACCCTCAGAAAGCCACAGATTTTGTTCTTGCCTTAGAGCACCTTTATTATAGTCTCTCTGTCTCTGTCATATCTTTCTGCATTCCCTCTTTAGATTGTCTTTCCTACCCTGTGAAAGCAGTAGACCAAGCTGTCCGTGGCCACAGTTCCAGGAAATATGCTAGTTAATGCTGTAGGTCCCTGATTGCTCTCCTGAAAAATTGTTCTTCTATCTCCCATTTTGATAAACGTTCATTAGTCCTGGATTTTTATTCCCATCAAGTTTGAACAGGGGAAGAAACCCTCCCTATTGACTGGTATCTGTTGTCTCCCATGCAGGAAAAAAGCATTTTCTAACATGTCACTTGGAGAAAGTCACAGTGCATGGCTTTTCATGTGTGCCTTTTACCTACAGTAGGGCTTCTTTTAGGAGCAATGTTTCTCCTTTGATCCCTCTTGAGTGTCTCCCAGGATAAATGTCCCTAGGACAGTATCTCCTAGCATGAGTGACACCAGTCCTCACCCTCTAGGAACTTTACAACTCCATCTCATCCAATTGGTTCCCAGCAGTGCTCACTCTGAACTTGCTGCAGATGTGAAGGAAACCCCTGCAAAAATGTAAAGCAAACACTGGGCACAAAACTGGAAATGCCTGTGGCATGGCAGATGCTGCAGCATGCCTGAAAGACCCATATGAGGTGACCCTGTATGGCAAGAGGGTGCTTGAGAAAAAGAAGCCACGAATGTTCCATCCTGACTGACAGAAATGCATCATATCCAAAAAAAGAGAAACCACTAGGCTTTCTTATATAGGCATAGCTTTGTGGTTTTGCACACTAGCTTGAAAGCACAAGGAAATAACACTGAGGCTTTGCACTGGCCTCCCCCGTGGTAGAAAGAGGATTGAGGAGAAGGGATAGACAAGAGGACAGCAGTGGAGACTGCGTTGGACCACTGGTCCTCAGATAAGGCTGGCTGGAAGCATCCTGGCTTAAAGGCAAGAGGTCACAAGGCAGACTCACCAATGTCTGGCGACCTCAGACTCTGTTATTTTATTGCTACATTGAGCAGAAAGCATATTTGTAAAAAGTGATTTCCAGCAATGGCCAGGGTCAAAGTGAAGGAGTGTGGGTGCTAGCTGGTGTCATAGTTCAGATCAGGACTGTTGGGCTCCCCTGTCAGCAGCTCCTGTACCTTCTTATCTCTGCTTTCTCTCATCTCGTTTCAGCCTCGGAGTTGTGCAGCTGAACCTCTGAAGGCATGGTGCTATGGTCTGTTCTGGCTGTTTTGCAATTAGGAGTCCCACAAAGAAATTCACTGGGTCTTGTTTTCCACCCTTCAGCAACATCCATGAGGGTTTGGAGAAGAAGTTCATCAAAAGAGTGTTTCTCTTATCCATTTGTATCTGATGGAAAGCAAGGTATGGCTAAAAGCTTGCCCCTAACTAGTCTGACAAAGAGTAGGTCCCCTGCCTGTCAGGGCTGAGGCTGCTGATTGCTCTGCAGAATGATACAAGGACAGGTTGTGGAAAGCTTGAGCTAAACAGGGTGTCTGGGGGACTTGGATCAATGCAGAGGGAGAAGTATTCCTGCAGCTGCAACAGCGTGGATTTGTGGTGCCACAGATTATCCTCTCTGTTAGCTGGGATGATCCAGAACCTTTTTGCATTATTCTCTCACCAGTTTGGGGAATAATAGTCTGAATTAGGGTTGTGAAAGTTATTCAGCATGAGTGGTCTGCACAGTGCATTTGGCCTTAAGGCTGTCTCTGAAGATCCTCTTACAAGATAGCACAGTGGTAGCTGTTAAAGATACAAAAAGGAAGTCACTGGTTTTATTCTTGCCTTTTTCTAGGTCCCGTTTTGAACTTTGTGTGTTTTGTTCTGTTAACAGTCACTAAGAGCACTGGTAATATAATAATTTTGATTTAAAATGAAATCTGACAGGAATTCAGAGGGATTGAAATTGTAAAGACGAACGACTTCTTAAATTAATCTAACTTCCATAGGCATGTCATATTTTTCTTAATATCAAAAATAGTGATTGCACATGAAGATAATGTAAACAATGTTACAGTTTTGTAATGCTCATCATGCCTGGCACTTGATTAAGTTAGAGAGCTGTCACTGCACATTGCAAAAAAAAAGGAAGAACTAAGAATTACATATAATTCCTCCTGTCATAACTTAACAGTATTTTTGCCCACTTGAGGTTGCTTTCTCCAAAACCATGCTTAAATCTTTGCTCACCCTGAGTTATATTTTGACCTTCATAAATGCCATTTTGACATAAATGTGTTGCTGCTTCTTTAATCTGTTGCAGCTCACGTGGCCACAAGATTTTCTTCACTAATAGCAGAACACCAGCTGTATTAGCTATATCTGCCTTAGATAAATAGAAGTGAAAACGATCCTCACATTCACTGAACGTTTTAGGTTTTACTGAGAAGCAAACATTTCTGGGCTGCTCCTGATGCCCTTGAGAACGATTTTTTTCATTTTTCTTAATTCTCCTCTGTGATTCAGTTTCTATGAAGAGACTCTAGGAAAAATACAAAAGGGAGGGGAAAGAAAGGAGGGGAAGGTAGCAAAGAAACAAACACAGGAAAGATACAGTTAAGAAACAAAAACCAGCATGTAACAGAAGCACTAATGAAGGGGGAAGGCACGGAGGGGGAGAGGAATCAGAGACCCAGAATAAAGGGACCCAGAAAATGATAAAACAGTTTCCACTGACACAGAAAAGTGGAACTTACCAGTAGCTAACATGAAAAGGGTATTCAGAATAGAATCATCCACTTACATTTCATGGTCCTTTCTGTCCAGCCCATTTGAAAGAAGTTACTGGAGGAGAGCACTCTGACAGGCACAAATGAAAGACACAGAAAGTCTTGATTATGTATATGTATATGTATATGTTATGTGATTGATGATCTCAGTTGAGGGCATTTATCTTTATGAATTCACTGAGGTCTTTAGGTGGGTGAAATCAGAAAACATATCAGTAGCATTCTCTTGGCTCTGCCCAGAGTGAAACGAAATGTGTCATCGTAAAGATGAGCATTCATGTGTAATATATGTGTAGTATTGGGTTTATGATGAATTACAGCCTATAAAATGCAAAGTATTTTAAAGACTTCAAGAAATTAATGTTATGGAGATTACTCACACACCAATAAAAGCGTTTGCATAAGACTGATCCAATACTGAAAGAGCAGTTTGCATGCATAAATAGTTTTAGAATGCTGCAAATTGTGAGAAAATGATGTTTTTTCAGATGTTGCAATGAAACAAATTGTTACTTTATCAAATTAAGATGTCTGCTTTGGACTAGACACTGAGGGGATTCTCTGAGTTTACTTTATGTCATCCTCAATAGCTGACTTGCTTGAAAAAGACATTTAATGCTTCTCTGGGGGTAAAAAAAAGTACCAAGGACCACCAGTTCTGACTAGTAACTTTAGTTGACGCAGGACTCCTGGTTCACCCTCAAGGACCAGTTCTGGATAGTTTTAAGTGGGAGAACAATGGATTAGTGTGAGTGGTGAGATTTCATCATCATTGAACAGAGGGAGGTCAGAGTGGGATTCAGCTGTGCAGGAGAGAGTAGGATGTTACTGCACAAGGAGAGCTCAGGGGGGAAAGAAGAGCCTGATCAGCCTCAGTTGCTGACAAAAAAAAGGAGCAGATTTAGAGAAGAGATCAATTTAGATTAGGAGAAAGTGTGCCAAAGCACCTGTAGATGTCGAGAGTCTTGCAAGTTAAATTCAAAGGGATTTCTTTCCTGAACTTGAATCCCATGTTTTTCTGGCACAGGGAGCCTGAAGGGTATAAACTTGATCTGCAAACCACTCTGTCACAGTGCATGACTGGAGGGCTTGGGAATGTGCAGATGCTGCAGTAAGGAAGGCTGGGGGACTATCACTTTTTTTAAACAACAACAAAAAAAAAGATGCTAGACTGCTAGACAAGAAATCTAAATTCAAGAATGTTAGTTTCAAACTAAAAACTCAAGAAACTGTGACAGGACTCAAAGCAGAGGCACTTTGCCTGAAAGCATGTGAAAGTGAGCAAATTTGCACCAGCTTAATGGATAATGAGGTTAATTTGTAACTGGATAATTTACCCCATATTCCTGTGTATCTTGCTGCTGTGTATGTGCTTATGTACAGCTACAGAAAAAAAGCATATTTGTATGGGAATAATTAAAACAAATACATGTATACCTGACCTGCACAGACATTCTTGGCAAGATCATT
>NW_009258378.1:583868-598237 GCF_000687185.1 Egretta garzetta
TCACTGCTTTTTAATAAGAAATGGAAGATTATCTGTATGTCAGACAACACTATACATTAAGTATATGGCTAAGATGTCACACATGCTGAGAGAAAATCATTGTCAAAGCAAATGAGCATTTGGATGATACAATGATAAGAATAATGTAATTAAATTCATTTTCATACCACTGATTTTATCACCCCATTTTCCACACTGTTCCTTCTAGCCATATGCTTTGTTTCCATCCAAATCTACTCATTAAGTAACAGTGACTAACATTTGTTACAGACAATGCTGAAGATCAGGTCCTGGGATTGTTGGAATAAGCTTTAATTCATCTGAAGAAGTAGGAACGTAGTAAGAAAGAAGAGAGGGAGAAGCTGATATAAAATGGAAAAGCCCGTGAACACAGCTGGGTAAAGAACTGGGGGGCTGAAGAGACAGATGATCAAAAGGATTTGGAAAAAAAATTAAAGGGAGGGAAAATGAAAAAGACACAAACAAGGATGAAAGGGGAAGAAGGAAAAAGGATAAGAAGGGGGAGAATGAAAAGGAGCCTGTTAATGGTAGCTGGAGATAAAAGGGGAGAGGGAGGATAAGGCGTAGAATGAGACAGAATTTAATTATGCATACTTTTTTTTTAAATGGCCATCTAGCCTCCAGCCCTGCGGGCCAAGGCTCTGTTTCAGTTCGATGGGTGGAACAAGTGCATGGTGTGTCACAGCTGAAATATTTAGCAACGGTGGTATACTGAAAAGAGCGCAGTTTTCAGAGAGGGGCTAGGCAGGACGCGATGTTGGGGATGGGGCTGCTAAAAGAGCGGGAGCTCCAGTAGCACGATGCATCCCCGGCACTGGGCTGGCAGGATTTCACGTACACTCCTCTGCCGGTGTGAAAGTGGCACTTGTGAAACAGAGGCCTCCTTTCTCTTTCTGGAGATTGGAGAGGTGTGTTTGACTATTTTGCTTCCCAGTGCCCACGGGGCCAAGGTAGTTGGACCATTTGAATATTTGCTAAAGCTCTGGGTACCTGTTTGATTCTAGCACTCTGCCAAACTGGCTCAACTGCTGCAGCCCTTCTTCCCACTGTTTCTGCCTCTGACTGCACCCTTGGCTCTCTCCTGTGCTTTTGGCAGCATTGTTCCTTCCCCTCCTTCCAAATTACGTGATAAGAGGGAAACCAAGGAGTCATTCTCCAGTCAGAACCAGGCTGGGTTTTGTACAACTTAGTTACTACTGTGCAGCATATTTACATAAGCAAAGGAGCAGGGCAAGAGTTTGGATTAAGCCTTTTGCTCTTTGGCATTTTTAGGATTGGGGTCTTGGTGTTACATCTAACCTACCAGCATACAAAAGGCTTTCTAATGGCTATGTTTATAAAAATTACATTCCGAATTTGGGAAGTCCTAAAGATCACAGATCCAGATCTTCAGCTCCATCCTTAGAAGAAGAGATCTGTCTTTATCCTCTTGGTGTGGTATGCTGGCACTTAAAAGGAGCTTCATACATTCCTGTAGGAACAGCTGGTCAGGGAGGGAACCACCGCTATGCTAAGAGAGGACTGACCTCTCCAACTGAGGCCTTTCTGGGAAAAAAACCTCAAAAGAGCCTCTATGAGATGCACCTTTCTTTTTGTCCCAAATAGTCTCAGGTCAGAGACTAAAAATAGTTTATTTTCTCCTGTTCTGCTCTCCCCGAGACAGACACCATTGTCAGAAATGTTAAAAGCATTGCTCTAGAGTCACAATGACTCACAGCATTGAACCACTCTTCATGATAGGGATAATAAGATTTTACATTTTGAGGCCTGTTTTCCAGTTCAATCAAAATCAACAGTCTTTGGATCTATTTTTCTTTTAATATCTCTGGTACTGTTACAGTACATTTATTTTTTTTTATACCGTGGGGGAGGATCTTGCTGCCTGGTGCTTCCATGTAAATAACTCGCATAGGAACGCGCACTGCATTTCATCTTTCCAGGTGTGTATAATTTGTAACGGGACTAAGTCTGCTAAACAGCAAGGTCATGGCATGCCCTGGCATCTTGGTCCCTCAGCAGCAAACCAGGGTGCGATGTAGCACCATTTCTGCCTGCACAAGCTTTCCTTATCTTGAAAGGAGAAGTGCATAGAGCTAGTGGATGGTTATGGCCGGGACTCACACGACAGTACAGGAAGATGCACGTGCTCATGAGACCAGCAATTTAGACATAACCAGGAAGACCAATCTCCATCTTTTTCTCCAACAGGCACTTTGTGTAAGGCTATATGAACTTCTTTTAAGGCTATAGCTTTAGGGCTATATTAACTTTGCTTTTTCATTAGCTTTCTTTCCCCCTTGCCCTGTCATCTCATTTTTCTCTCTTCTTTCTTCACTTCTTGTAGCTGTGATTCTGTCCCCTCTAAGAAAAGGTTTCTAATAACATCCCACTGTTTCCTAAATGAGCTCAACTCAGTTTGGCTTAGAACCCAAGTGCCAGCAAGCCACTGCTGACATTTTTAACACTATTTCAGATTCATCTCCTCTGAACCTCTTCTGAACACACTTGCAAGGTGGGAGTTTGAAAGGTCACCTAAGGCCTGATGCTAACGGGATAGCCACATTCTGTTAGGACATGGCGTGTACGTTACTACCCATTATACAGCTAGCTGGTCATGGTTTGGAAGTAAGAGAAAACCACAGCAAAGAGATGGAAGCCGCCTATTGTCCTGAACACTGAGAGATCTATAATACTGTTTTTTTCTACACTTTTGTGGAGGTATCATAATTTATCCAAGTCTACATGCGTAGCATTCTCTTATATAGGTATCTAAGTATAGCATCTGACTTGGCATGCACCTCTTTTGATGTAAATTTTGGAAAAATAAGTATATCACTGCAGGTGGGGGAAAATCCAGTTTAACCACCGAGGAGCCAGGTTGAGTTCTTTCAGCTATTGGAAAAATAATTGGTAGCTGTATTTGTTCTTCTTCTTTTCTTGCTACCAAGAGGAAGACTAATAGAAAAATGATCATAGGACATATAATATGCCAGTTAATGTCTGCATTTAGGAAAGTTGGCATCTACCGCACTTTATGGACATTATGGCTATTATGCCAATGGGTTCTCTGTTTCACTTTCTTTTAAAATAACATGAGGAAAAGACAGACAAAGAGGACACAGAATTTTAACTTGCTCTCAGAGCCAAGTCTAATCTTTGGGTTTAAACACAATCTCTCAAGGGACTTCAAAGAAATCTTTATAGTCATCTAGAGAAACAACTGAACTGAGCCACAAAAAGGGAATCCTCACATCTGGAATTCCTGTATTTATCAGTATTTCATCTTTAGACATTTTGTGGAGCAAGGATTGGAACCCAAATTTGCTTTAGGATAAAAGAATACCCTAACAACTAGCCTATCAAATGATCCTTTTTTTGTTTCTCTGTTTTGGTTTGGTTTGGGTTTTGGGTCTTTTTTTTTTGCCTACTGAATATTTCAGTATTCCAGGCAAAATGAAACAATTTTACCAAGGGATTTAGGGAGTTTGCTTTTATTCTAGAGAAAGTTGAAAGTAGACATTTCAACAATTTATTAATTTTCCCAAACAAACAATGCCTGTTTCATAAACAGACCATTTTAAGTAAAAACTGTTTTGTTGTTTGATTCTTTCCAACAGCTTCCTTACTTGTAAAATCAGCATGGCTACATTGTTGTATTTTTAAGATCATAAACATGCATTGTTCTTCTTCAAGAAGCAGAGTAGAAAATTATGCTTTCTACTTCAGTCATTAAAATAATGTTCAAAATGACTCACACATTTCAAATCCAGATTTCTGGGGGTTTATATTTGTTTTGTAGCAAATGGAAAACAAGCCTTAATAGACCTACAGATTCAGACCTGTCACTGAATCATTTTATGATGAGAGAAAATGGTAAAAATGTTATACGGTAAAGGAATACATCTCTATTGTGGAAAGAAGATGTAGGGCGTCTTGTCCCCCAAAACCTACAGCTGGCACTTACTCTAATTCCAAAGACATATTCAGAGGCAAGCACTTTCAGTGATCTGTGTTGCCACCATTCTGTGGTAAGCAAACATGAAGGAGGAAATCAAGGGCTATTCAGAGCCTGTGAGAGCTTGCCTGGAAGTTGATCTCACTACTGTGTTTCAGAGGAGAATTAAGGCAACATCTGCATTCCCAGGTATGGTAAAATAATTAAAAAGCCGTTTGGGTTTTATTCTGCTGCTTTTAAAGCCATGTCGTGTCTTGAATGGCATAAAACATTGGAGAAACTTTTTTTGATCTAAGCTATTTTTAGTATAGAAGACGGAGTTACATCTTTCTTTGTTCTCCTCCCTACATCTTAGGGTTATTGTAGCTGCTTCAGGCAGCTACTAGCTTAGCTGGCTCCTGCCCCAGCTGTCATGGAAGGAGTGCAAGCAAGGCTGCTATCAGTCAAGAAGGCTGCAAAGGTTAGTCTGGGCCTCTGTGCATTAAGTAATAACAAGGAAATTGTTTCCCTTCAAATTATTAAGATTCTGCACTCACTGTGACCCAGTTTTCTCAAAAAAGATGGGACTGGTGCTGCAGAGGAGCAGAAAAAATGTAGAGCTATGTCTATTCAGAAGTTACTCTGAACATCACAAGAAGTTTTGCATTCCCAAGTTCTGCAAATTCGCTTTACAATACCAACTAAAAAGGCAACCTTTGATACACTTTTTCAATAGCATACTATTTGTAGTTAGATAAAAATAAATGCTTCTGGTGAGTTATGGATGCCAGCTATCTGCTCAATAGATGGACCATTTCAGCAGCTGGATGTGAATTAACTGGACTGCTTCATGCGTCTTTGCTGACTCAGTTCTGAAGCATGCCAAATTTCAGTAACAGGTAGCCAAATAATTAATCTGATTTTTCTATTCTTTTCATAATTAGGGAAAAAATCCTCCTATCCATGTAGTCGCAATCTGCTTAAAAAAAATGGAAACAATGAAGTTAGATAGAAGTTATTTAACCGTAACTGAAAAGTAAAAATAAACAAAATAATTGCACAGAGCAATTGCTTTGCAGAATTGATGTAACTGTACACATTTAAAACTGTACACAACTTTTATACAGTAAATCATTTAACAAGTTGTTTCATTTACGGCATCCAACCTCCTACCCAAGTCTCTCCTTGTTCCCAGATAAGCTTTCAAGAATAATAAATACTCCCTTAAGGGGATATGCTTTAAAGCAAATAACCACTGCCAAATAATTTATCACATGTAACCACTGGTCTCCATCCTTAATTACTAGCATTTCATTCTACTGCTCGTTTAACAGAAGTTAAGCTTAATGCCTATTCTCCGTATATTCTTTTTTCCAAGAGCTTCCTTTCATCATGTATGCAGAGTTTGAACCAGACTGTCCCTTTTTTTGTGAAGAAAAGCATTTCTGTGGGACTTTGCCTATGGGACCCTGTGGCGGAGAGAATCCTATTTAATTCTTGGCGTGCGACATATAAAAGAAGTCCTTGTTTGATTCAGGTTCAATAAACAATAGTTGGTATTTATTTGCATAGGGTAAGCTCTGTGCTTAACTTCTGGATAGTTCAGGTTTTGCCTGCTGTTCAATATTTATTGCACTAGCTTACTTCTTTAATTTATTTAATGCAGCAATATTTGGATGCTGTTTTTCTGGGAACTGAAACAGAATGTATAGTCTGACTCCTTGTGGTTTCACTGAACTTTTTTCAAGGTCATTACAATTTACTAGGGCAGGACTGCCTGTAAGAACCAAGTTACCAAGAATTTATTTCACTGTTAAATGGTTTGGCTCTAAAAAAGAGGGAGGAAAAACCCCATGCATTTTCACTATGTAAATGGCAATCTAGTTTATTTCGCTAAGAATACTGAATAACTGAAAGATGATATTCTGCTCTCGTCAAAGAGATACAATTCCTCTAACATAGTGGACTTGTGTAAGCAAATGTCTTCCAGCTTTTGGTGTTTATTAGGAAGGAAGTTTTAAATAGAACTGATAATTTTAAACAGTATTATAAATCAGCTTTGATTACACAGAACTATGAGAGCTACTCCTTTACTTGCAGTTTATTCTCTTAAAGTCAAATCCTCCCTGGAATCATGGAACAGAAAATTAACAGGCATGATGCTGACTATTTTCATTGCACTAATGGTTTTAGGTAGTGTTATCAGCTCTTTAAAACCAACATATGGCGCTGAGAGCCGGACTTTGCAGTGATTTGAGCACTACACATGGCTTAGATTGGATACGGTTCCCAGGACAGATCTAGTAACCTCTAGGGAAGACCTGGACTGTCAGCTCATCTAGGTGAGAAGTAAGAGGAAACAACATCTCCTCTGCATCTGCCTCGGCTACTTGGATCTTGATTTGATGTAATCAAGACAGCGCCAGTATTCAGGGAGACAGTGATTGACCTCAGCTACTGCCCACCAGTACATGGCTACCGAACAAGAAGAACTGAACACAGAGGTGCCTGTAACGCTCAAGGCCTCTTGGGGAAACTCCTGTTTTGCTATCGCTGGTCCCTTGTTCAGTGAACTAAATGTGCAATCATCTAACTTGCAAAATTAAAGGTGTCTTCTGTTTGGGGTTGCAAAAAGGCTGTTGACTACCAGTGAGGCATTGCACACAGACCTGGGCTTCCCAGCTGCCTGGGAACTATACCTGTGTGGGGTTTTTGCACCTATTTAGCAGCCTATACGTGAGTACAAATTTTCACAAGTGCAAGGACAAAACTGTAAAGGTACCAGTATTTTCGTCTTTTAAAAGGACTAGACTGAAATCTTCTCTTTAGTATAGAGGTGGCAATGTAGCCACATGCCCAAAACTTGAAATGTTGCTCAGTCCTCATGGTGGAGCTGTGAAGAAGTGCACCTCTCAATTTTTTCCCCAAAGCAGCAAGATCTATAATCAGATAATGAAATGTTTTTGTGAATCAAAACTAGTGTATTTCATTCGAAGTATATTATAAGATAAAGCTGTTTGAAAACTGGTTACACCATAACGAGCATGCTTTATGTGCAAAGCAGAGAGATCAGGGCTGCATTTCAATGAGCACTGAAGTTAGGTTAATGGATTGTTTCTCTGAATGCAGATATTTCAAAAAATAAAGCATTAGTCTTGTCACTTTTTTAAGGAAAACCATCTTGGCAATATTTTTTTTTCATATAAGTATAGAAAAAGGAAGCAGATGTGCAAAAGAATATATTAGAATTGGAGCAGCAGCATGTTTTAGTACCTATGGATATATGAATTAATTTTCTTTTCATTTGTTTGTTTCTTTTTCTATACCTTTCCTTAAGTAGCTTGGGGATATATCTGACGTGGTTATTCCATATTTCCTCATCTATTCTCACCAACAAATTCTATAGCAAATATAGGTTTCTGCAGCTGTAATGATTAAATAAGTTCACCGGCTGTGCTCACAAAGAATTGAAATAAATCCAGTATCTGTCTTTCCTTTACCACAATTTACATACTTCAGATACTAATTTCAGAAAAGAAATAATTAAAATATGTTCCCAAGTAAAAGATTAAAAATGTGTAAGAAATTGGATTAAAGTGGCTAAAATATTCTATAGAATTGCGAGAAAAATATGAATTGTGTTTTGTTTTGCTTTCTTAGACTGTAGGGAAGACATTATCCACAAAATCATAAGAAATAGAGCCAATATAACCTAGATTTATTCCTAACAGAAGACTATGTTAGGAAATTACAAGATAATCAAATCTCCGCTATAAACAAATGGGAACATTCTACACACATTTTTCTAAAGAACCGAGGGGCAATATTGACAGCGTAAGGTTTTACTAGGAAAATGAAAGCAAACCTCTAGAGGACTGGAAGAATTCAGTGCTAACTGCTGTGAACAGTGAAAGTTTTCCTTAGAGAGAAAACACCAGTGAAAAATTGCGGTTAGCTGTTTCCAAATGTAAGTTTGAAAAAATAAATGCAGAAAGCAAAAGGAAGTAGTGTGGCACTAGAAGGTTTCTTGAATGAGTTATTGTCCAATTTTAAAACACTGACAGAAATTAGTAGAGAATTCATATTCAGTATTGCCTACCTCTGTTGTTTATGGCTTATTTTTATAGCTACTTCCCCTACTTCCTGAAGTAGAGAAATTTATACCCTTCTAGCATTTATAGATTTAGGTTTTCCCGTTCCCATTATTCATTCTTTAGAGACCGAAAATCCAGCCGGCATTGTGGGCAGTCTCAGCATTGTATCGGGCACAATTGCGTGAAGCGTTATTTGAAGTAGGACCTGGAGCTTGGAGTGTGGACAGAGCTTGTTTGTGTCCTGTCTGCAAAATAAATATATTTATACCATACTGGTGGCTAATGTAGGCATTGCAACTGTTGTCCATTGATCACAGAGGGAGTTGGCCTCTGGCAACCTTGGCTACTTATTAGGCAGCTTGAAGGGCATATTGCTCTGCTGAACTTCAGTGCCCACAGTAAAGCTGCAGGAAGAACGTGGCTTCTCCCAGTGTGCCAGGATTGCGGTTCAGACAGAATCATAGAATAGAATCCTAGAATCGTTTAGGTTGGAAAAGACCTTTAAGATCATCAAGTCCAGCCGTTAACCTAACCCTGCCATCCCACCACTAAACCATGTCCCTAAGCACCTCATCTACCCTTCTTTTAAATACCTCCAGGGATGGGGATGCAACCACTTCCCTGGAGAAGATACCTGCTTCTGATGGTGGAGTCTGTACTCAGAATCTGCAGCAGAGGAGAGAGTATTCATAGTCGATGACCCGGCTATTAATTGATCCAAGTGCAAGTTTTCTGACCTTCAGGCATGCACAGATCCTGTCCACTTACTCTGACTTTTACCCTGAGTGACTGTAGGATTCCTGGAGGCAAGATTTTGAGGAGAATTCCTTTGAGTTGATGTTTATTGACATTTGCGGTGAAATACCACACAAACAGTGTGTGATAGACACGTTTTTATAGATCTTGAATTAAAACAAAATTCCACACTTAAAAATCCAGTATTATGTTTGCTATCCTATCTTAACAAGCAGAGTTACATGTAGTAAATGTGCACATTCAGATTTTGGGTTATGGGCCTGATGTGCTATCCAGAATCCTACCGTATTAACTGGTATGTAACCATATGTGCAGACAGTGTGCTAGCTGAGAGCTAACTAACTGAGTTGTTCTCTATTCACTTATTATTAAAGCAAAACTTCTGGTGAGCCATATCATGCTCTGTCTGAAGTCCATGGGAATTGTGTGGAACAAGTCTGTGTGCTACTGTGCAGAACAGTATTTAACCTAAAAAAAATCTGTAAAACATCTGCCAATGTAATACCAATGGTACATAAGTTAATCTAAATGTTTGCATTACAGGAGATGTAAAATGCAACATTTACTTTCAGTACATCTTTAAATTGTTTTTCTTGCATCTGAATTTTTGTGCCAATGTTAGATAAACATAAGCAAAATATTCTTTTTTCTTCATGTTTTTTATTTTCTTTAGAGTCCAATTACTGTTAGCCATCATCAACTGCATGTTCATATAAATGAGTAGTTTAATAAGGTGATTACATTTTAAGTGTTTTTCTTTCTTCCTTTCATTCATTCTTTCTGTGGGGAGCAAGATCTTTTGCCATTAAGAGCTATTCTATAGAGATAATATCTTTCAATGTCCTCCTCAAGGTATCAGTAATAAGTTGGAATTCAGCAGATTTTTAAAATGAATTTTTAATATTTTTTGTAGCCTTCACCAGCAGAATTTCATATTACCACCATTTTTATGCCTAAAAACTGAGGAAGAAGAAAAGCTTAATACTATACAAGGTGATACTATATATGTATGATACACCCTCAACACATATTAAAAGATGAGACTTTTCAAGAGAAGCCAGATTTCTACCAACCAAAAGAAAGGTTAAGAACAAAACTGTAAGTACTTGATTTTTAAATGCTGATACTTTCATTACTTCCCTACTCAAATCAATCAAAGCAAAATAAGTCAATGATTAAATTTGCAAGCTGATAGATTGATCAGTACATTTTTAATATATTACATTTAATAATCACATAAAGCCTTTTAAAGCATGATAAAAGTTCCTGATTTCAGTACGTCAGCACTAGTAAAATACCATAATTCATAGAAACTTTTTCTACATTTATTTCTTCTGAATTTATAGAAACTGTGACCATTTCAAACTTTTATGTGTTCAAAAATCTCTAAAATTATCGAGTTTAATTTATTTGTTGGATATATGCTCTACTTTTCATATCACTTCAAGAATCTTGACTTTCTTACTAATCAGCATTCAATGGTCTAAAGAGGTATTCAAAACACCTACTTCATGCAGTATAGAGCATGTTGAGTAGAGCAGCCAAGCCTCTATATATTAGAGAGGTCACCTGCATCTAAAAATATACAGCGTGAATCTCTTGCTGGAGGTTTTAAAAATATTTGGACTTAAGTTGTAAACTAGTTTTTTTCCAAAGGGCCTTTTCCATCACCAGTACTTGGTTCAAAAAGGAATTGCCTCTATGCCCTCAAGTACAGGTAACAGCACTGAAAAGGGACAGAACACTTAGGGATGACTAAAGCCAGTCCTCTTGGCTATTGGAGCTGCTGTTGTATACATGTGTGCCTGGAAATACTTGCCTTTGTCTCAATCATATTAGCAAATCAAATGTCATTTGAATGACATGAGGATTACTTCAAATGCCTCATTTCTATTCAAATGCATAATTTTACACATTAAAATGCTTTTTATCTCTTTCTATTGTGTTTCTGGTTTGGCCATGCTTGCAAGATCATCCCAAAACAGATAAGATGTAATTTTATATACTCTATAAATTGATTACAAGATCAGATCACAACCTAAAGCTATCAGCAAAATTCTAATGAACCTTCATGCGAAGACATTGGTCTTTAAATATCATGTAAGAAAGTACTAAAAGGTATTGATCTCAGCAGAGATGTCTCTTGGACCTTGCTCTTCTGAAAGTGCTAAGGCCTTTGTAATCTCAACCATTTGCTTTCCACCTCCCTGATGTTCCTTACCTATTTTATTTTATTTTCCTTTGTTACCTGTCCTA
The DNA here is from genome assembly GCF_000687185.1 of Egretta garzetta. Taxonomy (NCBI): domain Eukaryota; kingdom Metazoa; phylum Chordata; class Aves; order Pelecaniformes; family Ardeidae; genus Egretta; species Egretta garzetta. Next base: position 594,930 of record NW_009258378.1, read on the forward strand.
TATTTGAAAAGATCATGACACAGTAATCCATCATGTCTAAAGCTGACTACAGGTTTGTGAAAATCCAAATATGTTAACTCTGCTGGCTCTACCTATACCAACAGTTATTTCATTAAGTACTATGATTTGTCTGAGACGATTTACCTTTCACAAATCCACAATGACTCATGCTTATTAAATTGTTCTCTTCCAAACTGAACGAGTATTTAAGACAGCAAAAAATAGCATCCCAAAAGTTCCTCTACTATTGGCTGAGGCTTTGACACACTTAAACAGACTGCAGAGTATCTTCCTTCACTAATTTCCAGTTGGGATTTCTTTTTCAGAGCAAGTTATTATTAAGCCTGCATAAAGGTGGCAGAATCTTTCTCATGGAGGTTTTTCTTAAGATTTCATATGGTGTTAATCACTACAACTTCTGAAAATGATCCATTTCTGATCTAGGTTACTTTTCTTTCTTTTCAGCTGGTGAGACATTTGTAAGTGCTTATTCATGATATTTTAAAGGTCTAGCTATCTAAGATGTATTATTTTTTGTTCACAAAGACAAGGCATTAGAGATACTTTTCTACTTCTCTATGGAGGGAAGAGAGAAGCTTTAAAGCACTGGGAAGACTAGCTGTAATAAACTGAAGAGTATTTATTTTACCATCTCCCCTGATGAGTACAAAATGGACCTGTTTTTAAAGCTACATTTATTTTACCATGACTATCCTGAGCAGTCTCCTTTTTTTAGAGCTGCTGTTTCTTTCTCTTTTTTTTTTTATAATTTATTTTACTTGTCACACACTTTTTATATGCCTTTCATATGCTGTCCAAGTTAGGGAAGGGTTAGTAACGCTTGTGAAATCAGTGCAAGACTTGTTTATGCCTTTTTATACAGTGTTTGCTTCTTCCTCTGCTGTACTCAGTAAGTTGAGGACTCTCATTTAGAGCAGCCAGTTTTATGTAAGCCGTACAAGAATAAGAAGGCAGAGATGGTGTGGAAAGTGAGCCAGCATATGCTAGTCTACCAAGACAATGAAAAATTAATGTCTTATAAAGGAAAGAAGTAATGTTGGCAGTATGAATAAGAGGATCAGGAGAACAAAACCAAAGAGCAGGAAGGTGAGGTGACCACAGTACAAATGAAATCTTAATGACAGGAATTAATTTTTGTTTGTCCCAACATGCTGCGCTGTTCTAATGATGAATTTGCCAAAAATCTGGACTTGTCTCCAAGACCCCGGGAAGCATCCCTAATTTGTGCACTGAAACATAAAAGAGCCAGTCACTGGCACATGTAGAGACCAGAGACTTCCACTTGCAGCGAGTTTCTCATATTTATGAATCTATCTTTTAAAAACCAAAATTAGCTCCATTAATTTCCTTGCCAACATCACTCAGTAGTTCATTGAATTTGACTAGGAAACCCAACAGCAACTCTGCTTCCTCCTCCCCCAACATTCTCAGGCCATTTTTTCTTGTGCAACTCATTACTATAGAAACAACCTTTCCTAAGGTATTTCAGTTTCAGAGAGCAATGCTATATTAAAGCCACTCTGCTTATAGAACATTTGTGTCTTATTGAAAATGTCTTAGGTGAAATACTCCATGACAATAAATGTTTTCAAGAAACAATTTCCCCAAACACAAATTAAATGAGCATTTACTGCTATGGCGGTATTATCGTGGTTTCCACAATAACACCAGTGAAGGTTATGTAAACTTTCATATGACCCATTTCATGTTTCGTCTAGTTCTATACATATGTGCACATAAAATTGATCTATTGTAGAAACAGAGGCCTGTGAAGATTCATGTCATATAATTTCATTCATGGAGTGATCAAGTGCCGCCTTCAACGGAGGCGGAGGCTTTGCCTCAGAGTTCCCACAGTGCCTAGTTGTTAGGAAACCTCCTTTTCTTAGAATTAGAAATCCAGTTTCCGCTCTGATTTTATCCATGGTTAAATTTCTTCCTCTTAGACAAGTTCAGTCCTTTAGTTTAAGAATTTTTTTTTCTCTCCCTGGTATGTATCCTTATAATGAAATTATAGGCAGCAACAAGATCCAGACAGTCTTCATTTGGCTGAGCTGTGCATGCCACACCTATACTTTCTTCATAAGAAGAGACCTCTTTTCACAGTGCATTTTCAAATTTTTCTGGGTCTATTGTTCCTCTTAATCCACTTCTTTCTTTTATTTCACATTGATACTTCTATATTCCTGCCTGTTTCCCCCCTTCAACTCATCTCTCATCCCCCACCTCTTCACTCTTCTCTCTCAGCACCACTTTCGAAAGCTATCCGCACATTCGCTTTCTTCCTTACCTGCCATCGCAATATCAGGCTTCAAGCAGCAGCTGGCAGCCTGTTCCTCAGCTTAATTAAAGGCCACCCTTGAACTTCACAGGAAATATCTGTATTTGGGACCTCGGGACTCTAGCTGCGCTTGGAACAGTGAAAGAAATTTTTGATACGATTCAGTGCATTAATACTGCTGGTGCTCAGCCTTCCAATGTGTCTGCCAGAACCCACACAAAACAACCCCCAGACAGAAAAAACAGAAAGAATGTTTTTTCATTAAATATAACAAGTTCAAGGTAAAATGTGTGGAACAGAAAAAAACCCTAACGCAATGCATATGTTTCGCTATGTGAAACTAAGTCTTAAGGAATATAAACAGTAATTGCTGTGATTCTGTTTTCATGAGCTAAACTTAGTTTTGCACCGGTGGCTCACAAACACCTATGCCAAGTAAGATCTTCTGAGAATTAAGGAGGAAGGAAAGAAGCCTGTGGTTTGGGAGGAGAAGCAAATCCATTCTCTCTCAAAGGCATCTGAGAAATAAAAGATTCGCCATCTTCTGTTTAAAATCACTCTCCAGCTGGATCGGGTTTCAGTGTCACACATTCCAACCATGTGTCATAGATTTGGACAGACATGCTTCAGTGTCATGAGTCCTTCTGAATCATCTCTTCCAGTAGCACAACCAGGACTGTCTTCCCCGGCAGGCTGAGAGCAGCCCAGCCCGTGTTTGGGTTGCCCCAGTAGACGCATGCACTCACGCTGCACTGGTGAGAACTGTAGGGCAAGGGGAAATTCTGCCTGGAACATAAAATGGCAGAGGAAAATCCTGTCCAGCGCTTAGCATCATGAACGGCAAATTAAGAGATGCTTACAGATATAATATCTGCGAGCCAAAGAGAGGAAATTGTAGTAATCACCCATGTGTTTGAGTAGTACTTTGTACTGCGAAAAAGCTTAGCATAAATATGGTATATAACTACATTCCAGCCAGCCTGTCCTTTGGAAAGGGGGAGGGAAA
>NW_009258378.1:598591-616651 GCF_000687185.1 Egretta garzetta
GCCTCTCCTCCACCCCGTCCCTCATTTGAGTTTCTCCTTGTAAAGTCATGTCAACAGCAAACAAAAGCTCACAGTGCAATAAGCATGAAGATAAGCAGCTTTCAATGCCCCCACTCCCGCTGGATTTTAAATAGCAGTTTCCCCTGAGCACAACAGAGTTTTATCAGAGTGCCTTGTTAAAATGGGGGCTCTGCTGTCGATCTTCAAAAGCCAACACTGCTCTACCGGTATATGCATCATCTACAAGATTCAGAGGTTCCAATGGGCATGTCAGCCCTTGGACAGCATGGGGTCTTGCACAGGTATGGGAAAACTCAGGAGAGCCCCGAATACCCATGCGGGGAGTGCTTACGTGCTTGCAAGGGGAAGCGGCGTGGAGCAGTGTTCACTGAAGCACAAGCAGCTGCCGCTATCCTGCACTCCCGGCGCAGAACTAGAGATGATAGCCCAGGAAGTCTGCCTTCGCAGATGCAAAGTTTCATTTGCTTTCATGTTTCATGTAGATTTTATAAAATAAGGGGTATTAAAAGAAAAAGGCAACAATTGGAAGCTCCAGAAATAGTTTATATTTTTTTAAAAAAAGCCTATTTCCTATTATGTGAGCAAAGCTTGTGCTAGATTTCAATTGCCAAAGAGTATACGAGCTGCCTGTGAAAGGTCCAACATTCTCATCTGGAAAAACTTTTAGATTTTATTCCTTTATTTGGCTTGAAACAGAGCTTTTTTGCTTTTGTTAAACCTTTAACTGAGGTCTGGGCCACAGGAAAAGTAAAAGGCAACATGCTGGCTAGAGGCCATCATTTTACATTTTAGAAGAAGGATTTGGAGTGAAAACAGATGAAAGCTATGGGGGCTCTGGTCAGATGGCAGTCAAAAGATCTGCAGGAGCCAGAAGGAACAGAGTCCAACATATTTGAATCCTGGCTCAGAAGAAATCAATGATCAGCTGAAATTGGGAATGATGCAAGGAAAAAACAAAACAAAACAAAACAAAACAACATTCCTTGAGGTATTGCTTCAGCTCTTTGTATAATGAATAATGGAAAAATACCATCAAGAGGAGATTTTCATAATTCTGGCATCAAGAAATTCTGTGAAGCGTTTGCATTAACTGCTGTCATTCCAATGATATTTCTGAAAAGAACAGAAGCTGCAGAGGCACAGAAAGCAAAGAATGGCCCAGAACAAACAAGAGGACCTGGAAAACCAGAATAGAAGAGACCAGAGCTGCATAGAAATCTAGTCTGTGCTCAGCACCGAATAGGAATTAGAGAAGTAATCAGGGAGGAAGCAGACTGACGTACACTGGATGAGGTAACCCATCAGGGCGGAGGAAGAATTCAGTTTGAGGAGAGCCATGTTAGAGAAGATGTTAGTAGAGGTCATGGGTTTTGTGAAATCTAATGTGTTGATTAACATACAGCAACTCCAAACTTGCTGCCTCTGAAGCTTCCCACGCCCTTGTTTGGAAAAGCCGGGGAGGTCACAGACTGCAAAGAAACCATAAAAGGTTCACCACGCAATCTTAAAGAGGTGCAGCCAAATGCAGGAAACACTTGCGAGGAACAAGAGAAGTGCTGCAGGTGTTTCTGGAAACAAGCAAAACTCCAAGTAACAGCTTTTCTGTTCTCAAACTGTGCAGAAAAAAAGTTCCAAGCATTCTTGTTAGAGTGGTTTAAGTGAAAAAAAAAACAAACCACCAGCTCACAAGGAACGTTTTACCTCTTCTCTTTTAAAACAAAAAACTGAAGTGATCCTGCAACACACTGAACATTGCACTCAGGTGGTTCTCAGGTGGATCAGCTGATATTCCTGTTTGGAAAATCCTTCACTCATAATGGCACCAAAATACTGCTTTCTATGTTATCTGTACTGCTATTAGAGGTATTTATATTGCTATTGTTACCAGCTGTGCCATTTCAGTCAAATCCTGTTTCCTTGTCATCCACGCATGGTGAGTGGAAGTAGGATATCCTCTCCATGCTCTGGGGCACTGGTTTGCTTGCCTCACGCAGCAGTGTTTTCAGTGGCAGCTTGTATAACCATGAAAAGTGGAACTGAGCCCCTACATCACTCCTGCACTCCTGAAAAGCACCACATAATGGTTACGACCCAAGAAAAAATGATTCTTAACTTCAGCTTTTGCTGTAGTGCTGCAGAATCACTTTAAGCTATGGAGGGGGTGGAGGGAAACAACAAAGAATACAGGTGGACTTCCCGTCACCTTACTATAACCACATAAAAAATTAAGTTTGGAGTGCTGTAAACAAGCCAGCTGAGCTTCTCACTGAGGTGGTGGTGAGAGAAAGAAAAAGGTGCCCATCCTTCACATATCTCAGGGTTGCCCTCAGAAATGCCTCCCTTCGCTGACTGTGCCTGAAGACTCAGTTCCCCAGGCGCTTCACTTCTCCTTGTTCTGCAGAACTTAGGTACAAGAAGGGGAACACACTAGAGATTTGTCTGCATCAACTAGTTTGTGCTGTTAAACAAAATTATTTTAAAAGAAGCAGATTGTCTAGTCCCCCTTCCCTCCCCCCCCCCATTCCCAAATCCTTCAGGCTGCTATTGACATTCAACGCATCATACACCTAATTTTTATAAATGCTGAATCTCCAGCTATGATATAAAGATCTTCTATAAATTTACCAGGGGGACAAGGAGCAGGAGGGGGAGAAGGCTGAAGGAAGTTAGATCTGAACATGCATTGTTTCAGAAATTAATCACCGACTATTTAAAAAAAAAATCTTTTAAACAGTTTTCCATGTGTGCTATTGTTAAAGCCTCTGCAAGTCACACAGGAAGACGTCTTGCGTTGCTGCACCAGGCCCTTGAACGGAAATGGAGTGGTTCAGCCAGTCACTTCTTTTTTCAGTTTCCATCATTGTGTCAAGGTTAAAGTTTGTTTGCCTTAAGGATACCAACTGTAAACAAGCACCCACTAACACTGATAGTCTCAAAAAAATTGTGGTTTGTCTTTTAACAGGAGTTAAAACATCTGTTAGTCTTTAAGATTGGAATTATAACGCACATTTCAGTCTAGCAGCACTTAGCATTGAATTTAAAGGACATTTCATTCATTACAAAGTTTCCCTAACAAATGCTCCCCCCACCTTATTACATGGCTCCGTTTATCTGGACTCTCTCCCTAAAGAGGAACTAAATAATCTTTATTTGTAGAAAGAATGTTTTCCAGCAGAAATAAATTACAAAACGTGTATTCACAAATGTGTAACCATTGGCTAAAAATTTCGGAAGTACAAAAATAAATATTGACTAGCTTGTTTAGCAATCAATTTTTTTAGACCATGCTGGCTTGTAACAAAACAGGACCTTAACATATTCATAATGCTTGTACATTTTACAATTAGAAACAAAAGAATCTGTATTATTGTAGTGCATCTGTATTTAATAGTTACAAAAAGGTGAATAAATGTTACTCTCTTTTTTCTTTCAGTAGCATTTTCCTTGGAAAATGGAAACTGCTTTACAAACCTAAAACTAATACAGAGAATTTCCCTCTCCCTCCTTCTCTGCCATCACAAGTAGAATCCTCTCTGGGAAAACCCCTTCAGGAATATTACATTGTAAAGATCATTGATTGTTAAACTGTATTACATTCTTTTTCTATCATCTTCCTGCACTGAACACTGTGAAGACACAAATTGTTATTGCTAGTATTATTGCACCATCTCATGTTGTTTCCAGTGGCTCATAAATTCTCTATATCATCATATCCTTTTCCTGTGACTTTACATTAGCACTGTAAAAGCCCCGAATATGGATTACTATTTTGGACTTAATTATCTCCTTTTTTGGATTATTTTTCCTGAATAATTATTTCCCGAACATGAAATGACTGTCAGATGAAAAACTTCTTATTAAATAGTGTGTAATCTTTACAGATTTGGCCCAACCCATCTTAGGTTGCCCTGGCACGAAGAGGTGCGGCGCCTTTTTGCTGCACTTGGGTTCAAGAATCTTTTCCTAAGCTGTCTCTGCTAGTTGTCTCGGCTGTTGCAAAGGAAAACCTTGGGACTGTAAAGAAGAATTTGACATTGGTCTGGGTCCACAGAGAGCACTGAAGAAAAGATTAGGAGCCAAAGACAGTATTTTAAATAATTCTCCATGTTAACCATTTCAGCACTAATGAAAAAAGCAGCAACAGTAAGCATAATGCGAACATCTGCCCGGCGGCTGAGAGCTTTACCTCGCAGCTTGGGAACTCAGATGGCCAGGGCTTGGACTGCCACCTTCTTTTCCCTCCCGACTCAGGTTAAATATTGACTGGACTGAGCTTAAGGCTGGCTGTTATTTGCAAACCAAGGTCATTATTAATGCAACAGCTCGCAGGGCCCAAAATGTGCTAAGCACTTTACAGAGATGTAGGGCAAGCCAGGCCTCAATCCCACAAAGCTGATATGTCAGTGTCAATTTTAGACGCGGCAACCAAACCTGCCACTTCTCCCTCTCCCTCCTTCCCTTCCTCCCGTGCCTGGGCTGCATCGCCTCTCTGGTCACTTGGAAAATCAGAACACACAGTTAGCTTTAGGAAACTAAAATTTGCCTCGGCATCTGAGTTTGGAAAACACTTACCCAAACCCAGGTATTTTTGCAGAAGGAATGGGGATTAATCGCAGCCTGTGGGATCAGTCACCTCCGGTTGCATGGTGAATAGAAAACCCCTTCGGCCGTATCAAGGACTGAACAGATACCCAGAATCAGCTCTGCCTATACCTAGCAATGGCCTCTTTGGGTAAAGGCTGCTGCACATTCTGGCAAAGGAGGGGGGAAATGGCGGCCTCCATCACTTATCAATCTGTCATTAAATTGACTTTTTACAGAGAAGAAATATTGCAGTAAAACAAATATTATTTTTTAAAGCAGCTTGATATAGACTAGTTCCAACTTGTCTGTGAGAGACTGGCAAAATCAAAGCATTTTCAGAAAACAGGTTTTTGTTTCTCACACATTCTGTCTCTTTTAGTCAATTCAGTGGAAATGACAGTTCAGGGTGAACCGGCAAAAAGTTATTTAGTCTAGATCAGAGGTTAAATTTTCAGCTCCCCTCTCTAATCATAAATAAAGTTTTGAAAACATGTTTTGGAAATGGTATTTTGTGAAATGAATTTCAAGGTGGCCTTTTAGGGTAGTCAGTATTACAAGAGCCAGTGTGACACACACTGTGTAGGAGAGGGAAAGAAAGAGCCCTTGTGTAAGGGATTTAAGTAAGCTTATCAAAACTGCTCTTGTTGAGTTGCATTTTTCTCCAGCTGAATTTCTGCTCGGTAGCAGCTTACCAGTTGGGTCCTCCTCAAATTAAATCTACAGTTTTCTCTGCAAGGGAAGGGAAAATATAATAAATCAAAACTAATGAGGTATTCTTTATACTATTGCCGTCTTCATTTTTTCTTCCTGTGTCACTGTTAGATTTGAAAGGAGAAAATAAGAAGTGATATTGAATGTGAAAAACGAAAACTGCCCACCCAATGAAAAGAAGGGAAGGAGGAAATCTGGAGGGTGAGTTGGCAATTCCTTAAGCATATGCAATATCTGTAATTTTCAAGCTTGACAACTGCATTGAGAGACAGAGGAGAAGGGAACTGACTGGGAGAGCGTTTGCTCTTTCACGGTCTTGCGAGAAAAGTACATCAGTCATTTTGCCCAGGCCGTGTATAACATGTGCACCTCTCAAAGCAGGTGCAGAATGGGAGCTGCAGGAGCCAGGAGGGTTCTCACCTGGTTTTCCTACCCTGCTCACTCTGGCTTCCCTGCGGGGAGAAAATTGACACAGCCCTTCCTCTCTCTCCAAGAGGAGCTGTTACCTCGAGTTTAGTCAATTAAAACACTTTCCTTATCCTTCCCTAGATGGATCCACAAACACCTGTGCTAATTTCTTTCAGATTTAAAAACTATACCAACCTATTTCTTTTTTAATTCTGTCTTTTGTTGCTACGTGATGCTTTTCTCTCTCTCCTGCTCCAACCCTTCCCTTAGCTCCCTCCCTCCCCCCAGGATAACAGAGTGACTAGACTGAGCAAACATAGAACATACAAACTGATTTCAAATGCACAAAAATCAAACTCTGAGGAAAGAGAGAAAAGTTTACAGGTTTCTTTTCCCTCTCCTTAATGGTAGGTGTTATTATAACAATATAGGTAAAATATTTTCCAATAGACACGTGATTTTTAAATTGATAATGTCTGTAAGTTCAGACAGTGGTTGAGAAGTTGGAACTCATCACAGAATCACAGAATGGCAGGGGTTGGAAGGGACCTTGGGAGATGATCCATTCCAACCTCCCTGCTAAAGCAGGTTCACCTAGAGCAGGTTGCACAGGACATCATCCAGCTTTGAATATCTCCAGCTTTGAATATCTCCAGAGAAGGAGACTTCACAACCCCCCTGGGCAGCCTGTTCCAGTGCTCTGTCACCCTCAGAGTAAAGAAGTTCCTCCTCATATTCAACTGAAACCTCTTATTGTTTCAGCTTGTGCCCATTGCCCCTTGTCCTGTCGCTGGGCACCACTGAGAAGAGTCTGGCTCCATCCTTGTGACTTCCACCCTTAAGATATTTGTAAGCATTTATGAGATTCCCTCTCAGTCTTCTCTTCTTCAGGCTGAACAAGCCCAGCTCTCTCAGCCTTTCCTCACAGGAGAGATGCTCCAGTCCCCTTATCATCTTTATTGCTGTCCTCTGGACTCCCTCTAGTAGTTCCTCATCCTTCTTGAACTGGGGAGCCCAGAACACTGGACACAGTACTCCAGGTGGGGTGTCACCAGGGTAGAGTGGAGGGGGAGGATCACCTCCCTCGACCTGCTGGTTACCCTCCTCTTAATGCACCCCAGGATACCACTGGCCTTCTTGGCAACAAGGGCACACTGCTGGCTCATGGTCAGCTTGTCGTCCACCAGAATTCCCAGGTCCCTCTTGGCAGAGCTGCTTTCCAGCAGGTCAGCCCCCAGCCTGTACTGGTGCATGGAGTTAAACCTCCCCTCGCGCAGCACCTGACACTTGCCCTTGTTGAACTTCATCAGCTTCTGTGTGCTGGACTACTGGTATGTTAAGCAGAATGAAGAGTGCAAGGATGCTGCTGCGCTGGGCTGTGCTCGCCCATATCATCGCACATGATTAAGATCGCACATAGCCTTCTTGCAGTTCTGTAGGAAGATAAATCTAGAGTTTGACTGGCACTAGACCGCACTGAATTTAGTGGGCCTCTTTGTTGTGCTCATCTTACCTCTTGACTTTTCTTGCCTGGCTGCTTCCGATTGTTATCCAGAGAGCCGTTCCAATGTCTTAAGAAATTAATTGATGCTATAGTCTTGCTAGGGTTTGTTTTCAGCTGCTACTCTTGACTGATTATTTGTCTGAAGACGGTTCTTCAGATACAGAAATATGAATAAAATGAACAGTAAAACCAGAACATTTTCTTGCAAGTAAACGTTTATAGTGAACAAACAGACATTGAATACAATGTGCAGCATTCCTCACAGTTTCCAAATTTGTTCTTAATGCAGGTATGTATATCTAAGAGTCTTGTCCTTACTTCAGAGATGCTGCATACTCACATCTCTGCCTTCAGTGGGGCTGCAGGACATCAGTTCTCCACAAACCTCCTACTTGCAGAACAATAACTTACATTCAATCCATCTCTTCTACAGAACCAGGTATGTAAATATATTTCCTCATGACGAGAAAGCTTCCATTATCTCCTGATTTAGGATAATTGAATGGCATCCCTGTGCACCTATCTATCTCAACAATTAGCTCACCCTCAGTAAGAGCCATCATTTATTTTGCCTGAGTTGTATCGCTGTGTGTGCAGTAGAGGACAACAGTAAACATAAGAACTGAAACATCAACCTGTATTTTTGATGAGGCAGTGCAAAAGGTTTGGATTTGGGTCTAAGTCCAAGAACAAATAGAATTTATAAGTAGTTTGAGTGAAAGAAAACTCTTCTCCTTGCAGTTTCAGTTATTTTCTTTCAGTACTCAAAGGATCACTGTCTGGAACCATAAGAAATTCCTTCCTTATATGACAGACTAGAACTAGAAGCAGAACTTGGCTTCCCCAAACAAGAACAATACATATCTTTATAGACCCTCTCACTTTATGTTTGGTGGATCCTGTAACTGGTTTGTTAAGACCATGTATCTTGCCTCGACATCTTGCAGACTCAGCCAACCAGAGCAAAACCCTCTCTGACCTAGAAGCCCCCTGGCTTTTACCTTCAGGAGAATACCTGACTGAGGTTTAAAAAGCAAGCATTCCTTTGTATTAATTCATTACAAGTTGCAAGCAGCAGCATGTATTCTTCTAGTAGCCATTACGGATCTCAGCACCTTCTACAAAGATAAAACATTATACATTATGGCACAGAGAGAAAGGACAGTGTAGAAGCGAGCAACAAGAGCCGACCCTTCCATCAGAGAAAAACTGATTATCAGTCAATTTTTTATTTGTCTGTGCAACACTCAAGACACCAATTAACTATCTGTCTTTCCCCTATTAGTGATATCTACGCTGCGCTGTGCAGGAAAAGTGTCTTAGTCAAAATTAACAAGGCACAAAGCACTAGTTGGATAGCAATTAGCAGACAGTGTCATTGCCATATCTTGCTAATAAGATGAAACAATAGAGAAGGAAATGTATTCTGTGTGTCTAATGGATGCTGTAGATCAAATAACATCTCAGAGATTTCTGAAGTAGCGTAAATAGAATGACTCCCTGTTGTGATAAGTCATCTTGGATCAATGGTGGAACTGGAATAATCACTGGCATGTAACTGATGTGGAGAAGGGAAAAATACAACATACTGAATTTTATGTTATCAGATGAATGGCTTCATTTGAGTCTGCAAAAGTGTTTGACCAACTCTGTACTTGGTAGGAGACAGACACTAATGGGGCTAGTTTGTTTTTGCAGACAGATGTCTATGGTTCTACCCCTTCTCCCTCTTATTGCTCAACCTCACCACAAGATCAACGTGATTCAAAAGCAGATTTCACTTATCTGACATCCATATGTGCTCCTTTAGGGGATAGAGGCTCAGATAAATGGTTTGGGTTTTGAGGTCATCTCTGTAACAGGATTAAAAATATTAACTGGCTCATAAATTTGTTTTACCAGGGTAGCGTTGCCTGACTGAGCTTGTATCATTTTTATTGCTAGCTACAGTTATGTTTATTGACAGACAAGGATTATAAAATGATGACACAAAGCAGTAGTTATTCTGGGTTCCAACAGGAACAATAAATTCTCTGCCTCCAGTTCTGGAAATGTTTCAAGGCTTTTTCTTCATGAATAGTTACTCTATAAAGTCACAGTGTTTTCTTGACTAACATTACTCACACTCACCTGTGTTGCTCTGATCAGTAGAACAGAGACACAGAAGCGAGTGGTATAATACTATACAATTTACAAAGCCCTAAATAGACAGAGATGATTTTTTTTTTCTGTAAATCTTAGTTGGCAACATCAAGAGCAGTTTCAAATGTCTAGGGATATTTCTAAACACAAAAAAACAAACCACCAAAAAGGCAAACAAGAAAAGTTGATAAACATGAGGAGCTTCAATTGGAGAAAAAGAAATAAAGAACATCTACACTTCTAAATACAGAACAAAATGACACAAAATCAAACATGCATCAGAAGTGTGTTGAACCCCAAGTTTTCAAATGTTATTTCCTTTAATGACACTAAGAAGTTGTAGGATATTTACTGTCCAGTGCAACAAATCATACTCATAGAATCATAGAATCGTTTAGGTTGGAAAAGACCTTTAAGATCATCAAGTCCAACTGCTAACCTAACACTGCCAAGTCCACCACTAAACCGTGTCCCTAATCACCTCGCCTACCCGTCTTTTAAATACCTCCAGGGATGGGGACTTGACCACTTCCCTGGGCAGCCCGTTCCTATGCTTGACAAACCTCTTGGTGAAGAAATTTTTCCTAATGTCCAATCTAAACCTCCCCTGGTGCAGCTTGAGGCCATTTCCCCTTGTCCTATCGCCTGTTACCAGGGAGAAGAGACCAACACACACTTCATTACAACCTCCTGTCAGGCAGTTGTAGAGGGCGATAAGGTCTCCCCTCAGCCTCCTCTTCTCCAGACTAAACAACCACAGTTCCCTCAGCTGCTCCTTGTAAAACTTGTCCTACATACCCCTCACCAGCTTTCTTGCCCTTCTTTAGACATGCTCCAGCACCTCAATGCCTATCTTGTAGTGAGGGGCCCAAAGCTGAACACAGTAGTCCAGGTGTGGCCTCACCAGTGCTGAGTGTAGGCAGATGATCACTTCCTGCCCTTCTTGGCCACACTATTTCTGATAAAAGCCAGGATGCTAGTGGTCTTCTGGCCACCTGGGCACACTGCTGGCTCATATTCAGCTGGCTGTTGACCAGCACCCCCCGGGCCTTTTCTGCCAAGCAGCTTTCCCGCGTGTTGCATGCGGTTGATGTGACCAAAGTGCAGGACCCAGCACTTGGCCTTGTTAAACCTCATACAGTTGGCCTTGGCCCATTGATCCAGCCTGTCCAGATCCCTTTGTAGACCCTTCCTATCCTCAAGCAGATCAACACTTTCACCCAGCTTAGTGTCATTGGCAAACTTGCTAAGGGTAGACTTGATCCCCTCATCTAGATCATTGATAAAGATATTAAACAGAGCCCAAGGGAACAGAGCCCCAACACCGAGCCCTAGGGAACACTGCTTGTGACCGGCTGCCAGCTAGATTTAACTCCATTCACCACAACTCTTTGAGCTTGGCCTTCCAGCCAGTTTTTCACCCAGCAAAGAGTAGGCCTGTCTAGGCCATGAGCAGCCAGTTTCTCCAGGAGAATGCTGTGGGAAACAGTGTCAAAGGCTTTACTAAAGTCCAGGTAGACAACATCCACAACCTTTCCCTCATCCACTATGTGGGTCACCTTGTCATAGAAGGAGATCAGGTTAGTTAAGCAGGACCTGCCTTTCATAAACTCATGCTGACTGGGCCTCATCACCTGCTTCTCCTGCATGTGCCATGTGATGGAACTCAAGATGATCTGCTCCATGACATTCCTGGGCTCTGAGGTCAGACTGACAGCCCTGGAGTTCTCCAGATCCTCCTTCTGTCCCTTCTTGCAGATGGTTGTCACATTGGCTAACCTCCAGTCAACTGTGACCTCCCTGGTTAACCAGGACTGCTGATAGATGATGGAAAGTGGCTTGGTGAGCATTTCCACCACCTCCCTCAGGATCCTTAGATGGATCCCATTGGCCCCATAGACTTGAGTGTGCCCAAGTGGTGTAGCAAGTTGCTAACTATTTCCCCTTCAATTATGGGGGCTTCATTCTGCTCCCTCTCCCCATCTTCCAGCTCAGGGGCCTGGGTACCCCAGGAACAACTGGTCTAACTATTAAAGCCTGAGGCAAAAAAGGCATTAAGTACCTCAGCATTTTCCTCATCCTTTGTCACTATGTTTCCCCCCACATCCAATAAAGGATGGGGATTCTCCTTAGCCCTCCTTTTGTTGCTAATGTATTTATAGAAACTTTTAAAATTGTCTGTTACGGCAGTAGCCAGATTAAATTCTAGTTGGGCTTTGACCCTTCTAATTTTCTCCCTGCATAACCCCACAACATCCTTGTAGTCCTCCTGAGTTGCCTGCCCCTTCTTCCAAAGGTCATAAACTCTCCTTTTTTTCCTGAGTTCCAGCCAAAGCTCTCTGTTCAGCCAGGCTGGTCTTCTCCCCCACTGGCTCATCTGTCAGCACATGGGGACAGCCTGCTCCTGCGCCTTTAAGATTTCTTTCCTGAAGAATGCCCAGCCTTCCCGGACTGCTTTGCGATTCAGGACTGCCTCCCAAGGGACACTGTCAACCAGGGTCCTAAACAGGCCAAAGTCTGCCCCCTGGAAGTCCAAGGTAGCAGTTCCACTGACCCCTCTCCTTACTTCTCCAAGAATTGAGAACTCTATCATTTCATGATCGTTGTGCCCAAGATGGCCTCCAGCTGTCACATCACCCAGAAGTCCTTCTCTGTTTGCAGACAAGAGGTCCAGCAGGGCGCCTTCCCTAGTTGGCTCATTCACCAGCTATGTCAGGAATTTGTCTTCCACATGCTCCAGGAACCTCCTAGACTGTTTCCTCTCTGCTGTACTGTATTTCCAGCAGACATCTGGTAAGTTGAAGTCCCCCCCAAGAACAAGGGCTAGTGATCGTGAGACTTCTCCCAGCTGCTTCTAGAATATTAACATATGCCTCTTCATCCTGGTTGGGTGGTCTATAACAGAATCCCACAAGGATATCTGCCTTGTTGGCCTTACCCCTGATTCTAACCCATAAACACCCAACCTTATCGTCACCATCATTAAGCTCTAGACAATCAAAACACTCCCTAACATACAGGGCTACCCCACTACCTTTCCTTCTTTGCCTATCCCTTCTGAAGAGTCTTTAGCCATCCATTGCAGCACTCCAGTTGTGCGAGTCATCCCACCAAGTTTCCGTGATGGCAATTATATCATAGTTTTCCTGCTGCACCAGGGCTTCCAGCTCCTTTTGTTTGTTGTCCATGCTGCATGCATTGCTGTAGATGCAATTCAGTTGGGCTATTGATCCCACTGTCTTTTTGGGGGGAGAAGCCCTAATTCCCACATGACCATTCTCAGGTGCTTACATGGTTTCTAACACATCCATACCCCTTGCGCCTTTGCTGCTGCATGGATCTCCACCCCCTACCTCCACTGAGACAGCAGACTGAAGGACCTCGTTAGCACACCCTCTTTCAAACATTGATGTGCTGCCCCCAGGCTTATCTCTAGCAAGCCTAGTTTTATCCCTTTCCCCCTTCAAGTCTAGTTTAAAGCTCTTTCAATGGGCCCTGCTAACTCCTGCACAAAGATCCTTTTCCCTCTTTCAGACAGGTGTACCCCATTGTCGCCAGCAGGCCTGGTGTCATGTAAACTGATCCATGATCAAAACCCCCAAAATTCTGCTGGTGACACCAGGCTTGGAGCCAAGTATTGATCTGCTGGCTCCTCCTGTGTCTTCCCTCATCATTCCCTGTAACTGGAAGGACAGAGGAGAATACTACTTGTGCTCCTGATCCATTAATCAGTCATCCCAAGGCCCTGAAGTCTTTCTTGATTGCCCTCGACCTTCTCGATGCAACTTCATCTCTGCCTACCTGAAAAATCAATAGATAGTAGTCTGAGGGCTGTACCAGGGTAGGGAGATTTCTCTTCGCATCTTCAATCCGGGCCCCAGGGAGGCAGCAGACTTGTCTAAGAAGTGGGTCTGGTCTGCATATTGGGCCTTCTGTTCCCTTCAGAAGGGAGTCTCCAATGACAATGACCCATTGATTTTTCTTTATGGAAGTGGTTTTGACGCAGAGCGTAGGCTGACTCAACCTCGGTGACATGTCCAAGCTGGATGAACCATCGTCCTCATCATTGTTTGGTTCCACTTGCAGAGCCTCATGCCTATTCTGCAAGGGCCCCTGGGAAGGTGGGGCAGTCTCAGAGGAGACGCACCTGCTGTGCCGGGCAGGAACTTGTCACCATTGCCCCCTGTCCCTTAAGTCACTGTGTTCAGCCAGATGGAGAGAGGATAGGGAATCCTCCACGTTATGCATCCTGTCTGCCTGTTGGGTCTGTCCCAGGGAAGGTAGGGTGCAATTCTAATAGTCTGTCTCTCTCTGATACTCCTCAACCTACTCACCTCCTCCCGGAGCTCTGTCACTAAGCGGAGGAGTTTTTCTACCCAGGCGCACCTCCCACAGGTGTGCTCACTGCTGCCGTCATAAATGACACAGAGGTGGCCTACTTCACTTTCAGCCTATTTCAGATGTCAAGTTTTTCAAGCCTCTATAATTTATCTCATCTATCTTCCTTTTGTCCTTTTAATGTTTGTTCACATCTTTCCCATAGTCTGAAGCGTGAAACTGCACTGAGGTATCACTGGTCTCAAGAATAGCTGGAGTTATACAGAAACACAGAAGGGTTGAGGCTGGAAAGGACCTCTGGAGGTCATCTTGATCAACTCCCCTGCTCAAGCAGGGTCACCTAGAGCCACATAGAGCCTCTTGCCCTTTACAAATGAAAATCAATATATCCAAGAATAATAAAAATATTTTTTAACATAGCATCACACTGTTGCCACTGCCTGCATCCCCCTAACTTCTAACTCCTTTTCTGCCTTATACTGCTTCCTAACTGTTTTTTCCCCATTTCATGTATGCAAAGCACTTCTATAGCAATTGCATGTGCCTTTACCAAATTTCCACCAGTTGATTTTGGAACATCTGTCCAGTTTCTGGAACTCCTTCCAAATTTAAAAGCATCCTCATAATTTCATCATCCAGATCATTGATCAGCAAAGGATTGAATAGAACTGGGCTCACACACACCCCATTTTAAATGTCCTCCCAGTTTGACGACAAACCATTGATAGTTTCTCTTTGATTTTGTTTCCTCAACCAGCTGTGAGCCTTCTCTGCAGTGATTTAATCATATGCCTTAATTTGCTTATGAGAATGCTATGTAGGAGACTCAAGAGCTTTACTGAAGTCAAGATATATCACATCTACTGCTTCCCCCTTATTCACTTATCCTGTCAAAGAAAGAAATTAGATTGGTTTGATACAATTTGTCCTTGACAAATTCGCATTCACTAGACTGTTATTACCCTCGAGGTGCTTATAAATTGATTGATTGATCCTCCACCATACAGCTTCAGTTCTAGGAAAATCACTTCACCAGCATCTACTCTGATGTGCAGCTAATTGGGCTCAGTTCTGTGATTTCAAATCTACTTCTCCTGCTTTGGTATTGTCTTCACAAAGTGGCCTTCTATCTTGATCATATGTTCTCTTCAGTCCCAAAGCTAACCGGGTTATATGAGCTTTACCTGTAGTAGTCAAGAGCACCAGACCTATGAACACTGCCCATGCTCATAAAAAGGCCATGCACCCTCTAACTGACCTCCTTCCTCTGTACTATCAAACATAAAATCACTGCCTGTTGATGAGAGTGACTGACCAGTTCTGGGGTGCATGCTGCTAGGGTGCGTGCTGCTAGGGTGCATGAGCAACAATTTTTTGGTCATTTATGCAGAAAGATTACAGCTGAAGAGCAGAACTCAGTAGATGGAATTATTGGTAAGCAATATTTGTAATTTATGTAAATGAAGCTGCCCAGAACTGTCTCATCTCCTTTTTTCCTACAAAGGGAGCAGAGAGTTTCAGTTCTCTAAGCCATTTGACCCTGAGGCTTACATTTGGAATTCCATGCTAATATACACTACATAATTATTATTTTAATTAGAAAAGCTGCAAAAATATTCTACTGAGTCTGTTAATTCAAATGGCGTAACTGCCACATAGGGCTTAGCCCTACAATGGTTTCAGCACAGTTGGCTTTTTGCTCAAAACAAGCTCAGTATTTTGGCATGGCATCCTCACAATGCAGAATTAGGTTACTGAAAGGGTATTTGAACCCAAGCTGACCACAAGTAAATACTCCTCTATTAAATACTGCAAATTTGAATCTTACACTTAATGTCTTATGAGTAAGGGATTTTATTAAAAATGTTAACATGCATGCAGACCTAATTTTACAGTTCTTACTTGAAAGACTTCCTGCTGCAACTAAGGAAGGGTAGCTCAGTGTGAGGTGATCTAGCTTCAGTCACAGTCCTGTCCTCCTCCTGGTTTGGTCTTGGCCCTGTTTTAGGCTCTGCCATTGCAAAACTTATGTGCAGAAATTCACTGGGACTGCTCCCACTAGTAACTAAAACTTTTAGGATCACAGTACCTCAGTTTCCTATTTGTGAAACAGAAATAAATGCTCCTTTCCTACATCAGTGTTTGAAGAGCTGAGACACATTTTTAGGGGCCAGAGAAGTACCAGAATAATCGATGATTTGTTTTAAAGATAATGCAAAACACTAAATAGGTCATTATAGAATAATTTGATTTGAAGAAACATTACCACAGAGCAAAATGAATAGATTAATGGTATAATTTTGCTATTTCTTTTCTTTCTCTGCTTGCAAACATATAACAGATATTTGCAGAATGATAACATTTTTTTGTATTCCATCATCTACCAGTGCTAATATATCCATTTGCTTCATTTTATAAGCAGTTAAATTACTCTGACTCATATATTTATGTGAAAAAAGATATCTACCTTACGATTTACATGCCCCTTCTTCCACCCATCACTAAGGGCATGTTTGTGTTTTGCAAAGGCATAACAGCATGATGCCTGAGGTAGGCTTCATCCCAGCTTGTATGTCCACACATTGCTATGCAGAGCCCTGCTACTAACCAAAAGTTAGTAGAAGCGATAGAAGCCCTAAAACATAATGCTGTACCTGCACCAGTAAAGCCTTGCCTCGCAGCAACTGGTTGGGATCGGGGCTGGGCTGCTTCCTCTTCTTCTTTTCCATGCAGACCTACTCCCAGAGCAGTCCCATCACCGCTTTTATGCTCCTGCCACAGGTCTTTCAGCAAGATATGGAAGCTAGGATTATACAACAGGAAAACAAGCAGATTCTCAAATGTTCCATAAAAATTTAAGAGCTTTATAAAACCAGGGAAGTAAGTTCAAAGATGCATTTTGACTTAATTACCTATTAATTTGAATATGAGACTTGGACCGTATCTTAGTTCTCTGCCGTAAGTTTTATCTACCTAACAAACAGGAACAGCATGAGCTTTCTTTGTGGCTCTGTAAGTGCAGCTGGCTAAGAACACTGTTCCCAGGGCTGCGTGTGCCCCTCCTGACACCGCCAAGGTTACTTGTGAATAAGAATCACGTTTGCTTCTGCTACATCAGAAAACAATTAATCATCATTGTTTACCAACCAGGACTAACCAAAAGCAGTAGGGAAATAAACTGTATCTTCAGGTGCCTATGAAGAGATCACAAAAACAAAGGCAAAAATGCAAACTGAAGACTGACTCTTGCAGGAAAATGAAGATTTAGGTATTTTGAAAAGAGATTACTTTTTTTCACATTTCAGTGTAGACATATTTGATGGTGTGAACTCAAGATGTATGGCAAAGTGATCCAGAATACCTTTATCTGCTCTGGAAACAGTTGAGGTCGGAGCAGATATACAAGAGCCACCTTATTTGTTTAGGTTTGATTTGTGAAGGTGATTTTAGCAATACCAGTGGGGAAATTTGGGCTCCTTTTTACCTGAGTGGAGGAGAAAAGTATTGCTATGAGTAACCAGGAATGCACTTGTAAGGTACTGACACACTGCTCACCACTGCAATTACAGGGATAGATAATTATCTAGATTTGAACCAAGTGCAGAAATTAAGAGTTGAACTGCTGACTCTATATTAAACTGAGGGCTAGAAGCAATAAAGGACTTACAATACCACAAATTAGGCACTGCTCTGCCCAAAACAGAAAACACCCAGTTCACTGAGCAGAAACTAAAACCCAGCTGGTTCAGAAAGCCCTGAGCAGGTACCTGCTTTCAGCTACTTAGCAAGAAGGACTAAACTTCAGGCTGTGTGCCACAGCATCCAAGGGAACTCTATTGGGTTTGTGTGGCAAGGCTTTTGTAGTGAGGAGCTACAGGGGGGGTTGTGTGAGAAGCTGCCAGAAGCTTCCCCTGTGTCCAACAGAGCCAATGCCAGCCAGCTCCAAGACAGACCCGCTGCTGGCCAAGGCCGAGCCCATCAGTGATGGTGGTAGTGCCTCTGGGATAACGTATTTAAGAAGGGGGAGAAAAAAACCTGAACAATTGCAGCTGGAGAGAGGAGTGAGAATCTGTGAGAGGAGCAGCCCTGCAGCCCCCAGGCCAGTGCAGCAGGAGGGGCAGGAGGGGCTGCAGGCGCTGGAGCAGAGATTCCCCTGCAGCCCCGGGTGCAGCCCATGGTGGGGCCGGCTGTGCCCCTGCAGCCCAGGGAGGCCCACGGGGGAGCAGATCCCCACCTGCAGCCCGGGGAGGACCCCACGCCAGAGCAGGGGGGTGCCTGAAGGAGGCTGTGACCCCGTGGGAAGCCCATGCTGGAGCAGGCTCCTGGCAGGACCTGTGGCCCCACGGGGAGAG
>NW_009258378.1:616799-632426 GCF_000687185.1 Egretta garzetta
CCAACCCCCATTCCCCTTCCCCCTGCGCTGCTGGAGGGGAGGAGGTGGAGAAACTGGGTGTGAAGTTGAGCCTGGGAAGAAGGGAGGGGTGGGGGGAAGGTGTTTTAAGATTTAGGTTTTATTTTCTCATTGCCCTACACTGATTTGATTGGTAATAAATTAAACTGATTTTCCCCAAGTTGAATCTGTTTTGCCCATGACAGTAATTGGTGAGTGATCTCTGCCTGTCCTTATCCCGACCCACGAGCCTTTCTTTATATTTTCTCCCCTGTCCAGCTGAGGAGGGGAGCGATAGAGCGGCTTTGGTGGGCACCTGGCATCCAGCTGGGGTCAACCCACCAGAGGAACAAAGGCCCCTCCATGCGGTGGGGAGCCAGAGCCTGTTACCTCAGGTGAGGAACTGAGTTTTCTTCCTGAGAAGACACAAGGAGATGATCCCACCATGCAATAGCATGTGCTCAAGAATCAGGCTCAGAGGCCTGACAAGATTCGGGGAAGAGGAGAGGGAGAGGAGATGGAGAGGAGCATTTCAAAAGCAAGAGCACTTGTGATTTCTGTGGGGCTCAGTCCAGCCCCAGAGTCCAGCCCCAGAGATGTACTGGTCTCTCAGAGGAATTAGACTGTCCTCTGATTAGTTTTTGGATCTCAGTGGAAAATGAGTAAGAGTTGGGCCAAACTTTCTGGCCAAAAAAGCCCAGCAGGTCTAGATAGTGCTGGCTAGCTTCTGAGTGGGTTTAAAAAAATAAAAAATAAAAAATCATAGTTTCTGATTTACATACGTAAATGCTGCAAAGGCAACTGTGGGTTCTGGAGAACTTTCTTGGGCTCTGCATCACATGCTTCACACTGTACTTCCAGATGACAAGCCCCTACACTACAGCGACCACCACAGTCCCCTGCGCTGCAACCCATGTGAGGTTTCTTCTCCCGCACGCGGCACACGTGTGCCACAGGGACTCTGTATCACTTCAACTCAGTCATAACTTCCTTTAGCAGAGAACATTCAGCTACAGACTGGCTTTCCAAGAAAAAAAAAAAATCACAGACTTGTAAGGGTAAATTTTCTATCAATTTTAAGCTGTAAGCTCACCATAGCAGAATATCATTTGGAAAGAAACCCTCAAACATGCTGACAGTCAAATCAAAAATGATTCAGTTTGTAGCAAATACCAAAATACCAGCAGGACAACAGACTGCCTTTCTTAGATTCAAATCCTAGGCTAGTGTTATGCACATTGTTAAAACTTCTTTCTACATGTAAGTTTTTCTACAGAATTTATCCTGGAGTATCTAAGCCTTGTACAGCTGCTCCCCCACTACTCTCTGTGATTATCTGAGAAGCCAGCTGAAAGCTCGGGTTTAGGCTTCTCCTTTTTCATGCAGTATTGCTTTACTGTAGTTATTTGATGAAATCCTGTGTGTGACAAAGAGATGTGTTTCAGAGCATAAACAGAAATACCTTTGTAAAAGTATTTAAAGCCTCAGGCCTGTTATCAAACTGCTCACCAATGGTTGCAGTCTCCGTCGATGTTGCTCCCACGAGTGCCAGAACAGTGCAGAGCTACCTGGACAGGATGCAGGATTTGAAATGGGGGACAAAGCCCCCCGGAATAGGAGAGAACACACTGGTAGTTAGAGTGGTTATTTCAGATGCGTTAGAGAGGGGGTGGGTGAAGAGAAGGGCAGCAGACAGCTGTGCAGCAGCAGTCCTTTCCAAAATGGTGCCGTGGTCCTCTCTGAGGCACCCTTGGCAGAGACAGGGGGACAGTACATTATCACATGTGAATAGATATCCAATATGCTAACCATAACCTAGCAGATCTGACCAGAAGACTCAAGCAGGAGCCAGTATCTCCCTGCGTCTAAGGGAGCTAGCACAGTGACAAGCTAAGAAAAGGGGGAAAAATATGAGAAGCTTTAGAAATAATTAGGTCTGTAGATGGAACCAGTGCAAGGTCCTGTTCTGCTGCCAAAGTGTAACTCTGCCAGGAAGCTTTGTGCTGTTTACCTTACACACCAAACAGCAAAATTTCTTCTAGGTGACCACTTAAGGAGCTGAAAAAAGTATTTTTTTTAGGAAAGATGGTCTTCAAATAGAGTGAAGCATAACAACTCAACAGGCTGGGAATGCTTTGGGACAGTCTGTTAGGACAGATGGCTGCTTAACAAGAATGGTCTCTTGACCAGGTTTCTCTGTCTGCATTCCAGGTGCCTGCACGTAAGGAAGCAGATCACATGCGCTGTTTCGAACGTGTATCGATTTGCCAGTGGGGAGAGAGAGAAAACTCCATCTTTGATAAAGAATTTGATTTGATGATCATTTACAGACCACACCACACGAAGTCTTGACACTGTTTCTTCACCCTAATTACTTTGTGAGCCATCTGGTGCACCTGCTGTTGCAGTGAGGCAGGAATAACAGTTTTACACCCTCCCTCCCTTTTCTTTTCCTTTTTCTCACACTGAGATGGATCTTTTAAGTGAACATCCACCTGACGTGGCCAGACAGTGCAGATGTAGACGCAGGTGCAAACTCGGTCAACCATGCCTCCAGATGGCTCTTACTTATTAAGACAGCCAAAGTAATAACCCCAGACAAAGGGCCTCCAAGAAAAAAACCCAAGACGATCCTGCAGGAAAACACTAGGTTCAGAGATGGAGTTTATGAGGATCCCAAAGAGGTAATCAGCTTTGAATCTGTGGTGAAAACAGGCCCGGTCAAGCCTCCTTGAAATTTGGATGAAATGACAGATTGATAATTGAGCAATCGGGAGAATGGTTAAAATGCAATAGCCTCTCCGAAAGGCTGATTACATAAGCATAAGTGCCAGCAGCTAGATGCCAAGATGAAAGCCGTGGCTTCCTTTTCTCCTGCTGAGTAATATGCTCTGCAACTGAGAAAGCCAAGAGACAAAAGCAATAGGATATTTTATAGTCTGGTTTCTTTCAAACATCAGAGGAATCACACTTCCAATGGCTGAACTCCAAACAAACAAACAAGCAAGCAAAACAAAGCAATTGCGCCCTCCCTCAACCTCACCTTTTAATGTCTTTAATTACTGGCCTGCAAAGTATGAAAGTTCAAAGGAATGAATTTCAGGCTTGGGAAGCTGCCTCACTAAACAAGTTCATTTGGGCAGAAGAAGCTCACAGGAGTCCAGAGGCCACCTCTGCTTCCACAATTGAATGAGCTTCTCCTTGTTAACCTGAGTGCTCTTTTAAGGGAAAGGCAGCAGAAAGAAAAACATCTTTTTCAGCCAACTATTCCAACGTATCTTCTTCGGCGCTATCACAGATCACTTGGGGCTTTTCTGGCCTCAAGGGGCAGCATAAAAAAGCACCCTCCTCTCCGGTGATCATCCCAGCCATGCTGCCTAAATGAGTGCTCCGCTGAGCAGAATTAATTGCTGCTTTCCACCTGTATTTTCTTGAGAGAGGATTTGTGGCAGAGTGCCTGGCAGACGCTGTGCTACTCGGGAGAGAGGGTCCAAAAAAACAGCATGCAAAAGTGATGGGAGGTGCGAATCCACAGGCAGGAGTCCCTCGGCCCTGCCATTCCGATAGCTGCACACGAATGCCTTTGGGCTTGGCCGAGGAGCAGAGTCAGCCCTGCTCCAGGCGCTCTGCAAAATGAGAAGGAAATGCAGGGTGGGGGAACTGCACAGTAGCAAATCTTAGTGAGAGATGGGGCTGCAATACAAGCAGGTCATGTTGGCTCCCCAGTTTTAGTCTATGGACATAGGCATAGTCTATATGACACAGTCAATGACTATGAAAATAGCCTAGGCGTATGTCTCCTCTGACAGATCCTCTCTGAATTTTCCTAAGAGGGCTCCTTAAAGCCTGAGGTCTCAGGGCCTTCAGCCCAAAGACTCCTGTTACCATGAATGTGATGAGATCCCAAAAACATCTCATAATTCCTGACATAACCCAGAGAATCAAAGCAATTCCAGATCCCTCATGTGTCTGACCAGCATCCTTTATCCTTTCTCATTGGCTTAGTCTCATTCTTCTAAAGCAGAAAAAGGTACAGTTTTAACCACAGCTTCCACTGGAACTATGAATTCGGTATTGGGATATAAATATTATTAGGGGAAGAGGTGAAATACATTGAAGGGAGGCAAAATGGGTGGAGTTGACAGCGGTGATGGAGATTTCCCCACATCTCTGGCCCTTCTTTGGGGTGCCACCCCACAGTAGCTCCTCAGATGCAGCTATGCCAGAGCAGCCTGGAGAAGAGAAGGCTCTGGGGAGACCTGACTGCAGCCTTTCAGTACTTAAAGGGAGCCTATAGAAAAGATGGGGAAAACCTTTTTAGTAGGGCCAGCTGTGACAGGACAAGGGGTAATGGTTTTAAACTAAAGGAGGGTAGATTCAGACTGGATATAAGGAAGAAATTCTTTACAATGAGGGTGGTGAAACACTGGAACAGGTTGCCGAGAGAGGTTGTGGAGGCCCCATCCCTGGAAACATTCAAGACCAGGCTGGATGGGGCTCTGAGCAACCTGATCTAGTTGGCGGTGTCCCTGCTCACTGCAGGGGGATTGGACTAGATGACCTCTAGGGGTCCCTTCCTACCCAAAACATTCTATGATTCTACGATTCTATGATAGGGGTAGGCCTGGCCCTGCCTTATCCCCTGTCCTCCCAATGCTTGGGAGGCCCCCAGCAACCCTGGGCAGTGGAGGGGACGAACTGGAATTTGGGGTTGCCTGTGTGTTCCTTTCCTTTCTTTTCTCTCCTCTCCTCGCTGTCAGCGCAGTCAAGCCCATGCACAAAGCAATCACAAGCAAAGAGAAAGGCAAGAGCAAGCGGGGGAGTTGTACCTTGACCCTTTCTATAAAGGCGTCTGTCACTGCCATAAATACCACTTTGCTGACACAGTTGAGAAACCTTGAAAATTATTATTATTTCTAGAACTTAGAACTAAGTTTTATCCTTGGACCAGTATGTCCTGCAGCAACCCACACCAGTGAGACATCTCCCTACCACAAGACCTTTAAATGCTGAGTATTAGGCAGCAGATGGAAATGGGGGGTGTAAGGAGGCAGTGAGACCTTCCCCACCAGCTTGATAGACACTGTTCTTAGCACAGCAAAACCTAACTGTTGCCGGTTTTTCGTAGGTATGTTGAAAAAGGGGAGTTTTACTGAGGTTTTGAAAGAGGATAATGCAAATAAGAAAAGAACCATATTCTGGATTATGCTTTTTCAAAAATTCTTTTTAACACAACACACAGGGACAGGAAAGCCACTTCTTAAGTCCTGTACTCTGTGTTGTGTTGTGAGAGCAAACCTTTCCCAGAAACCCTGTTTTATTTATTGCCCATTCAGTTTGCTAGCCATATGTAAAGCTAAACCTGTGCTAGTCTTCCTGGAAACTAAGCCAGCCAAACCACTGAAGAGATATATTTAGGACGGCGGAGCTGTAGGGGACAGCTGGAGTGTCTCTCATACTTCTTTACTGTAGCACTATTTAGCCTTGTCACTGGGCCCAAAGTGAAATAGCTGGTACTCATATTTTAATGAATGACAGCCAAGTAAATTCAAGTGATGAAGTTGTGATCTGCTCTTCCACAGTAAAACAAGAATTTGGCTAAACCTGTATTTGATTTGGCCTATAAATATATCATCCTATTAATGACCTTACCCAAACCTGGAACAGGTTTGTTCCAGCCTTAAACCTGGAACAATTTGTTTTTCTGAAATCAGGCTTTCAGCGAGTGCTTTGATTTGGATGTAAAATCCAAGGACAATGCTTATGTTTTTTATGGTGCTAGAGATTTCACCGGGCAATTTCTGAATTCACTGAGGGGTGGTTATCACCAATACTGGGATTTGCGTGGTGAGACTGTGCTATGCAGGATCGATTCATTTTACAATGTTGTCTCTTTTCTGGGCTCACTGTGATCTACAGTCCATGTATATTGGTTTGTATCCTGCATTCTGAGTGGCCTGCATTGGCAGCAACACAAATTTTGTATCACTTATTAGTGATATAAATCAAGCATTTCAGCTCCTGAATAATGTTAATCTGAGGTCCCTAACCAGGGAAGGGAAAATAAGGATTCTCCTTTCAGGACAATGGGATAATTCTTGCAGCTACTGCTCTTAGCAAGCTGTTTCCAACTCCAACTTTCTTCTTCTCCTTTTTTGCAGCTGAATTTCCATTTGGAAAAGCAAAGTGACAGGGCAAAGTGAGAGCCTTTGCGATACACTGCAGTATGCAAGAAGCAGAAAGAAGAGCTTACAGCCTGGCTAAAGCAACCCAACTCCATAAGAGGGCAGTGTAAGAAATGAGCACTGAAAATTATTCAGAAATTATTTTCAGTAGTGTTGAAGTTACAATTGCCATAGAGGCAAGGTTCCCAGTGGTTTTAGGTAGCTGGGGGTACAAGCTCTCTGCTGAGCAAGATTTCAGGGATTGCACTGAAGTCCAAAGGATTACTGCATACAGGAATTTGTCCTTTGGCTCTCCACTCGCACTCGATTTTCTGTCTAAACCCATGATTTAATTTGGGTGAATCCTGATTTATACCACTATGAATAAAAGGAAGCTGAGGCCATCAGCAGTATAAATAAAGTCTTAGCTCAGTGGCAGTTCTGCTTGTGTGAGAACTGCAGGATCAGGCTGTATAGTCCTGGTAGCTCTTTGGCATTCGATGAGCAAGTTACCTTTATTTATAACATGGTACAGCAGGACGTGTCGTTGTGATTGACTTCCAACAACTGCAAGGTCAGAAGTTTGATACGCTGAGGGAAAAGTGTTCTGGCAATGTATATCTGGAGATTGTGTTGAATCAGGGATATGTAAAAGGTAAATAGGGTAAGCCTAGAAGCTTTGGGCTTTTTTATATCTCAGACTAGATTTTTAGAAACATCCTTGGAGGATACTGAAGAGAGCCTTCTATAAGAGAATGCTGAATTCACCCCTTTTTGCCACCTTCCGTGACCTTTTCACCACCTCCTTACTTGTGCTTTGTAAAACAAGAACCACTGAAACAACCCTGTCATCAAATCCACGGCATCTATTCCTTCATTGATTCTTGAGAGGTGATAACAAGCTCAGCCAGGAACACATTTTAATAATTATATAGCTATAATTATCATTTGGCTTTGCTAGGATTTTTGAAAGATAAACTGTGCAATCTATTTATAAGCCTGATAAGCAGGAGGACCTAGTGCCCTTTCCTTCTAGTAAATCCATGGTAAGTCTCATATGCAGAGTGAAATAATCTAAAAGAGCATCAAATAAAACAATGAGGCATCCAATTAAGCATAATCTTGCAGTAGGTGGATGCAATAAATACCTCACCAGTGAAGGGAAAGAAAGCGTTGTATTTTACACAGAAATACCGATGTTTCAGTAAATACTTAAAAAGTGGCAATCTTCCATGAGTAGTCCCATCCACACTAGCACTTATCCTGGGACAATGGTGAGGGCGAAGAGCTATTTCAGGAATACCTTTGATGTATACCAAGAGGATACACGTTGAAGGAGAGCTCCATTTTATACAGCTGGTTAGTTACGTGATATGTATCTGCTCATTTGCAAAATTGGATTTTGTAAGCAAAAACAAATGGAGAAAAATAGCAGGAAAGACAATGAAAAATGGAAACACAATTTCAAGGATGTCAGAGCAGGGGCTCTGGGTAAAGTATGAAAGCAGTCCCAAAGACAAGGCTTATGGGGTCCTGATAACTGTTTCCTAGCAACAGGAATACCATTAAGGGGGATGCTGAAGTCCAGTTTAATACGTTTATCCAACGTTCTGAAGGACAAGTAAGTAACATCAAATTCCTCATTTTATACAGGGCTACTCAGTCGGGTTCTGTAACAGCCTATACAAGACAAGTTTCTACAGAATTCAGTCCTGCATATTTACCTATATATATCCATATAATATATGTTGGTCCTTTTCCAACAGAACAGGGAAACAATGTTATTTATGGGGATACCTGTTTTGGGTTATTTAATTAGATACAAGACTGCAAATGAGTTAAACACAATTATGTGCAAGTAAACTCCAATACCTTCTGCTTTTATTTCTGGGATATTTAGACTGCTAAGCTCAACAAAAAAATATCTATTACGGTATTTACAACTGACTGTCATAAAAGCTAGTTCATGGCACAGCTTTAATGTAGTTGAATGCAATTATTTTTAGCTTAGTTGTGAAATTGCTTTAAGTAAACAACTGCTATGTTATCCCATTTTATCATACTTCTCCTAGTAATGCTAACCTAGACTAAAACTGTAGATGTCTGTTAGTAGGTTTTTCATGTTAAAGAGAACTATATAGCTACAAAACTATAGATTGAACACTGTAGACTATGTTGTATTAGAAATTTACTTTAAAGCTCTGAGCAAACTTTCCACAGAATAACCACCCAAAGGAGAGGATAACACCAGGTAAACTTTTGGGAAACAATTTGATAACTTGGTTAAAAATATTGTGTAATTCAGTAAAATTCCTTTAGAGTTAAAGCTCAATAGCAATATTCATGCATACATTGAAGTGACTAAGACCAAAAGCCAAAACTGAATGAAAATGTTGGAAAGCCTGGAGCAAATGATTCAAGAGCTGAGGAGTGAAAAAGGTTAGCTGCTGCATGTCATCATGCTCATGTCAGCGCAGTCTTACTCTAGTACACTTCAGATGTAGATAATTAATGATCACCATAGCCCCAGTAGCCTCCCAAGCCAACCCTTAGAGGTCTGCCATCTGATTTCCTTGTCAGATGACCTTTGGAATG
Organism: Egretta garzetta; assembly: GCF_000687185.1. Lineage (NCBI taxonomy): Eukaryota > Metazoa > Chordata > Aves > Pelecaniformes > Ardeidae > Egretta > Egretta garzetta. The sequence continues at coordinate 625,556 of NW_009258378.1, forward strand.
GATTCTTCATGTTGGGGGGGGGGAGGGAGGGACAAAAATATAGGATTTGGTAACTTTTTTTACTCTATTGTTCTGCTGCTCAGGCTGAGGTTCTAGTTAGTACCTCCTATTTATGCTTTTTTTCAGCACTGTTTTGGGGGTCTGATTCTCCAGCATTTGGCAGATCCCTAGGCCTAAACAACAAATTCTAAGCTCCATACTTTCCACAGCCCAAAATAAACACAATGCAAATAGGCTCAAAGACCCACAGCCATCCTCTGCGAAATTTACAGAGTAACCCCAGATAGAGAACTGGTTTGCCATCTCTCATTTCCTATTTGAAGCATGAGGTTTAGTTAGCCAACAGATGCCGAAGAAACACTGTTAGGCTCAAACTGGCAAATTTTCAGAGTTCTCTCAGTAAAACAAGACAGCAAACATTTTTGCTGCATTCCCTCCATTTCCCTGAATGTAAATTATTGGCTGAGAGCACCCCCTTTTAAGGCAGGGGTCTCCAGAGGGGCTGGAAGACCGATGGGTCCCTATCCCATCCCATTTGACAGGAGACCTCAGGAGCAGCCTACAGAAATGCCTGCGGGCAAGCTCTCCAGGTGGGCCTGCGGGGGTAATAAGCCGCCTAATGGCACACTGAGCAGCCAAGCAGCTCGGAGAGCTGGAGCCATCAATTCAGGTGACTCAAAGTGAAAGTACCTGCATTTTCACAAGCCGTGGAGATCAGTCATGCCACTTTTTGGGTTTTGCTGTCAGGAATGGAATGAGACAAAGCTGGCAGCCTTAGCGGAAACATCATTTCCCACCTAATTTGGCAGGCTGGAAATCCTGCAACCATCTTTTCTTCCGAAAATGCCTCCGTGCTATCTGTGTATGCTCCTCTGTGGAAGTCTGCCTAGAAGCCTGTTTCCATCACTTAAAGGATGGGACAGGCACTTACATAAAACAAGGCAGCAGAGAGCTGCTTTCAGACAACATCGTTTCTTGAAGTGAAAGTGTAATTTTAAGAAATTAATTGTTTTATTTTTTATCCTTCTTGAAGAAGTTCCAGGTTTTGCTTGAAAAAAACAAAAAGATAATTTTTTTTAAAGGAAGGTTAAGATACCATTAAGACAAATATACAGAATGAAACATTTAGGCAGTGAAATAATTTTGCTACTTTGAACCCATCTGCAAAATACCATAGTGTACTACCCCTGTAACCTTCCACAATAAACAACCCCCCTATGCAAACACCTCTATGTAGAGCTTTAGGCACTTTAAATTTTTAGTGAAATTCTTGGGATGCTTACATGTAGGCTCCACCATCACCCACAATTAAAGGACAGCCAATATCTTTCTGTATGGAAATCCATTTGATACTTGTTCGAGTCTGCAGCTCCCAATGCTGATTATCACTGCTTTCAGTGTCAAAAGCAAGGGCCTGTGCTACCCTTTTTATCTTTACACCTGAGCACTTGCTCACAAAATTGGAGTGTTAACATAAAATAAACCAAAGGAAGGAAACAGCTGGTGGAGCCCTGAAGAAATAAACTTCACGAAGCGTTCACACTTTTGCTGTTCTAGTTAGGAACTGGGGGAGGTTGTTATGATCTGTTCCTCCTTGTGGCCTGATGTGTGAAAAATGACAGTGCTTTCTACTACCATTAGCTGGCTGTGCTCCTTTTTAGTAGCAGCAGAGGGAACCGAAACTTGGGAGATCTGAAGGTGTCAGGCCTAAGTCCCTGCTGAGTTCGATTCCTCACAAGCATGCAGCAAGGAAATGCCAAATGAAGTGTTTTCTGTGTTTGACATTTTTACAGGTTGTTACAGAATAGTTTATAAAACATCAAATGATAAATAATCTTTCATTTCCTCTGTTAGCGGCCTAATCCTTGTCTACCTCCTTAAAATATGAACTACAAAATCTTGGCAGATCTAGCTTGCCTTTTACATGTTCTTGCAGATGATCATAGATGGGGATCCTTATACATTTGATATGAACATACAATTTAGCTGTCTAAATTTGATCCCATTAAGTCTTGCCTGCCTGAGACTGAATACCAGAATTTGTTAATTGTGGTCCTATTAGTGCTTAAAGATTTTAAGAGACTCAACAGTTGTGCATATATTTTGGCACCACGTCTAACTGCTCCTGATGGTTTAGAAGCAAACACTGAAGAAGGCTTCAAATGGATTAGAGACTGTGGAGCCCGTTCTTTAGTGTGTGGTTGTTATTAAAAGGTTATTTAGGGGCTCTCTTATGGGGGTATCTCTGGATTAAGGATTTATGGAGATAGACCAAGGATTTCTTGAAAGGTACTTAGTAGTTACATGCATACCATATGTTGCTGTTTTTGAAGTTTCCCTGTGTTTAATAGTATTACTTTTTTGGATTTTCCTTAACATTATTTGCTGTTAGGTCAGAGGTCCATGATCCTAAACCCTAATCTGAAGGCACTGCAAATACCATAATATCTGAATCTAGCACTTTTTTCAGTAAGACTTTATGAAGTAATAAACAATTACCAGGTGAATTTAACCCATAAACAGATGTGGATTGCAGGAGGCAGATCTGATAATGTCAGAAGAAGAAAATCATAGAATATCACTTGTCAGAAAGTCCCTGAAAAAATATTAGGGACTTCATGAAATGCATGGTGATACTCCATTTACTCAAATCAGCATGGCATCACGTGAAAGAAGTCAGAAGAAAAAGACCTCACCACTCCTCAGGCTGGGATGAAAGCAATATCCAACTCAACAATAGTAATTTCTACCACAACGCCTATCGAAAATCAGTTGGTTAATGATGATCAAAGAGGAACACTTGGTATTTGCAATCATAGAATCGTTTAGGTTGGAAAGACGTTTAAGATCATCAAGTCCAACCATGAAACAGATAAACACGTGTGCATACCCACAAATGCAGACACGCGTATTTCATATGCACTTGACTACATCCCTCTTCGATTGCTGGTTTTCCTTTACCAGTCATATCCTGAGCTTATAAATACTTTACAGTTATGACCCTTAGGTGTTTGACACAGTTCTCATAGCACAGGCTTGATTTCCCCATGTTAAGTTACATACGCGTTGCTTAATGTGGTGACAGAGTTTTGCCTGCAGGAGTGTTTTTGAACAATAAAAAATGCTCTTTCTGTCGGAAAAATGCCTTAATTAGAATAGGCAGAAGCTTAATTTTCACCTGCTTGTCTCTTAAGTCTGGGTAGAGCAGGTGTGAAACGCTCTGTAATTGAGCAAGTGGTTACATCTGCTCTCAGAGTCCCAAATGAAATTATTAAAAAGAATTAAAGAATGAATTAACCAATGAGGACTGGAAATAGGGCAGAGTACTTTGCTTCCATGGAGGCTTGATTTTTTTTGATGTTACTGCTAAGATCAGTTAATGCTCTTCTGCTATTGGTCATGATCCCTGTCCCTGAGTCCTCTTCAGACACAAATATTTCATTATTTTATTTTGGAAGTTCTACTGATTTTTGATAAGCAAGTGTCCTTACAGACATTGTTATTGGCAAATCATGGCAGATCTTCCGATGGAGTTTTTTCAGAGAGTATCACTCTACCACCAGTACCACCAGTATTAGACTGCAGCAGCTTTGCTGCTGCTGTGACAAATTTTAAATTAAATTTTTAAAAGCGCAGGAAGATAATGATTTCCAATAAATACTGTGAAGTTCAGTTCCTATGGTAGTAAAAGACGTACAAGTTACAACACACTAAAATTTATACATTTGCTGCAATTCACCTTTAAGGAACGCAAGAGGAAAGTTAGTGATTTTGAATAGATGATGTGTTTTATTTTATCGTTTGGAAGCATGCCCATTATTCAGGATCACAGAACTTATGAATTGATGATCTGAAGGGAGGCTCTTTTACTGTTGCATCTCCTGCGTTGCCTCTATAAATATCTTTTTATTATTATTATTCTGCAGTTTTTAGATTTGTTTTATGGTAGTGGTTATTAATGTTCTACCTCTGACTGTTAAGAGAATTCATAGCTCTGTTAGAAGTCTGACGTGTCTGGGAGATTTGCTTGTGTATGTAGTTTTCCTGAAGTAAACCAGTCTGCTGGACAGGGAGGGGAATATTCTGCCTTTGATAGCAGGTATATTTCTGATTACAGTTAGTGGGAATATGTGGCTTCAAACAAAACCAGCAGCCCCAAAAGTTTAAATTACTGCAGGTGCAGAGTGTGTAAGCTTTTCGTGTAAGATTGCATAGCCTAGGCAAAGAACGAGGCAGTAGCTACTGCTCTTTATGCCTACTGGAGAGTGAGGATTGGGCACGAAAATCTCATGCTCCCAATTAACTTCTCTGGGAATTTAGAGGATTGTCCAGCCATAGGGCAAACAGTGTCTTCAGCTCACCCGAAACTGCAAATAAAGGAGATCAATGTTACAAACAGCATCAACCTTTTTTTTTGGTTTTAAAACCTCCATAGTTTCTGTTTCTCTCCTGAAAATGCTATCGTGACTATATTGAGGCTCCCCTCCCCCTGCCCTCGGGGTACTTCAGAGCCAGGAAGACGCTAAATTCTTAGAAGATGTTATTTTGTGTTTCATTTGCATCTTTGGGTCATAGTGAAATGACAAAACACAATGATGAAAAAGAGTCAGCAAAACTATGGCAACGGAGACTTTAATTTCCCCAGCAAGACGTACTAACTCGGAGTCCGCAACCTGCTGCAAATCATCTCTAACACACCAAATGATTCGCAGACATTTAGTGAGTAATTGGATTGCTGCTGGTGCAGCAGCTCGACGGTGAGGTCAGTCAGGAGCTGGTTTATCCATGAAGGCTACAGTAAAAAAATAAACCCATGCTTTTTTTCTTTTTTTTTTTTAAAGAACGATCACCCAGGAGGTTAGATAGCTCCACCCCTCCAGGTATGAATTCCAGAACAGACTGAGTTTCTGAGTCTGTTTCAGGTTATTTCCTCTCTGAGAAATACTCACTGAAGAAAAGGCAGAGGGAGCAAAGGTAGGCATTTGCCTCTTACAGCGTGTTTTGTCATTCTCAGGGTGATGAGGATACCCGGGGGAGCTTTTGCACCTGGCAGCTACGTTTATAACACACCTTTCAAGGAGAAAGACAGACCATCTTTAAAAGCTCTAACATCACATTTAAGATCCTCCCCACACTGGGCTTGTTTTGCTTGCCTTCCAGCCCATTCTCCTCCACGAGGAAAGAATATCTCTTTCTACAGAAAGCCACCCAGACAAGCAGGCAAGAGAAAGCTGGTTCCTCTGGAAAAAGCTGTTAATATGGTCTGGACTTAGGCTCTCATGGGAGCTTTGCTATTGACTTTAGCTGGGTCAGGATTTCATCTGTCGCTTGTGTCAATTTTGGCAAGGATTACTGGCATGAAACTGATCCTGAGGGAAGAAATCAGGCTGCTTTTCCACACAAATGTCCAAATGTCCAATGTGTACAAAGAATCATAGAAGGATAGAATGCTTTGGGTTGTAAGGGACCTTTAGATGTTATCTAGTCCAACCTCCCTGCAGTGAGCAGGGACACCATTAACTGGATCAGGTTGCTCAGGTTGCCCATCCAACCTGGCCTTGAATGTTTCCAGGGACAGGGCCTCCACCACCTCTCTGGGCAACTCGTTCCAGTGTTTCACCGCCCTCAGTGTAAATAATTTCTTCCTTCTGTCCAGTCTACCGTGTTTTAGTTTAAAACCATTACCTTTTGTCCCATCACATGGGCCTTGCTAAAAAAGATTGTCCCCATCTTTCCTATAGGCCCCCTTTAAGTACTGAAAGGCTGTAATCAGGTCTCCCCGCAGCCTTCTCTTCTCCAGGCTGAACAAGCCCAACTCTCTCAGCCTGTCCTCATAGGAGAGGTGCTTCAGCCCTCAGATCATTTTTGTGGCCCTCCTCTTGAGGTCCTCCTGCTTGAACAGGTCCATGTCTTTCCTCTGCCAGGGACCTCAGAGCTGGACGCAGCACTGCAGGTGAGGTCTCACCAGAGCAGAGTAGAGGGGCAGAATCACCCCCCTCGACCTGCTGGCCATGCTTCTGTTGATGCAGCCCAGGGTACGGTTGGCCTTCTGGGCTGCCAGCACACATTGCTGGCTCATGTCCAGCTTTTCATCCATCAGTACCCGCAAGTCTTTCTCTGCAGGGCTGCTCTCAATCCCTTCATCCCCAGCCTGTACTGATACTAGGGGTTACCCCGACCCAGGTGCAGGACCTTACACTTGGCCTTGTTGAACCTCATGAGGTTCACACAGGTTCACCTCTCCAGCTTCTCCAGGTCTCTTTGGATGACATCTGGTCCTTCTGGTGTGTCAACCGCACCTCTCAGCTTGGTGTCATCTGAAAACTTGCTGAGGGTGCACTCGATCTCGCTATGTCATTGATGAAAATATTAAACAGCACTGGTCCCAGTAAGGACCACTGAGGGACACCACTTGTCACTGGTCTCCATCCGGATGTCGAACCGTTGACCACTACCCTCTGGATGTGACCATCCAACCAATTCCTTATCCACCGAACAGTCCACCCATCAAATCCACAGCTCTCCAATTTAGAGAGAAGGATGTTGTGGGCGACTGTGTCACAGGCTTTACAGAAATCCAGATAGATGACATCTGTTGCTTTTCTCTTGTCTGCTGATGCAGTCACTCCATCACAGAAAGCCACTAGGTTGGTCAGGCAGGACTTGCCCTTGATGAAGCCGTGCTGGCTATCTCGAATTACCTCCCTGGCCTCCATGTGCTTTAGCATAGCTTCTAGGAGGATCTGTTCCATGATCTTCCCAGGCACAGAGGTGAGGCTGACAGGTCAGTAGTTCCCAGGGTCTTCCTTTCTACCCTTTTTGAAAATAGGCACAATGTTTCCCTTTTTCCAGTCACCGGGGACTTCACCTG
>NW_009258378.1:632466-650951 GCF_000687185.1 Egretta garzetta
TCTGCCAATTCCTGAGGACTCTGGGATGCATCTCATCAGGTCCCATGGACTTACATACGTTCAGGTTCTTCAGGTGGTCACGAACCTGATCTTCCCTTACAGTGGATGTGGCTTTACCCCTATGATCCCCATCTTGCGGTCCATCAACTCAGAAGGGGTGAGGAGAGAGGAAACCAGTGAAGACAGAGGAAAAAAATTTGTTGAGTACCTCAGCCTTCTCCTCGTGTGTGGACTAGATGACCTCTAGGGGTCCCTTCCAACCCAAAACATTCTATGATTCTATGATACTAGGTTGCCATTCTTGTACATCGTGGGAGTACACTTTCTTTAACATTCCTTTTCTGGCTGACGTATCTGTAGAAGCCCTTCTTGTTATTCTTTGCATCCCTTGCCAAATTCAGCTCCAGCTGCACCTTGGCCCTCCTGACCCCATCCTTACACAACTAGGCAGTGTCCCTCTACTCTTCCCAGGATACCTGTCCCTGCTTCCACTGCCTGTGCAGTTCCCTCTCACTTTTTAGTTTGACCCACATCTCTCGTCTCAGCCATGCCAGTCTCTTCCCTTCCTTGCCTGATTTCTCACACCTGGGGACTGGGAGGCCTTGCGCTCTGTGGAACACATCCTTAAAGATCTGCCAGCTCTGTTCTGTTCCCCTGTCCCTGAGGACCATTTCCCAGGGAGTCCTTCTGACTAACTCCTTGAAGAGCTGGAATTTTGCTTTCCTAAAATTTAGGATCCTGACTATGCTCCTTGCTTTTCTCATACCCCTCAGGAGTGTGAACTCATGATCGCTGCAGCCCAGGCTGCCTCCAATCTTGACATCACTGATAAGCTCACTTGCATTGGTGACCATCAGGTCCGGTGTTGCATCCTCTTGGGTGGGAGTGTCTATTACCTGGCTTAAGAAGTTGTCCTCAATGCATTCTAGGAATCTCCTGGATAACCTACAGCTCACCGTGCTACTTTTCCAGCAGATGTTGGGGTGTTTGAAATCCCCCAGTAGGACATGAGCGTGGCAGCACAAAGCCTCCTGCAGCTGGAGGAAGAAAACTTCATCAGTAGGCTCCCCTTGATCCGGGGGCCTGTAGTAGAAACCAACCACAAGGTTCCCTTTGTTGCCTTTGTCTCTGATTCTTACCCATAAGCTTTCGACCTGCTCGTGGCTATTCTTCAGGGACAGCTCTTCACACTGTATCAACTTCTTGATGTAGAGAGTAACACCTCCACCCCTCCTTCCTTGCTTCTCCCCTCTGAACAGCCCATAGCCATTGATAGCCACATTCCAGTCATGGGGTTTGTCACACCAAGTTTCCTTAATGGCCATCAGGTCATAGCTTTCTAGCAGCACGGTAGCTTCCAACTCCTCCTGTTTGTTTCCCATGGTGTGTGTGTTTGTGTAGAGACATTTCATCTGGGCTGTTGGCTGTGTCGCCTTCTTAGGAACAGCCCTTGTTTTCCTTGAGGTGTTTCACAGAAGTTTCCTTGTTGGCTACTACTACCTCAGGAGCCCCCAGCTCATCTCTGCAAGATTTTGACTGTTCTGCAGTGTCCCCAGCACACTCTGGGCAACAGGTTGAAGGCTCATACTAGCACCTCATCCCTCTAACCATTGTGTATCATCCCACAGCTTGTCACAGGCAAGCCTGACATGTCTCCCCTCCCCCTTCACATCTAGTTTAAAGCCCTGTCAATGAGCCCTGCAAGCTCCTGAGCAAAGACCCTCTTTCCTCTTTGGGAAAGGTGGCTCCCATTTGACGCCAGCAAGCCTGGTGCCATGTTAGGCTAGGCCATTTTGTTGTCAAAAAAACCCAAAGTTGTGATGGTGACACCAGCCACGGAGCCATATATTAATAGTTTGTGTCTGCCTGTTCCTTCCAGTGTCACTGCCCACAAGTGGAAGGAGGGAGGAGAAAATAACCTGTGCCCTGGATTCCCTCACTAACCATCCCAGGGACCTGAAGTCTCTTAACCACCCTTGGGCTATGTACTACAACCTTGTCACCACCCATGTGGAAGAGCAGTAATAGGTAGTGGTTGGAGGGCCATACCAGGCTGGGAAGTTTCCTAGGGATATCTCTAACCCGGGCTCCTGGGAGACAGCAGACTTCCCAATGAGGAGGTTCAGCCAAGCATATTGGACCCTCTGTTCCCCTCAGAAGGGAGGCTCCTACAACTATGATCTGTCTATTCTTCCTTGTGGGGGGGGTAGTAATATGAGGGGAAGGTAAGAAAACTGCAAGGTAAGAAAACTGGAAGGATCGTAAAAATGACTAATCTTTTAGACGTGCTTAGCGGGCCTGATGATGCTCCTACCGAGGCTATGGGAGCTGACTTGAGGAGCACTCACGGTATGCCAACATGAGCACTTCACCTCCGTCCCTTGTCAGGTTTGCTTTGCAGCCATTGCAGGGCAGCTATTTCTTCACTGTAAGGCAGCAAATGAAAGAAGCTAGCGGCCCAGGAGAGTTTTAAGCTGGTCACTGTAAATTGATTCACGCAAGTGTCTCTGGTGTGAGGATGTGCTACTTCTTAAGCAGTGAGAGAAGGGGAAATGAAATGAAGAGGTTGTATGGCTGCTCTCGGGAGAACGGCAAGCTAACAAGAGCAGATTGGTGTTAATTTAGCTGAGAAAAGAAGCCTCTCCTCTTTTAGTGCTTGAGGATTTGAGATCCAGCAACAGGTTGGTGAGGTAGGCAGGGGAAGGAGTGGGAGGGAGATCGCTCTTTCTTAAGCGATTGCAGAAGTGTGGAAGTAGGTTATGGCAGGTTAGGGAACAGGAAGAAAAATACGTAAGTGAAAGGGAAACAAAAAAAAATAGGGGAGAGCACAAATCTGGGAGAACAGTGTCTCTTTGCTCCTTCAAAAGCACCTCTGTTGGGAGAGCAGGGCAGGAAATTGCTGCTCTGCTCCACAAAATTTAAAAAAACCCAAACAAACAGAACTACTCCCACTCTGCAGCAGGATAGATCCCATATCCTGCCTTTCAACAGGGCAGCGTTAACGTGGAAGCACAACATGGCTTTGGAGCAGTGTTTATTCTTATCAGACAAGATGAGAGCGTGGCAGGAGCAAGCTACAACTTTGTCTTTATGTCAGCCCAAGAAAACATGTCCTGTAGCCATAATCTCATGTACAATTTGAGCAGTTAGCACTGCCAATGAAAAAAGCAGTTCCCTGTCATGTGCTCCCTAGTTCCCCTATCTAGCTGAGTGCAAAACCCCTAAATAGCCCTGCCAACGTAGGCTTGAAAGTGTAACAAGTGTAAATGAGTGGCTGGGGGAAGGGACAGAAGGTTAAATTGCTCTTTCAAAGCCTTAGAGTGTGTTTGGAACCATGGCTTAAGGAAGACCTTTTGTACAGATAAAGAATATCCACCTAAGAGGTACTTCTTTCTGGACAGCCAGAATTTTCTGATTAAAAGCTGCATTTAAGAGATGCTAAACATAACCTTGAAGAGGAGTACTGCCTCATAGCTGATAACATGACATAGCGTGTGGATATTTTAATACAATATATCATGTATATGACGATAATAATAATAAAAGCATAGGTGATTTTGAGTCCTTCTGCATCCCAGGGTTATTGTTATTCTGGTTTGTACTGTCAAGATAAAGCAGAAACAAATGGTTGCCCAAGTGCTGAGTATCCTTGAGAGAGCTAAAGAACAATTTCCTGAAGATGGGGAGAAGGATAGATAGGCACGAGGTAAAAGAGACACCTGCTTCACTTCTTTTTGTTGATCCAAAGCTTCTGTTGATTCAAGGGATAAAAGAAGTCCCCTGATGGGATGTGCCAAGAGACACTTTTAATCTCTTTTTGCTGGTGAACGAGAGATTCTACTGCCAAGGCTCACAGTATGAACTTCATCCAGTGTTTATTGTGTGAAGAGACAAGATGAAGAGGTAGCCTTCTCTGCACCCCTCAGACTTAAATGGAGACTAGAACCTAAGATGCACACCCTTTAATCTTTTAGGGAAAGGATAGAGAAGAGATACGGGTCCAAATGCATAGGTTCAAATTAATGCCTATGTCTTTGGATCTCAGAAGAGCCTTATTTTTATTTTTAATGTGTGTGTGAAGAGCAACTGGGTTTTTTTCAAATTTAACTCAGTGTGGTGAAAAAGCAGCCTTCAAAATGTCAGCTGATGAAACACTGGCTGAAGCGGAAGCCTGGGGCAGCTTCATCCTAAATTCAGGGCAGAATGAGGGCCAAACACACCATCTGGAAATTTTCATATCACCTGCCTGGTTACGTAAGGGAGATTAATAGCTTCTTATGGCTGTCTTCTGTGGAGGACAGTAGTTGCATTTCCTTCAGTTTCCAAAGAGGTTAACTTGCATGCTGATCCAAACAGCTAACTGAAGTGCTGTCTGGTAGGAAGCGAAATTCATGCTGGAACTAGCTATCCGTTATGCATTACACAGAGGAGCAAGCAAAGAATCTCTTTGAACTAGCACCCAACCCAAAAGCTCTCCAGGCTTTTTCTCTGAAGCCGTTCTACCCGTCCTTCTAAACCTGATGGTTTCGTCTTTGTTAGTCTGTTGTTTGCTTCCTTCCTTTTTTCAGCATCTCTCTCCTTGCAGCAGTTTCTCCTGAAGATACAGAAAATTTCCAGCAGAACAAGAAGGGGTGAGGCAGCTCTGCTGCTGGGTGTCTGTGCTCCATCTTTGGGGTGTGGAGGTGAAGCTGCTATGGTATCAACTCCCCCATATGCAAGAGAAATCAGAGCTGCTCACTTATTTTCTTGCACCTATATTGAAGTGGGGAACTGTGATTAGACATTACCCCAGCTGCTGTTTTCAAAGAGGTTTAACCAAGTGTATAATTACACAGCTATTTCACCTCTACCACTCAGGGCTCAAAATGTCGACAGTTCCAGAGTCCAACCACTGGCAAACCCTTATTGCATTTGACTTTGCCAAACCTCTTGAATTTTCTGTGGGATGCACTTAACCCCTTTGCATCTGGGAGACTGACCCTAACACTTTATCCTAGGCAGAAGAAAATAAAGCAGAAGAAAACAAAAAGCAATGACAAGAAAAAACCCAAATACTTCAAGACATTAAAGTCAATACATTCTTGAGCAGCTTTGCCATTAGAAGTGTGCTCCTGGTTGGTCAACTTAGTCACCTCTTGTGAAAGCAGCCTACTGAGAGATTTGGACATATAATTTCCTCCCCAATTTTTTTTCTGATAAAGTATTTGGGCCATCCATTATTGTATCAGGCTCTGATGTAGACTTCTCCATGTTGTCATCTTAGACGTGGGCCCTCAAAGTTGATGAAAAATTAAGCTCACTAAAATTTCTGTTGTCTCAGTATGCTCCATATATTCCTGTTTTCAAGGTACTGTTGGACCAGGGCTGTTGCAGTGATTTGGATTTGAACATCCTATTTTCGGAGCTAGTTTTATACATCGTGCCTGCATTACACCCAGTAGAATTTTCTCTCATCTTTGATAAAGGCTTTGCGGCCCCAAAATGTCCAGGAGTTTTACAATCATCTTATAACTTATAACTTAATCTCCCCTGTTCCTCATTTAACTGCTCTCTTGAAGTACCATGTCTCAGCCTATATGCTTCCAACTTTGGATGAATGAACAACACTGAACATCAGAGAGAGGCAAACACTGTAATGCTTTTATGAATATTCATCTGTATTTTGAAAGGAACTCTGCATTTCCTTGGTCTTGATTTTCACACCATAAATTTTCTGACAAGTAATATCTGTACAGAAATATTTGCCGAAACAGCATATACTATTATAAGAGCATCAAGTAGTACTAGAATGTTAAAATTCAAATGAATAATTGATATTCACATCAAAAAACTGAATCAAAGAATTATCCAATTGAGGCAAGACAACATGCCATGTGATCTCTGTGTTAAATTGGATCAGACTGAATTTCTTTTTTGAAAATCTGCAATAAGCTGCCTGTGAATGGGCCTAAACTTGAGTTTCACTCAGTGTAAATCATTCTGAATGACAAACAGACTTGCAAAAACATGTTTATAGACAATTTTCAAATGGAAAAAGAGGCAAATGCATTAAAAAAAGTATTTACCCTGAAATATTCTCCCAGCTGAGCTCTTAGATAAGTTACTGTCAGGCAATCCAGAATGGTGCTTTCCCTCTGCTTTCTCTCTCTCTTAGATGATGCCAATTCGAGGAGCAAAAGGCTGTGCTTTGACCCTGGCGTGTCAATCTTCTGCTTATCCGTGCAGAAGACTACCTCGGAGTCAATGGGCTCTCCTTATTTAAAGTATTCTTTCACTCCCTGGCCAAAGTGTGCCCATATAGGGAGTTAAATTATCCACGAGTATTCTTACTTTACCCGCTGACCTATATTGCTATGACCATTACCCAAGGTGATGCCGTATTGGTATTTCTGCTCCAGTAAATGAGCCTTCCCAGGGCTAAAATACCCTTTATCAAAACATTACAAGGAAGCAGCAGTGTGTACTAGAGTGGGCACCAGTAAGAAAAAACAGTCTTTTGCTATGGAAGGTGATTCTACAAAACATTCCCAGTCAGTGGGACCAAAGGTCCATCCCCAGATGAGCCAACACTGCTTCGTTCCTCTCCTGCGAGAGAAGGGAAAAGGCCAGTATAAAAGGGGGGCAAAGGAAAGGTCCCATACGACATGGTTCTCCTGGGGTTTGTCTGGCTGGTTTCTTCAGTCAGAGAAACAGAAAGGAAAGCAGACGAAGCCTTGCAGGTCTTTGAGCAGCTTGTTCATGCAGGCTGGGCTATTAATATGCGCTTACAGACACTGTTTAATGAGGAAACCTTGTGAGAGGATGCAATAATTGAAATGGGGGTGCACTGCTGGAGGTCGTGGGGAGCGCCCATCCATCTGCCAGCTGCAATGGGAGGGCTGGAGCGGAGCCAGTTCGTGCTTGGTCATCTCGGGGTATGCACAATCCAGAAAAGTCCTCCTGGAGAAAAGGAGGTGATGGGAGCAGCACTGCAGACCTGTTAGCGAGACCAGGGAAAGGATGCCAGGCTGCTCCGGGCAATCAGGCAAGCCATGTACTTCCCCTGGTCAGCAGCGCTGCCAAAGTGGGTGTAATGGATGGGAAGCATAGCGAGGGCAGCAGGAAAGCTGCATCTGAAAAAGGTCAAAATGCCAGCAGGCATGGGAAGAGGTGAGATGATCACAGGAAAAGATACTACATGTGTAAGGAACTGTACAGAGTAAGGGGAAACGCATCCATCTGACAGCAAGGGGTTTAAAGACCTATTCGGATCACATTTTTAAAGAAAAAAAGCCAATCAAGCAAAAAACCCATGTTGTAGGACAGGAATAATACTTTGGGGGGTTGTGATACACCACCCAGCACGGCTGGGTGCAGCGCAAGCCAGGAGCCATCCTGCAGTAGGAGACAGGCTGGCTGATAGGCCTTGAGCTCCGAGAAAGGAGGGTGAAACCTGGGACTGTTGGATCAGCTTTCCTATGTTTTTTCCCAACATGAGGCCTTAAGTGGATTAAGGAATCTTAGTATCCTTTGGCTCACCCCATATCCTTTTAGGAGCTGTGTGCTGGGCATAAGTGTAGGAATCCCATTATATTCTTTGGCTTTTGTTCCACTATCTACACCTTACATGTGTAATAGTAGCCTTCTGTTGAAATGCAGCTCCAGTGCTCATGTCTCCCCTGCCTTTGTGTCTCCTCATGAGCTGCACGATATGGGAATTGTTCATGAATCAGTGTCATAACACTTACAAAAATCTGTCTTTGATGTCACTTCTCTCGCTTTTTCTGTCTCCTAATATTTGAGCTAAGAGGAGAGCAGACAAATAGCAATACAAAACGAGCCAGCAACAAAATCCCACACTGAAAACATGTAGTACCCTATTATTTGGAGAGAGACCTTTCAAACAACAGTCTTTGCTTGCTGCATCTTTACACGTGTAGAATTGTGAACACCCCCGTTATTCCCAAACGAGGTAATCCAAGAGACTGGTGGCAGCTCGCTGTAGCTTTTTAACACAACCCGCTTGCAAGTATTCAATGCAGAAAGATGTTATTGGGCAGCGTATTCTGGGAATTATTTCATCTTCCTACACAAAGGCAAAGCCATTTATCAGCTCAGATCCATTCATTATAATTTTCTATAAGACAATACCTTTCTACATAGATATTGCCTTCCAAAACCCTGGCCATATTGTATGAAACAATAAACACTGGAGCTATCACTGAAAAGCATCTTTCCTGGCTTTGCCAGCAAAGCTTTTCTTCTGGGGAAATGTGTGCAGACAGGATGCTCCTCCTTTTCCTTCCCACTGACCTCCAAGCCAGCAGCTGTCTGAGTGCAAGGGGCCTCCCTGAGTATTGCGATTGCTGTTCAGCTGGGCTTTATCAGCAGCGATTAGTCCATCTAAAGGCAAGTAGAATATTTCATAGGCTTTTGCCATCCATGCAAATTCTTATTAGATTATTTCCTCTGCACCAATATTATGGCAGTTAAAAAAAAATCCAAACCAAAACCAACAAACACCCAGAAAAACAAAACTCCTTCTTGCTAATTTGTTTACTCATTGACTTTCATGTGATACAGGAACTGGCAATGCGGTCCCTGAGCTAGCTCTTCCAGTATCAGCACATCAGTATTCAGGAGTCCAACTGCTGCTGTTTGCAAATCTGTGTAGATGAATGCAGTCCAAAATGTACAAGTTGGACCTAAACATTAAACTCTATTTACTGCAGAATTAAAGGTAAGTCTTCAACAAACAAAAAATGAAAAATGTGGCTCTGCAAATATGAGCAAATATAAACTTCTGATTCTAATATGCTAGGAAAAAGGATTTTCGTACAGTTTCTGTCTCTGACATTCCTCTGTTTTACATACATTTCTTCTCCACAGATGTGTCTGGACTTTAAAAAGTAGATTTTGGAGGCTAGGTCTTAAGTTGCAGCATGAACAGTTGCTCACTTGAGTCATTATCTATAAAAGTTGTGGCCAAAATTCAACAGTACTGATGCAGAAGACAAACAACCAAAGTGCAGACTCTTCCCCCTGCCTGGCAAGGCACCTTAGCATGTGCTGGACTTCGTGTGTATGGGTACACACACCAGTGCCCAAAAGGGTACTTATGATCCTGCTGTAAAGAATGGTCTGCAGTGGCTTGTGACATGAAGGCCTTCAATAAAGCATTCATTTTTTGGACTTGCTGAGTATACCTCCGTCAGATTTATATTACCTTTTTTTACACACAGTAAGCTTTCTTCACTTTGGGTGTTGATTCTTCACTACGTAGGTTGATTTTAAATGTTCTTCTAATTGAACCCAGTGTAATATACCGGTGCACGAATGACAGAGGAAAGCCATCAGTGGTACTTGTTTGTGCTACTAACGCTCTCCCTTCATCTGGATAGAGGAATTTCGAAAACACATGTTGTGTACTAGCATTAAAAATATCTCAACACCTGGAAGATTTGGAGGCCAGCCCAGGGTAGGAGTGGGACCTCTAGGCACTTGAACTTCACACCGATGGAACTTGAGGAGCATCTTGACAGTGATGGAAATGAACCCTAGACTGAAAGCTGAAGCGGAGAGGAGCAGTTAAGTTAATGCAATGGCTATCCAAAGCACAGAGCATTGCTGAAGCCAGCGGCGTCACAACTCAGATCGCTTGTGAAAGGAACACCAGCCTCTGGAGAGGAAACCACCAGCAGTGCTACTTCCATTCTGGCAGGCAGGTGCTCAGGGAAGAAACATGCATCCATGGAAACACGCATCCATGGAAATATTCTCTGCGTTTGAAAGCTGACCTGCCTCCCCAAAATGTACTTCATAGGGCATGGTGCTATTTGAAGCATGCAGAAGCTCATGTGCAAGGAACAAACAGAAGCACAGATAAACTGGTAAACAGAGTCCCAGGAGGAGCTGTATACCCACATAGTTTCATATTAAGCAGGGGAAAAGAAAGAATAAATATTGATTGTCAGTGTAGGGGTTTGATGATAAAAAGAGTCTTTCTATTGGTAGCCACCTGCATTGCTTGACTACAGAAAATGAAATCAATCTGACCCCTGATTGAGAGGAAGCATGGATCTGGCCTGGCCATCTTGTTAAATGCCTGTAACGCTCTCTAGGTGTCAACCTACCAAGCTGGTTCTGCTCTAGATACCACACTGCAGCCACCAGGCTGCTCCTCTGGATGCAGGGTGGACGTAGGGTGCACCTGGATCATTGCCTTTTGGCACTCCGCTAATGAATTCCTTCCTGCCCTGGATAGAAGTAAACAGTTTAGTTGCCCAAGAGCCATTCACAAGCGTAACGACATTTGTTAGTATGTGTCAGCCATTAACTGGGGTTTGCATGTTTTGCCTTGCGTCCGCAGTCAAAGCAAACGCATGCACACACTCAAGTTGACGCGAGTCCATTTGAGTTTTCTGCTTCCAGTGACTAAAGAGAGCAAAGGAAGCAATTTCTCCTCAGATCACCCCAATTTGCCTGGCTGTATGCAACCTTTTGAGGGGGCCAGATCTACCAGCAGGCAGGTGAGGGGTCCCTCTTTCTGCTGCTTCTCAGAGGAGTGACTCTGGTCCAAATGCTTCTCTGCAAAGATGATGCAGCTCATCCGTCTTTGTTCCTTTGTGGCAGAAATGCAGAGAAATGGTAGGGGAGATTGGCCAGGCATGTGTCCGACTTATTTGTGAAGGTGATAAAATTGAGAAACAGTCAGAGTATCCAGTAAACTACTAATTAAGTATGACTGCGAATAACCCTGTATGAGCTACAGGCTCAGCCGAGGTTGTTAAGAAATTTTAGCATCCAGTCAGGAAGAGTGGATGGGTGCCTGGCTTTCTATAGATAGTAACTGCTACTTTGGGTGCCTTTGGCTATAGTCTGGCCTGACATTATGAAATCTAACTTTACAGATTCGGATGTATTTTGCATTTGCTTGGGTCAAGTCTGAATTTAATCCACAATGGAAAAAAAAAAAAGAAGCAGAGGCAGGGGTGATTATTTAGGATACTGAAAATGCCCAGGGAGCTCTTGGACGCTATGCTTCTCTTCCCCATCTTACTGCATGCAAATAACAGCTTTCCTTACAATTTCTGACAGAAAGTATTTGGAGCACTCATTTTGACTTCCCGATTTGAGTGTGTGCTTGACTCTGTGCAAGTGGCTACAGTTACCAAAAGTGCTGAAACATAATGCTGTGCCTCAACATGAATATTCAAGTTCTTTCAGGAGGACACCGCTAAGATCATTACAATTGCTAATTATAAAAGTGGTAGCCAAAACTCCCGCTTCCTTCTATTATTCTTACATCCTGCAGATGTCCTGATTTAGCCAGTTAATCATCAGATTCTCTTGGGAATCATCTGGTCGTTCAGTTTTGAGCTGCTTTTTTTTTTAAAGAAGTTGCTTTGAATTTTTAGTGCGGTGTTTCTCATTTTCTCAAATGTTATGTTTCATTTCTTAAATATTGTATGTGATGTTGCATTTCTTAAATACTGTGCTTGGCATGTGTGCATGCATTTAGAAGGTCCCTGAGCTGCATTTTAGTTCCTGGGAAAACACCACATACCCCTTCAGTCAAAGCAGACATTTCATTTTGCCTTCAATCATTATACCACCTGCTCACTCTCAGCCGCAGCAGGTCTTTCAAGAGCTCCGTCGTCTGGCTTCTGCAAGTTTTGTTTACATCTGAAAATACTGCTTCTGTGCAGCAGCGCTTCTGAGAACCGTACCAAAGACCGGGTTGTGCTCGTGGGCTGGTGTGATGCCTTTTTCTGCAATGGCGCCTTGTGAAATGGTGTTTGGGGGAACGATAATCAGAGGGAATGGTTGGCCAGCATCCCCTGGCTGTTCCAGTGCTTTTGTGCTACCTGTCAGCTGTAGATATCCGAATGCCTCCTCATCTTTTCATATGCTCTAATTTTCCCACAGCTAATGAGGTAGCATGGGACTGCCACACCATAATCTGCGAGGAAAAGGATGTGAAGGGAGGAAAGGTCACCCATTAGGAAACCATAACCCCAAGGCCCAGAAACACATAACTGTTGTGTTCCACCTACTGTTGCAAGAGGCTATATTTGTAAAGCGTTTATGCTGTATTATGTTCGTAACGCACTGATGGTGTGGTATTCACTGCATGGCATAATCTGACACTGTGAAAACTCATATCCTTTGAAAAGGCCACTAATGGAGAATGGGAATAGAGATAATTACAAGAGTTGGCAGAGCTAAACCATCAGATCACAATAGCAAATTTGGCCACCAAATTGATTAGCAGCATAAGAGACTCTTCTATACCAGAGCAAGTTCTATTTTTTCCTCCTCCTCTTTTTCCAATAAGCCAACAGAGCTCAGCGCCATGGTTGCAAGAGTCCACAGATTATTCTAACTCATCTCTTTTGCAGGGTTTTTTTTCAGTAAACAATGCAAAATTTGTGTGTTTATTCTTTCTGTGTGGGTTAATGTATCTGAAGATAAATTCTCTCTTTCCCCCTGCACATGCACAAACCTCCATGCTGCATTACCACCAAGGACTCGAGTCCCAGACTGCACGTGTAGGTGTGCACAAACCTTATCATGTTCATGTTATTCGCTGATTTTTCAGTCAAGCCTAAAACTACTGGCAGGTCACCTTCCTGAAGCACTGGAGCTCACTGCTCAGAAGCTGGCCCCAGGGGCACACTCCAGGCTCTTCAGAAGTGATAGCCAAAGCCATGGGAAGAGAGGATGCATGAAAATGGAAGAGGAATGTGAAAAGCGAGATAGGTGGGTAAAGTGGGTGATAAAAGGGATAGTAGGGGGGAGGGAAACAGGAGAGAGAAGTAGCTCTAATGAAGCTTGAAAAAAAAAATCTCACACAAAGAGAGTTTTAAGGAATGAAAAGATGACAGCTTTTTATTTACTCCCTTTTCTGTGGATGAGCCCAGAGAAAAAGAAGTATCTATATTGAATGGGTGGCATTACTCTGGAATTCACATTATCCAGCTGTTAGACGCTGTTTCCTCATTGCACCCCTATGCCTGTGAGATTTATGATGCCATTGCAGAGAGCAGATACTGAAGCCCCAAAGGAGTTGGGGTTTCCCCTCACTGCCGTCTTGCACTGAATCCCATCATCTGCATCAGTGTGAGACACTGCCCGTGGGATTCAGCAGTAGGCAACATCCTCTTTGGGCTGGAGTAGATACCTGCACAAAGAAGCAGAAGTCAATGCCCTCAGTATCCTGCCCAAGGCCATCCAGCATGCCCATGGTGCAGCCTTCACCCAATCTCCCAAGCCCAACTTGCATGTCTTAACCTCAGAAGCAGCCCTCTGCTCCCAGAGCCATGTGGTGCACCAAGGTGCTGTGTCCCTGCACGAGCAGATGGTCTGCAGGACCAGAGGGAGCTGCTGTGCCAGGTCCCTCATGGGGAGTCAAAGGCTTTCCATCCACAGTTGCTTTTATTCACGAGTGCTGAAGGTTGAAAACCTATGAATGTGCAAGCAATGGGCATTTATGATGCCACGTGAGCTCCAGCCCGCCGGTCAGTATATCAACAGGCATTTGAGCTGCCTGTAGTTTTCCTGCGAGGCACAAGAGGTTTGGCAGCCATCCAGCATTCATCCTCTCCTGGTGGACTGCGTCCTCCCACACTGACCATCCTACGCATCTCCTTTAAGCTTGCATTTGTGCGGCACTTCACATCTGTGCTGTGTAAAAGCAAATCTTTAGATAGCTTTCTTAACCATGGTTGAATTCATTAGCCCCGATTCTTCTCTTGGTTACTTGAGGCAAATCCAAATGTTCTCCAAGGCATAACTGAGGGGAAAACTTTGTTGATGATGTTTCTGGACCTCTTCCTTTCATACAAGACACTGGCCTTGGAACAATTCTTCCCTGCTTTGTGAACTTATTTTTCCCCATTGGAAATACTGAATAAACTGAACAACTTGGCGGCACATTAAAGCTTGTTTGAAACCACACACAAAAGATTTTGTGCAGCTCGAATGCCAGAGAGATGTGTTCACATGTGATTGAACATAATAGCCCAAGATTAGAAAATCTAGCAAGAAGCAGGGGGGATTAAGAGCATGCTCTCCTGAAAACCTTCAGAACTTTCGGATGAAAGTCAACGCAATGAGGTACCCAGATGAGACTAGTTTGCTGAATCGTATCACTCTACCACAAAATAAGCAGTGTGAAAAGGAAGATTTTACTCATTTCACTTCTACTGTTATCCTGCATCTAGGCATGAATATAAATTTTTAAAGCCTTGCAGTATTAAAGCTATATATTTGTGTCAGCAAATTGCACATAATCTGTTTTGTAAATATTAGGAGCTCTAAACCCTTGGGCCAAATTCTGCCATGAGTTGCACGCATACAACTCTGACAGTCTTCAGCTGAAGTTATGCATGAAACAACAGAAACCGTAATTTGACTGAGCCAAACCCATTCCTTTTAGTAGCATAAAACAGTGGAAAAACAAGTTGGGCTAAATCTTGATCTCAGATGCATTATTATAATTGAGATAATAACACAGTCAGCTAAGTTGCTGTCATTTAAAAATACACTAGCAAAAAAGAGCAGAATTACAGATGTTTGTTGTAGAGCCTTACAGAAAGATTCTTCTTCTTGACGGGTTTTCAAAGAAAACGTTAAAACCTATGTTAAAAAAGTGAAATGCCTACCTATATCAAGAGTTTTGTGCATTTTGGCGTAATAGAACTGCAAACCAGTGAGTCATCAAACAGATCTCATGAACTGTTTTTTTTCCTGATCACTCCACCAGAAGGATGAATCTGTGGAGATCAGCTACATCGATGTGTGACTCAGTGGTGTTACACCTCACTAGTGAGATTAATAAATGAGATTAGAATTTTCACCCACCGTATCCTGAACAAACTAAACTGGCATATTCCTCATCTGAAAACTTCTTAGGTTTCATTAGTGGCCTCCATCGCTCTATAATGGAACTCGCTGTTCTCGTGACACAACGGTGTTCTCATGAAATGAAAAAACCCCCAACCCCACATTTCTCTATGATTTTAGAACCATCACATACTTTTGTAATTCTCTAAGTCTCTGGAAAGTTCCAGAGAAAGAGTAAAAGAGCTCAGGATTAGAATTATCAAACAAGCCATCTTGCATACTTTTCCTCTGCACTACACTGTAACAGAGCCTTCTAGTTCCCATTTTCTTGAGCAATAAAATGAACTATGTATTTCTTGTTTTAAGATGGCCCTGAACCAAACAATTTGATCTTTGGCACAGATTCTAAGGTGGAATTATTTAGTTTTTTAAAATTTTCATTTTCAAGGAGAAAATTTCCTTCTTTATTTTGCCTCTTTCTGTTGTTTGCAAAACTAGCATGTGGATCTAGAACTGGATTTTAAAAACTGGGCTCAGGAGCTGTCTGATCTAGGGCTGGGGAATGGGTTTGTTTCCTTTTATCTCTGTGATTTATACTGTTTTGTCGCAAGGACAATAAAGTGTTATTACCATTCAGTATGTGCTACTGCTCTCTAAGGAAAGGGCAACCTATTAGGAAAAAGGCACAAAACCCAATGTAATTTGAAAATAACACAGCATAACTGATATTTCTTTAGAACAGGCTTATATGGAAGGAAACCAGAGGTTAATTGTGCAAAATAATATTACTGCCCATCCAAATGCCATTTCTAAATGTTATAGTACATTAAAGTATACTGCGGTGAATTAATAGTCCTAACAGTGATGATAAGCATGAGTGGACTTGAGGAGGTATCCTGCAGCTGCTTGCTGTCAAATATAAGTAATATTAAGGAAACAAGTGTACGATTGCTTTTGATCAGAGTTAATGAGTCATTAACAGTGAATAAAGTGACTTTAACCCAAAATTTCCTTATTATATTTTAGCAAAACATTGCTAAACACTTTTTCTCTAGTGACAGAGATGGAATGACCTTGCAGAGAATTTGGCGAGCCTGTACAACACATGGGTTGCTTCCCCATTTAAAGTGTCACTAGTAGGGCTACCTCACGCCAAACAGATTTCCATCCAGCCTCACTTGGTGCAACCTAATGATCTTTCCCTGTTTTGACGGCATCGTCACTGCTGGGTATTGGTGTAGCGTTCCCAGGAAGTCTGGACCAGTATTCAGCAAAAGTCAAGTCAGTGCAACCGAGGATGAACAAATAATTCTAGCCAAGGGCCACATGGAACTAGGGGCTTTCAGCTGCCGAGGTGTTAGGAGAAACAGGATAGGAAATGGTGGCTGCCTGTCTGTCCTGTGAGCCCTGTAGCTTTCAGTGTCACCTGCCTTGTAGCGGTCATCTTTAAAGGAAGTTACTCAATGCTGTGGAAGGGTAAGTGAACTTCTATGAGAATTTTTCTAAGGTAACCAGAGGGCTCAGATGCCTTTTATCGATTTCTTTTCTGAAGGTGTGGGGCACGTGTTCTGCTTTTGAAAAGCCTCCCCTGGAAAGGCTCCAGAAATGTATTGGAAATTCTATCACTCCACGGCGCCTCCATGGCCCCAGCGCTCATCACTGCTGGGCAGATCTGAGGGAAGGACAGAGGCGAAGGGCTCATAGAGGGCTGTGTAGTGTTTCAGGACGTGTGAGGTTGCATTTATAAACCACATCTGCAGAAACCCAGATTAGAGGAGTGCCAGCAAAGGCAGCAATGTTCCAGGTAGCTGCACTGCCCAGTCTCTGTAAGAGAGAGATGCAATTCGCTCTGCTGCTCACTGCAGTTGGGAGCTATGTGCTCCTAAACGTGGGTGAAGATTCCAGAGATACTGAAAAGAAGCAGCAAAGAACTATCAGCTGTAGGAATAACACGTTCTGCCGAAGGAAAAATTCTGAAGATTGGCATGCAAGTTACCCTTGGATGATTGCAGGGAGAAACTTAAAATTCTCTGAGTTTCACTTGCCTATATCTTAAGGAAAGTTCTCTCAAGTAATGAGGCACTACAGTTTCCTTAGACTTTCATATATGTACTGATCTATTATTGCCTTAAGCAAAAAGGTACGGCATAAATAACTGCATTACAATGCAACGCACACTCCGGAGCATTGTAATTGTAGACATAATTGTAACAGCAGGTCTATGTTGTCCAGCTAAATAGACATCTGTAATTCAGACCATGCAGAATGGAGTGTGGTTTGTACCTCTCAGTGTCATAAATCTAAGGTGAGAATTTTACTCTTCGTGTGCTATATTGCAACTTTCTTCGCTGTGTGGTATTGCCATCAGCTGCAAGGATAAGCTCCTACATCAATTCAGTGCTAATAGGATTCCCTGGGTATCATCACCCAAGTGTCTCTGGCCAATTAAAGTTTTTAACTTAGTCAATCCAGCATAAATATTCTTTAATACCAATTAACACAATCCATTCATCATTATGATAGTTTTACGATTGCACTAGCTTTTGCAGACCTTGGAATACATACAGTACAGAAAAAAACCCCACAGCCTGAATGAAACATCATCTTGTTATTGAAATAGCATTCTGGTATTTTTACATGTAATGTGATATCAGAGAATGAATGAATGCTCCAGGATAGATGTTCAATTAAATCTCTTGTTTTCATTCCTGAAAGACTGCCGCCATACATTTCAGATTGTTCTGCTGTACTGTATTATTAGGAGCAAAACATATTATTAAGGTTATTTAAAGAAGGTATCTCTTCCCTTTAAGCAAGTGGTACTGGGAGGGTATGGGGGTATTTGTTCAGCCCCAGTTATATTAATTCCCCCAAACAAGACTGTAATTACAGTGTAAAGGAGGAAAAAACAGATTTATGGTTTGACGACAGTGTAGGCAATAATCCTAACCAATAGAGGACAGAGCCTAATAAAAAACAGTTATGATTTTTGCCTTGTCCCTGACTATGTAATTTCCTTGTTCTATCTGTGGGAGGACACACATTGCCTGAGCTACTCCTGAGGCTCTCCAAAGTCATCTTTCACTCTTACATTTCAGCAGCAAGCACTTACAGCAAACTTTCATTCCATCTAACAGCTGCGTATTACCTAAGAAACCTCAGCTGCAGGATTGTTCAGTGTGATTCTTGGAACATAAAAATGATTGTTTTTCATTGAAATGTTCTGGTCCAATTTGACCCACTGAGACCAGCAAATAGCAAGTGCCTGAAATAAAGCATTTTCAGATGACAGGAGAAAAGGACTGGGAATTAGGAGACTGAGGGTATTAGTTCTTGCTCTGCCACTGGCTGGCCACACGACCTTTGCCAAACTGCTTTCTTTCTCACGTTTCCCTTCCCCTGCTCTCTCCACTTCAATTGCAAGCTTTCTGTGTTTGTTTGCACAGACGGTAGCACAGTGCAATTCCATCTAAGAAAGGGCACATTTACAAAATCAGGCAGACTTCTCTCTCTCATTAACTTCAGCAGTCTCGTGTTGTCGTGGGGTTTGTCAGGGTTTTTTTTAGGGATGAGGATTCGGCACATCAGCTGCTGAAACCGTATATTTTTGGTTTGGGAGAAAGTAGTTTTCTGGGGTTTGCTCCCACTCCCTCCTTCCT
>NW_009258378.1:650985-656459 GCF_000687185.1 Egretta garzetta
AGGGGGCGCAGCGGGGCGGGTGTGCACAGGGGTGCAGCTGGGAAGGTGCCTAATTCCCCCTCGAGCTGCCTCCCTGTCCCAGACCCATTTTACCATGACCGAGAGGGGAGTTCCTTCCCCTGGCTTCAGGAAAACACTGCTTTCTTGGCCCAGGCATAATTAAAACATGAATTTGGTAGGAGGTTTACAAGGAAGGTGGAAAACAGCAAAGACACGAAGGCCACCTCATGCCTAGATTACGCTGGGATTTGTATCCAGATAGGTTTTTAGCCTGCTGCAGTCATTACCACATTTTGAGGACTCGGGTAATTTTCCTCCATCACTGGATTGATTGAGAGGGGGTGAATTTTTCCGCCTTTCCCAGGAACCTGGCTGGGTCACTAGAAAGGATAAGTTCAGCCTGGCCCATTTCAGCAGGCGACAGAAAGCCACTTCAGACACTTTATCTGATGAGGAATCTGATACCTCGCTTGATAAAGCCAAATGGGATGAGAACGCGGCGGAAAGCAGAGCTCCTACTATGTCACTGGGAGGAAATGATCTCCTTTTTCTAGGCCTTTACTCCTTGAATGATCAGAGAGCCCCAACCTTAGGCTGGGGAGCAGCCGTGGAGAGGAGCAAGGGAGGAGATCTCCATAGGGCAGGGAGATGGTGGGGAGCAGGGTGGCAGGGAAGGAGGAAGGAGCCTGCCAGCAAGTGGAAACAATTAGGGAAGAAACTGTGACCTATCCTGCACAAGTTATTAACAGTTGTTCCCAGCTGATTTTTATTAATAAAATTGTGGCCTAATTATGCCACTTCACTTGAATTTTGTTTTACTTTCTATGCTTCTGGGACAAGAAGCAAAATATGTGCAGGAGAAATGAGAAGATGGTCCTGGAGACAAAAATCCCTGATATTTTTAAAGACATATTAACCAATATACTGGCAACTTTGCTCATGGGAAAACAGACAAAATTATGAAAACAAGGAGATGGGGACTAGGAAAAGAGAAGAAATGGAGCGAAAGGAAGAACAGAGCAATGAAGGGCACAGTGCAGCTTCTTAACTTGTAAGGGAAAAACATTATTGTCAAGTACCGTGCATAACATGTGCGAACAATGAATACTTGCTAAATCCTGTACAGAAGCGTGAAGGGTGTAGAAATGTCTGCCAGTATATGCGTTCCTAAAAAAATCCACCAGCCAGGGCAAAATTATGCAGGGAACCCCACAAAAGCATGCTCTGAGGAGGCTGGTTGTCTCCTCTCCTGTCCTCTGGTTTTACTAGAAGAAGATGACCTGGGAAAAAAAGCAGCTTTTTTGGTCTCAGCAATGCAGTATACAGGCCTTAATTTATAAAGACTCATTCCGAATAACCATACTGTAACCTTAATGGACTCACTGAAGTTGAGAAAGTTCAAAGACATTGCAGGCTGAAGATGTCCCCTTGTTTTTTTCATTTTATTTATTTTTAGTTTGCAGCTTGCTTTTAAAAAGCCTTGTGTTACTATGGTTATAACTGTGATGGTCAAAGGACATGGGCAAGCTGAAATTTGCAGGTCATTACTGGAAAAAACTAACACAGTGTGAAAAAGGAGATAATCTTCCTGGCGTACAAGCCCTTCCTGTCTACTTTTTCCAGCAGTATTGGTTGGTCTAATAAAAGATGCTACTCCCACCTACAAACCTTATCTTGCCTGCGAAAAGATTGTAATTAATTTACCTCTCTAAAGGCCTTACAATATGATTTTTTTTTTTTTTTATGCTGGAACAATCCTGAACGATGTGCCTGTGTATTTGATAGTCTAGATTTGAAGCACTAAAGGCAATTTGTGACATAACTCACTCAGCTTTTTTTTTTTTTTTTCTTTTGGTCCCAAATGCATAGCTTAACTCACATAATCAGAAAGTGGATTTACAGAAGCCATTGCAGCTTTAATAGTTGAAGAAGCATTAGCAATTTAGGAAAAGGTAGTAGATAAAAAGACTGGAAATTTTAGAAAATGCTAATCCTTTTCCTTACTGAAACACACTTGCCTTGCCTGAGGCATCATTCCTAGGGAAAAAAAAAAAAAAGAAAAAACAAGCTGCATTAAGATTTAACTGCAGGGTTGGATTTAATTTTGTTTTATCACATTTGTACACAGGAAATGTATATGAATAACTAGTTCTTCCTCCAAAAGGTATCATCAGAGCCTTGTCTGACGTGTTTGTAATTGCTTATGCAAAGACTGGAGAATGTGATGGGGAATGCGATGTCCCAGCAGTGGTAAACTGTTTTAAAATCCAGTATGAAATAAACTATTGCTATTTAAAGTATTTGAGCAGGCCAGCTTAAAGCACATTCATTGCTGCTTGTGCGAGAACAGCTCCTCTGTTCAAACACTGACAGAAAGGGAACACAAAAGAGGCATTTTGTTCAGCTGTAGCACGTAGTTACAAATTATTTACATTTGGGGGGGAATCACATCCTGTTTTGGTTTTATGAGAGTATTAAGCATGTTTTTGATACTGGATAAGCAGTGAAAACCCACAATATTAAGGACATAACAATACATCCTAGGTACCTATCGCTGCAGTAGACAAGCACCTTTGGCAGATATGGATGACGGAGACAGAGACATTACAGATTCAGTTGTCATTTTGTTGTATCAGCTTACGTTCTAAACCTGTCTGGAAGAGAAAG
The DNA here is from genome assembly GCF_000687185.1 of Egretta garzetta. NCBI lineage: Eukaryota > Metazoa > Chordata > Aves > Pelecaniformes > Ardeidae > Egretta > Egretta garzetta. Next base: position 653,653 of record NW_009258378.1, read on the forward strand.
AGAATAAACTGCTGTTTGACATGCATGCAAGGAAATTTGTTCTGCTGCTTATGTGCATGTAAAATTGAAGGATTTCTTTTGGGTTTATTATTAGCATAATCAGAAACATTGCACTCCGTCATTTTGTTATAGTAATCCTTGTTGTTGTTATAGGGACAAAATAGACAGCAGGATAAATCCTTTGTTCCCTTACATTGGGGCAAAGCCAAAATAATCATGTTCATAATGGATTTGCTCTGGAGTTTACATTGGGGTAAATGAAATCAGAAAACATTGCAAACTTATATGTGTTATGGACAGTGATGGGTACCAAGTGTAGAAAATGCAGCATTACCACTTGAACTCAGTTTTACCTTTCACAGCATTACTGGGCTGCTTTTTTGCTCATGTCAGCTGCCCAGAATGCAAACATCTAGTAGAAAAAACAAAGTGAATTTTATGTAACCAATATCTTTTAAGTCCTTGGATTTCCAGATTTCATGCTTCATCCAATGTGATTTCTTATGAGATCCAAAATCCACCACCTTTTAAATTGACAATATTATAGCTGAAGCAAAAGTTAAATAGAACTCCTAGGACTGGATTAGCATTTTTTCTGGCAAAGAGGTAAAATTATATTAACAAATTCTGCCAAGGACTCCGCTACGTGTGCTTAGGGAGCAGGCAGTCTGAGAAGCAGTCGGTACCTCCAGAGAAGTGGTTCGTCGTCGGCTGGGTGGTTCTAAATGTACCAGCTTGTTTAAATAGCAAATGATTTTAAATATGAAAGGAGGCTTCTTCCAAGAATTGTTATATTGAGCATCACAAAATTGCTTTTTTTTTTTTTTTCCCAGAGAGCTAACCTCCATCTGTTTCTGAAAGAGCTTAGCATTCATAAAGTAACAAATTATATTTCAGAGCATAGCTCTTTATCACTCACCAGTTAATGGGGCTAAGAAAAGATTTCAGAAGATTCTTCCGACTGCAGTACAGGCTCAGAGGAAACAAAAGGAGCCGCCTGGAGATGTTGTGGAGGCATAGTTATTTGGTTACAACTTAACCTCTTGCAATCAGAAAGCAACAAAAGGACACATGGCATTTAGGTCATGACAGAAAACGCTGCCATTAAGCTGGTCATATTTCTACAGGGTTCTGAAGTCTGAAATGCTATTAGGCAAGAAACAGACTGGAAGGAATATAAAGAGAGGAAGCACTGAAAAATGCAAGAGACCCATAGCAAAGGACAACATATTTTAGAGAATACACAGTTTTCAATTCCCCCCTCTTGAAGCTGGAGAGTACAAGGAAACAGTCATCATCTGGTACATCACCAATCCAGATACTTCAGGGACTCGGGATTCTTCTCTGCGTGTGTCTGAAAGCGCTGGAGAATTTAACTTTGTATTAACCACCCAACGCCAGTTTCTGCCTCTTGTTGGCTGTCCTTGCGACGTTGCTGATGGTTGGTTACTGCGTGTTCGTGGCGCACGGGAGGCAATGGGCCACCTTCCCCACTACCCGACTGCCTCTGAGCCAACCACTGCTCAGCCAAACCCTTCCCTCTCTTGCTAGGGGTCCTTAGCAAATGTATTCCCAGCGTTTTTCAGCTCTAAATGGTTAGTAATGGGACAATGCAGCCTCAGCCCTGAGACGCCTTTTTGATACCAGTTTTGACAAAACCAACTCATTTCCACAAGAAGTCTCTACAAGGTGGTCTGGGTCCATAAACGTTTTGTTGGAAAACTGCTGACTAGAGCTACCTAAAAAATAGAAATATCTCTATGTAGTTGCCTTTCCAGTCTTACCTGTCCCCTGTCCTTCCACATATGCACTGCAACACACTCCCTAAGTATGTGTCAGATACTATTTTCCTTTGGTTCCTTGTCTCAGTCAAGGCATTTGAAGGTCACTCAGTGAATAAATATGCAGCGCATCTTTCTTATCCAGCTCTTCAGTGGACAACCCTATGTATTGGTTGGTCTGAATCTTGAACACTCCATAGAATTATTACTTTCTGAATAGGTTAACTTGTTTTAAAAATGATTTTATTTAGGGCAAAGAAATATATTTTTCCTTTGTCAATGGCTGAGCTCAGTAACGGAAACATTTGCTCCCTCCTACCCCCAAAATCAAGCTTCAGGCATAAAAAATCATGAAAAGATCAAAAAGTTAAAAGAAACTGGAAACCTGGGTCTCATAATAGACAATCTTCAGCATAGCTGTCACTGCTGGTAATACGTTAATCCTTTTGTAAACACTCCCACACCTCTCCATAATGTACGTAAATGAATACCACATATAGTAGATAATCACAAATGTTGTAACCATGACAGTTTTATTTGTGCTAATGATACTATTTTATATACTCACAAAACATATGGCAAGCAGGTTAATACTATTAAATGGGCTGAATCTCTCTCGCTTTGACAGTGCTATACTTGCCCTGAATTTCCAGAAGGATTTATTGCAATTTTAGTCTCCCACCTTCAGGGCAACCACTTAGAAGTGCCCTGGAGGGGCTCAGTATTTAGCAGCAGATCAGCATTTCTAAGGGCAGCTCCTCCAAGGTAACTCACTTTGCAGAAGTCGATGCATAACGCGTATATAGCACTGCCAACGGCAGAAGAACAGCTGTGGTACTGTTCAGCTGAAACGGGGAGGAAGGATGCATTTAAGGAGACACAATACATTTCTCCAGTTGACTTGGCATAACCTGATGCGATTTTCCTTTCAATTTGCTGTAGTCCCACATGCAAGTCAAACGGAGCAGTAACACATGTATCTGCGGCAGCTGTAACAGTAAACTTGCTTGGAAATCTCTGGTTTGG
>NW_009258378.1:656470-684404 GCF_000687185.1 Egretta garzetta
CGGGTGGTTGGCTGGTTATTTGTGGTTTGTTTTTTTTTTTTTTAATGTGCAACTTTTGCTATGACTTCAGGATAGTGACATTTAGTTCATTTTTAATAGGGTATATTTTGACCTGATGATATGTTGCCCTTATGGTTTGACTGAAGCTTTTTTACTAGAACAGCATGAATGTTTTCCCATTCTTAGGAAACCGAGAGCAAATCAGAGAAGAAGGTAGGATTTTGGAGGTTATAAAAACTTGTTGCTGCATACCATCTTCTTACCGCTAGCATTTGTGATGCCCCTAAAGCCCCTGGCTGCACTACCCACACTCAGTTTGAAGGTACAGTGGAAAGTCCCATCTTTCAGCCTAAATTAGCACCGGTCTTTGCCATTGCAAAAGTGATCTGGAAGATTACTGTTACAAAAATCAGGTCACTAGGGCGAAGCGAGTGGCACTCAGCTTTTAAATACCGCATTGTGAAATTCCCATAAACGAGGGGAGGAGGGGGAATTTTGTTCTTTCAGCGTTGCAAAAGCCACGTTCCTGCTGTAGGAATGAGCAGTCCACTGGGAAGAGGCAGCTGCTGAGGAGCTCCGAGGTGGTCACAGTCAGCAACCAGCACTCAAGAGCTGTTGCTGGAAATCCTTGCCTAGAAGTCTTGCTGGCTTTATCAATTTGGCAAGGATCTCAAACCTGCTCTTGGAAACAAACAAAAAAACCCAATAAATCATTTATTCCCACAGACTGGAAAAAAAAAAAAAAAAAGGCGGGGGGAAATAAAGCCTTGCATACTGTCCTGGCACACTTGGTATGATCAGAGCACAAAGCACGCAGCCTGCGCTGAGCAATTCTGCTGTTCTTTTGGGTACCTGCAGAAACGGCTGAGAGCATCCTCCTCCTCCGCAGCGATCTCCCTCTTGAGTGTTCGGCAAACAGGAGTTTGCGTCTTTGCTAATGGTATATGATTTCTCATACCTTTTAACTCTCCCACGGTGAGCATGGGGGTGGGGGGAAATAAAGCCTTGAATACTGTCCTGGCACACTTGGTATGATCAGAGCACAAAGCACGCAGCCTGCGCTGAGCAATTCTGCTGTTCTTTTGGGTACCTGCAGAAACGGCTGAGAGCATCCTCCTCCTCCGCAGCGATCTCCCTCTTGAGTGTTCGGCAAACAGGAGTTTGCGTCTTTGCTAATGGTATATGATTTCTCATACCTTTTAACTCTCCCACGGTGAGCATGGGGACAACCTCTAGAGACAGCAGTAAGAGTTTCTGAAATGTGGGTGATAAAGATGCTGAAGTCTGCAGATGTAAATGGTTTTGAATGAGGGAAGCTGAAAACAAAAACAGTATCAGCTGAGGATACTTTTGGAGTTCTGCAATTCTCATCCTTTGTGAGGGAGAAGAAAGCAGAAAGTTTATTTTATGCAAAATCAGAAAAAAGCTTTAGGGTTTTGATTTTAAAAAGGTAAACCTTATTATTATTATATAGTTAAAAGCTGAAAATAATCGCTTGCAAGAAGCTTTTTTTTTCCTCCAAAACAACAAAAACCCGAGAAAAACCAACTTAAAATCCCTCTGTATCCAAACCTGAAAGGTTTGAATAGACTACTGAGGCTAAATGGAAAGTAGTTTTGCACAAAACAGAGAAAATGAATCATTTTACAATTCAGCATACATGAGGGCAATTGCAAGAAACAAAAAATACAGGGGGGGAGAGAGAGAGCAAGAGGTCTGAGCACACACGTACGTGGATGGGTGCATGCATGTGTGTGTGTTTGCAGAATGAATTACGAATACATAAAAAATGCATTATACAATTGACCCTACTGCTGCGATCTTGATAGATAAGGCACGCAGACAGGAGTTGCCAGATGTTATGGGACATTTCAGTTGCCTCTGCTGAATGCCTTTCCCTCCACAAATACCCCGTGTTCCATTTTTGTAAGGAGAGAACTTTTTTGTGTATTTTCTTGGAAAGTACTGAGATGTACTTAGGCTTAGACCTTAAAGGAAATAATGACTATCATCTCATTCAGTAGCATTAGCACTGCTACTGTGACTACGTTTCTGCTAAACAGATGTTTTGGTCAAACACAATGCAGAAGTAAGTTTGCTTTTTGCAAATCACAAAGATGGTGGAAACACTTCCATGGATTTCCTGTGAGAACTGTAGAGATAAAACACTAACAACCACTGCCAAACCAAAGGAAAAAGAGCCCAAAGAAACTGAGAACTGAGTAAGCTGGCAGTGCCCATTTAACCTATTTAACATGACCTGAATGATGTCCGTCACCACCCTGATTGATGAACACCACCAGTAAGCTCATGCCTAGAGCTAAATTGGGCTGAGGCATCAGTGCACCGAAGGGCATGGTTGACGCTTACATGAGGCTCCACAAGCAGGAGAAATGGGCTGACAGGAGTTTCCTGAAGTTCAAAGGCAAATGCAAAGTCCTGCCCCCAGAACGGGGTGACCCTATGCTGCAGCACAGGCTAGGGACTGGTGGAAAGGCAGCTCTGCAGAAAAGGGCTTGAGGCCTTGGTGAACAACAAATTGCACAGGAGTCAGCAATGCACCCTTGCAGCAATGGAGGTGGACCTCTTTTTGGGCTGCTTTAGCCAGCAGGCCTAGCCAGTGAGCTGGGAAACACAATTATTCCCTCTGCATGATACTGGAGAGTCTGCACATGAGATACCATACTGAGTCCTGGGCCACCCAGTCCAAAAGAGACATGGGAAAGCTGGACGAAGTTCAGTGGAGGGCCATCAAGGTGGTTGGCAGCTGGAGGACATGGTGCGACACGTGAGGAAAGGGAGCTGGGGTTGCTTTGTCTGCAGAAGGGAAAGTCAAGGGGAGAGCTAAATACCTTCCACTGCCTAAGGAGGAGTTACAGAGGAGGGAAATCAAACCCTTCTCAGAGGCACAAAGTGAAATACAATAACAAGTTGCATCCAGGGAAATTTGGACTGGATATAAAAAAAGTTTTTCTTTACAGCAAAAGTGTTTAAGTCCTGGAGCCAAGAAAGTTTGTGGAAACTCCACCACTGGGGATTTTAAAGCTTGACAGGTAAAGGCCCTGAGCAACCCTGATCTGACTTTGAAATCACTTCTGCTTTGTAGCACAAGGTGGACTAGCTGACCTCCAAAAGTCCCTTCTGATATAACCTTTCTATGATACTACACTTCTTTGAAATTATTTATCCACATGGGAAATTCAACTGTCCAGGATGAAAGAAAAGCAAAAGTTTACAAAATCCTATAAAACTGAGCGGAACTAATTAGAATTAGAAAACTGTTTCTATATCACTGCCTTAAACTCCTGATTCATATCCAAATGGCTAATTTAGCTAATGCGAGCACTCCAAAGACTAGTAGATAATGATCCAGATCCAGAAAGGAAGTTTAATGCAACCGTATGGAGTGGGCAAGTCCAGGCACCGGGAGGCAGGGGGACATCTGTGTTTTCTGCCCCATTGGTCTCTGGAGATTGATTAAATGCTGCGTCTGAGTGCAGGTTTGCATCCTGACAGTTTGGCTTGGGGCATGGAAAATTTGAGCCCTAATTCCATCTTACTCTTCGAAATGCAGCGCGGAGCTGCCTGTAGGCTTTCAGTGGAATAAGCATGTGGACCTGGGATCCGAGGAGAGAGCCACCTATGCCAGGAGACAGAGCAGAGTTTTGTGAGTGGAGCTGTGCCTTAGGTCTGCAGTCCTTGAGACAGGACAAGTGGATAGAGAGCACTCATATTCCTCTCTTCTCACAGGGTTTACAGCCTGCTGCCATCTGAAAGCAGGTATGGACAGTCTTTCTTTCAGAAAGAGCTAGGCAAGGCAGAGAACACTTGTGTTCTCCTATACATTAGCATAGAGGTTAGCGAGCTCTTTGTGGAAGCAGAAGATGTTTTCTCAGAAGCAACAGCCTCCCTCCCACCCCCAAGCTTGAAGAGTGTCTCATGTCTTAGGGCATGCCTTAATTTTCAGTCCACAACTTTGGGAGGGAGGGAGGACAGGGAAGGGAGGTATTCCCAGCCCTGCTGTGAGAGCTCTTCAACTGCTGAGAAACTTTTTATTTTGAAAAGGAGAGGGAGGGAGGAAATTTGGTTTGGTCACATCTCAGAGGCTTACGTTTTGCAATTAGACATACACACTTCTAATACAGGCTGGATCTGTGGTCCTAACCAGTTTCGGACTGGGTAATTACTTCAAGATATGTATGCAAGCCAGAAAACATTGGAGATGTGTTTTACTTTCAAGAAGCGTGTTCACAGACACTAGCACCCTCAAGCTCAAGTGTACAGGGAGCAGTACACTGGGCCAACAACCCCACCCTTGCGTGGTCCCATGGCACCCTTGCCTTCTACATTTACATGAGGGGCAAGAGGAGGAGGTCATTCTTTCATGGGTGCAGCCAAATTTTTTCTTGAGGAGTGCTCCTTCAGGTGCATTCCCCGGTGCAAGGCACAACAGAAACTGCAGCACTGGCTGAACATGTGGGTAGTGACTGTGCTACAGAAGAGGGGTAGGAGTAATAGCTCCTGATATTCCTTAGTAAATACGTGCTTGAGTGTTTTTGCTGGTAAATGGCTGCCTGCACTAACGTGTGGTTGTCCTCTATTTTGGTAGTGGCAGCATAAACTGGAGCTACTTCCTTCTCATGAAACAGGAGGTTTAGCTGTGAAGTCTCCAGCTAACTAGCTCCAGTGTGGTTTAGGTTTTTTGTGTTCATTAAATTATACTCTGATTCTACTTTATCTACCAGACAGCATATTTACTTATGTAGCAAACTGAACAGAGAAATATTGTCTGTTACCAGGCACTTGATCTACTAATGTCCTATGACCTCAATAATAAATTATTTCAGGTTTGTGATGCCAAGTGTATGCTTGCTCTGACAACACAAATAATACTGTGTAAACTGATTGGCCCCTTTGCAGTGGCCTTGTGCAACATTACCAAATATTTTGCGTGCTTGTTAGAAATTCAGAAGTATTTACTGATTCAGGAAAACTCAGAATCCAAATTGATAATGAATAATGAACAATGAACTTACTTACCTGCAGTAGGTGTTTCTTCCAAAAGAAGATGGTCCAAGATGACTGCTTAAGAGATGGGAGTGAAATCCATGCAGTTTTAAATTTGCATTTTCATGAAAGTATGTCCTTACTTCCAGACTTTTATCAAATCTGCTTATGTTCTTCAAAACATGATGTACCACATCTTTTCCTTCGCAGAGATGAAGCCCTGAGCCTATCAAATGAGGCAGAATGTGAGTTAAGATAAGCAAGGATATATTTTTAAAACCCGCTTCGCCAATGGGCTGCAAGCTCTAACTTGCCCCAGTTACTCTGACAGCTTCAATCAACCTGGAAGTTCATTATTTCTTTTCAATTTCTAAAAGCCACATTCATGTTATAAAGCAGAAGATAATCCTTGTGAGTTAAGATAAATCCGTAGACAGTACTCGCTTTAGTTCTAATTCTAATTAGAATCTGCACGTTTATTATGGAAAATGTAAGTTGTATGATTTAATCTTTCATATTGCCAACACTGACCATATTATTTCTGTATTATAAGTTTGCCTTTCACATATATAGCAATATAAAAAGGATTATTAACTTAAATCCTATATTACAAACACTGATCCATACAGTGAAGCAATTACATTACAGCAGTTAAATATATAGGGACATAGAGCTCTTCCCACCATGGTCAATAGCAATTTAGCCATTAACTTAAATGAAAGCAAGATTAGGTCTGTATTCTAAAAGAGGTAAAATGCTTTTTTATAGCTACCGTTAATGACAATGTCAAAGTAAAAATAACGAGTCAAATTATTCATTGTGTACAACTGCCACTGCTATCTACAAATCCCACCCAAGCAAAAAATCCTTATTGCATTTATATCATCAGTTGGAACATTTGTAACATCTGGAGAAGGTAATAATTGCTTCAGCTTGGATCTAAACTTCAGCTTGGATTTAAGTCCAAATGCCAACTAGCAGGAGCTCACCTTCTTCAGATCTCAGAGACATCAAAACTCTGCAGGCTGCGGGGACTTGTGCCTACCAGCTCCCCACGCGTGAGGAGCTTGATGCGGTAGGTGGGCTCTGAAAGTACCAGCAGTCATTAGCCAGAGCTGCCTGTCTACACCACCTAGAGTACTCACTAGTGCTCCTTAAAAAGAGATTACGCTGCTCCCTTCCCATTCGTATACCTAAGGCTGAAAGCTCTCACCTTGAAAATCAAATCCAAGGTTCAATTCTCTCTGATGCTGTGACCCTGATAAAGGAGTGATTGGCCTAGCTCATAAACTAGCTCGTAAACTAATCTGGGGTAGAAGGTCCCCTTCCCCTTGCTGTTGAAGCAATACCATAGGACACACAAAAAGAAATGAGAAGGTGAAAAGTGAGCACAAAGGAGCCCACCTGTACATGCAGAAGCACCTACATGGTCACCTAGAAGTGAGGTGAAGGCACCTACAGAAGAGGTTTCTTGCTAATGGCTCTCACAGGTGCGTGAAACTCTTGTTCAAGATGAAATGTCTTCACCAACAAGTGCTAAGGCTTTCCAGCTTTGTTTCTCCTCAGCTAATCTGTGCAATCAGCTTAAATTGAGCATTTAGCAGGATTCTCTGCGAGATGAAAAATTAGAATTTGATTTTCACAGGCTACAGCAGAGAAATGAACTCGCATTTCTCATAGCCAGTACGCTGACTTCTGCATGGTGTTATACTTTCTGATCACATCAAGTCTTTCGTCAATTTGAATACGGATTTCTGGCTCCATCTCTATGTGAAGTAAACCTGTGCAACTTTTCTCTTAAATTATTTGTAAAACCAGGGACTAAAACCTGATAGCTTCCTAGAATGGTAGCTGTAGGTCTAAAACAAAGGCTGGGAACTACTAGGAAACATAAACAAGACTTGGCAGAATTGGGAGTTCAGTGCTGGCTTCCATCTCTGTGCAGATTCCCAGAGGCTGTTAGGCATTTTGTATTTTTGCAGAACATTGCCTGTCTTTGCAGTGCAGGACACGAGGCAGTCTATTCAGCCACTACGAAGAAAATGTGGCAAAATCCAGTATACCTACGAGGAATGAAAATATCAATGTTTTCTGCCCCAAGGAAAAGCTTGAGATTAAATAAGAACCAAACCGACTTTTTCCTGTCTTTGAAACATTAGCAAGAGGGGGTTTTATGCTTGAAAATACGTCTTTTATTCCTTTCTTATGGACATTGCTGAAGAAATGAGTGGGTGGTGATGTAGTCAAAGCATGTCTTGTCATGTCTAATTGGCTATATAAAGAAATCAAATAGCCTCTTTCTTCAAAAGTATATAGCACATTAATAAGAAATTATTATTTTATTGATAGAACTGATTATTGGCTAGGAAAAAAAACCTGTTCTTGAAACTAATCAAGACCCAGATTTTCCAAAATGTTACAGAGAACAATTGTCAGTCAGATGTCTAAAGCATCACTCAATCAACTGATTTGATAGAAACAATATCATTATAATAAAATATTGTCAAAGAATATGTCTCATAGTTTGAAAAAACATGCCTGTGACTTTATTTTATAACTGTCCATGATTTGTCTTGGGCTTTTTTAATCTCACAAATGGAGAGCATTCTCTTAGGATAAAGTTCTAGCCAATTGACATTATCTCTTAATTATTTTTTGCAACATATTCATTGCAGAATTTGCTCAAGTAAGAAGTTATTGTTTAATTTCCATGATGGATGTGCTCACTTCATGAGTATTAGATTAGCGGAGAGTATACAATTTGTATTAACATGCATATGTCATTAAATAATACATTGTTTTCCAGCTGTCTTCAAACAAAAGTGAGCCTATGAGATACTGATTTGCTTTTGCAACATGTACTCATGTGGATAGTTCCAGTTAATATTCATGTGAGGAAGGATTACATAATTCAATCTACAGTTTTTGCATTTGTTTTGCTTTGGTTTGCCTGATTTTTCTTTCATGTTCATTCTCCTAGAAAACGCAGACGCACAATTTTTTCTTGAAATGGCTTTCATAGTAAGATTAATTTTGATGCTAATGCAGCCAGAAACAAACCAAAAGGGCAACACTTCTTGCCCAAAGAGGTTGACCATTCCTGTGCTGTAAGGGACAATCCCGCACTTCTAGGAAAACTGAAGGGAGGACCTAAGGATAGGTCTTCCATTCTCTAAATCCCTTAATGTCAATTAACTCCTACAACAAACAAAAGGACCGAATATTTACAGTGTTACAAAAGGGTGCCACAGGCTTTTAGGATTTTACGCCAAATCAGTAGTTCTTGTACTTTCCATTGTCCTAGCAGCCAGCAAGCCCCTGCACCCAGTCATGGGCGTTCCTGATTCAGCCAGTCCATTGCTCCCATGTGCATCCCCAAGGATTACGTTTTATCATTCTTGCCTTAACGCTTATTTAGACTTACAATTGTGGAAGAAATGTAGGCTTCAGACAGACACAAAAAAATCTGTCTATCTTAAACTGCTGGGGCTCAAATGTGCTTCTAGCTCAAAGCTGCAAGGCAAAAGTGATGAGGAAGGTAGTACTTTAAGTAATCCTTGTGCTCCCAGATCTAGACTGGGATATGCTGAATTTCACTGCATCACCCTGCAGGAAACTCAGGGCATGAAGGAATTCTGCAAAAGGATGACGGACAGCAAGGCTTGTCTCAAAATGGCAGCAGTACGTCATTATGGTTTTCCTCAACAACAGAAGGTGGGAAGAACTCCTGACTTCCACAGCATAGACATAACTTTAGTTACCAAAGAGGATTTAGTGCCTAATATCAAAACTGTGGCTTTGTACTCGGCACTCAACAGTCACCTAATCCTGGTGGCTCCTTTATGAAGTACCTCCTTTTTGACCCCAAGGGCTGGCAAGCTGGGGTCCAAAAAAAAAAATGCCTCAACCGCCTGAGGGGACCCTAACTTCCAGGATGTCAGGTCAGGCTTGCTTTGATATTGTATCTTCCATGAAGGTCACTTTCCTTTCTCTACTATTCCCCCACTTCCACAGGAAGAGGTAAAAATAGGTATGAACAATCTCAGCCCGGGGGGAAGGTTTCCTGTTTCTCAGACAAATACAAAGTATGTGCCAGCACCCACACCTCATGTTCTTCCCAGGTTCTAGAGACAAACAGTGATCCACGTCCAGCTCAAGCAAAGAAGAAATGTGTGTTGCTACCCTCAGACAAGAGTCCTACATGTTGGATCCAGGGGCACAGCAGATCTTGCCTGTGAAGGCAACAGGACCTGAGCTGGGAAGATGCGATCCAGACATCCCTCTGTGCCCAGGGTTTCCTATTAACTGTGCCAGGCAGCTCCCATTCCCCTTGTGGGACACTCACCTCCCTGACCTGAAACACCACACTCTTTTTTTTTGCAGAAATGGTGCCACACGGTGGGGTTCAGTTTCCACACAGGTGGCCAGGCACCTCAGGGTTACACATTTTGGCACCAAGCCTATGCTTTTTACCAGGGCAGAGTCTTCTTTGGGTAAGTGTTTGCCAGGATAGACATAAAGCGGTTGCAATTGCTCAGTTAGTTTTTTTTAATGACTAAATCTCCGACAAGTTTCCAGTTGCCTTGATGGTGGTTGATTTTAGAGGAAGCTTTCAGCAGCTTTCAGGATAGGACTGCATTAAAAAGCCAGCTTATGCATATGCAGCTAGTGGTAAATAAACAAGTATCTCTAATTAAAACACATCTAGGAAAGTCTAAACTAATTTAACATCTAAATGACTGATGATAAAGGGGTAAGGGAAACCCAGATATATTAGCCTTTAAAAAATTGTTTGGCATAAGAATTATAAAATGCACAGAGATAAGCATCAAGGCATTTAGCATGAAAAACCAAATGAAAAAAATCACCGAGACCAAGTTATGGGACGAGATAAAAGTCCGTGTGCGCTGCAAGTGAAAAGACATGGCAGAAACGTGCTCAGCCTCCCCAACATGCTATTAACATCTGAGGAAAACACTACTGAAATGTTACAGACTAATTAAATTGGGCGTACAAGGCAACCAATGGGAATAAATTATTATGCAAATGCACGCGGGGCTGCCCAGGAGGTGATGCTCCCACCGAGGGGCCCCGGTGCTCGCGTGTGGATGGACCTGACCATGGAAAATGGGGTAAAATCCCACAGAAGGAGGGAGGGTAGGAAGGAAACATGTACCTGGGACTTCCTACAAAGGGAAAAAAAGAGAGTGACGGGGGACTGCTAAAGCAACAGTGCCATCTGCTGAGTACTCCCCCATGGAAGCAAGTGGATTTTAGCTGTCTCCTGCTCTGCTGCAGCGATGCCAGCAAATCTGAGAGCCTCCATGTAGCCCTGAGCTGAGGAGGGCAGGATGAACCCCAGACTTTCCTCTGGCCCAGCCTTTGTACCCAAATATGTATACAAGCCTCCTGAAAAAAACATTTCCAGACTGTCCTTATTAGACACACAAAAAAAGAGGCTTTCTCTCTCTTGGCATAGCAGGACCCTGTGCTCAGACATGCGGTGAAGGATCGGCCCGCTATAAAGCAGTCTGTCAGTGAGACATAGATCATGAATGTGCAGGCAAGTTAGCAGCTGCTGTCCAATCTCTTTTCTATGATGTATTTGTGTCACCTTGTAAAAGGGCTTTCTGTTACTTCTGCAAATCTGTTGTCGGTTTCAATCCATATTTTTATGCACAGTCCTTTTCACAGCAATTATAACAGAAAAGTCTAATCAATATTATGAATTTTTATAATGCCTTTCATCAGTAGCTCTCAAAACTCATTTCTAAAGATTGAACCTGACAGAACTCATAAAATACAGGTGTAGCCACTCCATGCACGATTCTGGTGGGTTTAAGTCTGTAACCCACACATCTATCTTTTCGTATCAAATATTTTTAGCCTTTATTCAAACAGCCTTACTTATTTAAAGAGTTCCCCTAAAACATGTACAGGACAGAGTAGGAATGGAGTTTTGATAAGGTTATTCCTTATCACAGAATAATAGAATCATAGAATTATTTGGGTTGGAAGGGACTTTCAAAGGCCATCTAGTCTACTCCTGCCCCCCTGCAGTGAGCAGGGACATCTTCAACTAGATCAGGCTGCTCAGAGCCCCATCCAACCCGGCCTTGAATGTTTCCAGGGATGGGGCCTCCATCACCTCTCTGGGCAACCCATGCCAGTGCTTCACCACCCTCATTGTAAAAGATTTCTTCTTTATATCTAGCCTGAATCTACCCCCTTTTAGTTGAAAACCATTACCCCATATCCTACCACAACAGGCCCTGCTAAAAAGTCTGTCCCCAATAGTCTGTCTTATGACCTCCCTCTGGATGCTCAACTGACTCCTTAAGGACATTTTGCGGGATGGGTAGTCTAACATCATCAGCCCAGGTGGTGACGTATTTAATAGGTCCCAATAAAAAAATTCTCCATACTAGGACATCCTTCTTTAAACATGTTTATAGGCAAAAGGCTATTCTTGACATACTCCAGCATCCACTCGTTTTCCTCATTCGGCCATTGCTCAGGCACCTGTTCTTTTTGCACATGTGCTACAGAATCCCTGCGATTTGTCTGCTGTGGGTGTTAAGCTTTGGTTTTCTGTTAGTTTGCAGATTTCCAAGCTGTCCTCTACATCCTCTGTTACTGTTCCTAGACTCATTAACGACGCGTGGAGGCGAGGCTTTTGGAACGAGATGGTGTGGGATTCTGGGGCAACAGATGCTCTGCAGTAACTCAGAGACACTTCATATTGCAGACCTGATCTTTGCAATCAAGGGTATAAATTTGAGTTTCAGAAAGGGATAAAACCCGTGATGAAGTGTTTGCTATGAAAGAGAGTTGAACTCCAAGGGCTGAAGTCAGCTCCTGCATGGGTTCAGAACATGAATCCCGGTCTCTACTGGTAATGAATGAACGCACACTCCATCACTGAAGTACCTGAATCACTGCCTTAGCACACATAGGCTGCATCAAGGATGCATTTCTTGTGACTTACTTTCTGTCTCTTTTTTGGCTTCTTGGAACTTTATATGATTACTTTAGATTGGAATAGCTATAAGATCTGGAGGCTTCACATTAATTATTAAACTCGGTATCTGACTCCTATATTTTAAGATCTACAGCTCTGAAAGAGGAGACACTGCTGGCAGTAGCAACCTTGGGAGGGTTGAAATTTATTATAAATCAAACTAATCTATACTGTCTCCTGCTCAGGAAATTGAATTCTGGGAGTTTGTGAGAGTCAACTCAGAGTTGACTGAGACTCCTAATTCACATAGATGAAGGACATTTGCATTGAGATAAGAAAAATCTGTTGATCTGATTCTCATTACAAATCAAATTTAGTCATTCTGGAATTCAATCTACCGTATTTAAGTTAGTTAGTGGGACCTTCAAAAATGGAGAGGGGACTCTCTTCTTTAAAAATAGATGCAATAAGATTATCTGTTAAAAAGAAGAGATAGTCATTTTATGCATATTTAGCCAACAGATACTTACAATCAACAAGTGATAACAAGTTGCCATTATTTGTTATGGGCCTCTGCTGGCTGAGGTCCCACAGTGGCAAATTTTGAGAGAGTTCTTTGTACTTGTGAGCTTAATCAAAAACAAGACTCAGCTCTGTATTTTCCTCCACAAAGTCAATGGACTAAACTCATCAAAATCATAGGGTTAAATTTAGCTCAATGAGTCTTTGTTAAAATCTTTATAACGCAAATGGTGGCTATTCACAAAAGAAGTAGCAGAGAGGCTGTAGATGGATTTGCTGCTTTGTCACCTCACTGAGCAGCTGGAAGGTATCTCCAGAAAAAAATATAATATATGTTGTCTCATGAGTCTGAACACACACACACACACACACACACACACACACACACACACACAACCATTGCATAAACCCTTGGTTGCCCATTTCCAAGAAGATGGTGGGCATCTTTGTGCCATGCTTATTAGCTACAATTAAGAACATTATTAAAAGCTCATAGATGCAAGTTATTCTAGCTAGTGCAATTAAACCTAAATAAACAAAGTGATGGACATTCCTCCTGAAGTCAGAAGATTCAGCATTTGCTCTGCCTTCCACCTGCTGAGGGCAAGTAGCTGAACTTCAGGGAGGCCTCCGCTGGAAGCGGTGGCTGTGGGAACCGCCTCAGGGAAGTGAGGAATCGCTGTAACCCCTGCCAGAGATGGCTGTGCCCCCTCTCAGGTGCCTTTGTCGCAGCAAATGCCTGCAGGGATCCAGTTTGCCTAGAAACAGCTTTCTGCTGCCAGCAGCCCTCTAGTTGGGATGAAGGCACCTGACACTGATGTTAAGTGAATGAAGCCTTTCGAAGCAACTGGATCCCAGTGCCACAGGCGTGCTCTGTGTTAGAAGCAGACAGTGGGGGAACTCAGACGGAGGCTGGGGGGGGATGTATTAAGGTGTTAGCAGTATCTCCATGCTCTGGCTAAACCTGTGTGAGAGCTGCTCCAGCTACTCCAGCTGCTGACGTGTTTTGTCAGCAAGGAGTTAAATTCTTAATGCAGACAAGGCTGAAGAGGTGAACATTTCCTGACTTCCAGCTTTGCAAACACCTTTGACCAGCATCTCAAAGCATGACAGCCTGAGAGCATATTAATGAGCAGCTACTTCCCAACGGGAACTGTTGTATCCAGCATTTCTTCCCCCTGTGGTGTTCCCTGCCACTGTCCTGGGCGGTGACAGAGAGGTGCATGAGCAGCTCAGCGATGACTGCAGCAGCGTAGGTATCTAAAAGAGCCAGGAGGGCTTGGGATGCAGAAGCAAATATCCTAACCTTGGAATGACAGCTCTCTTTCATCTGGAGATGGGGTCATGAATATAGCATTTACTTTTATACCATCAAATAGAAATGATAACATAATGGACTGGCAATTCTGCTGTTATTCTGCGGCTACGAGAGCACATAAGCTGAAAGGCCGGGGGAATGATTCTTTTGCAGTTAGTCTTAATTCCTCTGCAGATACAGAAGTATAATGGGAAGCCAGAAATGGACCTCTATGGTTCCCTATTTAACTCCCTAGAAGAAAGGGTGGGCACACTGTGTCAGAAATTATATACAGTGCTAATGATATATTAGACAGGAGATAATAAGCCTTTCAGGGATTCCTAAATGTATTACTTGTTAATTTAGGCGGTACCCTGGGCACAACTTATGAGGTGGTGCTAATTTAGAAGGTACCATGAGTAACGCTGCTTGCTGGAGGGCTGAAATGTAAATCCCATTGTTCAACAGGGAAAACGAAAATGCTTCTTCCATTAAGTCTGTGATCTGTCCTTCACTTGCCATGGGGAATAGCATAATTTAGAAAGCTGCCTTCTAGGATGTTGAACAATCATGCCTCATCAGTGAGATCTCTAGATTAAAAATGTGAACATTTTTACATTACTAGAGGGATTATTATATCTTGCTTAATATTTCATATATTTGACATCAAACTACCAAGTGACGAGTATAACGTATTAAAATGCCCTTCTAGTCATGTTATTTGCCTGCTTTTATGTAATAAGACTCTAACTGCATTTGTTCAGTGATACTGTACAGTGGTTTGATTTGTGTTTCGTAGTGTCGGGCTGAGAAGGGACTTTGAAACTGATTGTCACAGTCAGTTCAGATCTATCTCTGAACTTCTATGGATCCTGAAACAGGAGTTTCTCACTGGAGGCAGAATGGTTTTTGTACCCTTCCCTTAAGTGCAAAACTGATGCAGCACCAGCTTCCATGGTGCTGGGTGCACCTTTAGGCACCCAGCAGCAAGCAGTGACATTATTTTCAGCACTGATTGATTCCTTCCAGATCTATTATGCTGTTACCGTATCTTATACCATAACGCCCTGCATACACCAGGTCCAGCCCTCTTCGTTTCTGCGTGCCTGCAGTTCCTGCTGCACTCAGTGGGAGGTGAGGCTTGTAGGAGCAGTTCCCTTGGTCCTGCTTTGATGGGGGGAGTATCCCATGCAAGGAGAGCCTTACTCCCCCCACTGTACTCCCACCCCCCCCCAAATAAAAAAAAATTGCTTGACAGTCATGACAGGGCAGTGCTGAGCTTCACACCACACATGCACATCAGCTAGGTCAGTCCAAACCAGGCAAGCAAATTTGTGCTTGTGGCCTCAGCCTGCAGCTTCCCTTTTAAAGGACTGACACCAAAGAGTGTGTTACACACAGGCGAAAGGGAGTGAAGCTGGCATATTTATACAACAGAAAAAATGGAGAACTAAACATAAATCTCACCGTCTACAGCACATGGCAAAGTACGGGGCTAGACAAGAGAATCTATTCCCAATTTTATATGTTTCTGAATCACTCTGTAGGAATATAACAACCAAGGGGACCAAAATCCCTCATTTCCAAAATACAGGTAACAGAGGCAGTGAATTTATGTAGAGCTTTACTGGGAACAGGAGGGGACCTCTGGAGAGTAAGTCAGGCAAGACCAGGACTTCTTGTTTGTTCACAGTTGTGCGTAGACTCTTTCCTATGTCTTTAACGTTTGCAACAGCCCTTCAGTAGCTGGTTAACATGAATGTCCATTTAGAATCGTGTTGGAGACTGAGGGTTTATGAGCTACAGGGGCACAGAAAAATGCCGGTAAGTGCAAAGTATACTCTGCTCTTCAGGCTAGTTTTTTCTATTTGTTGTTTTTCTTTTTTTTGTTGTTGTTTTTTTTTTTGTTGCTCCCTGTGTAGTTGATGAAGACAGACCTCTGCTAATGATTAACTTGTTTTGGAGGGCAAATTCAGAAAAGGAGGGTTGAACTGGCATCAGTCAAGCAGTCAACTTTAATTAAAAATGTCGAAACTCGTTAATAAGAAACAAAAAGGCAAAACAAAAAAAGGAAGGAGAGTGGGCAGCAATAGAAAAGAGAGAACATAATAAAACAAAGAGGAAGGACAAAGGAAAAGAAAAAGAATTAATGGGAAAATGCAGATAGCTAGTGTAGAAGAAACTGTACATCAGCTCTCCCGGCTTCTTACTAAAGTGACTAGATGTCTAGCAGTAGCCTCTAAAGTGGCAATTCTTTCCCCCTTGCCCCCCTTGTATTTATTATTTATCTGGTATTTTAAAATATACTGTTGCTAGTATGAACTCTGGCAAGGCAAACGTGGGGCATTTCTGCTGTCTGTTTGTTGTTGAAGACTCACACAAGCCTAGGTCCTGCTCAGAATAGCCAACTACTGGTCTGGGGGATACAAGAGAGCGGGGAGGACTGTTGCAGAAATCCCAGTTTGGTGACTCATCTGGCACCACTGGCAAGAGAAAAGCAATGCTTATCTTTACCCAGATCTAGACTATTGATGTAAATGTGAAAATTACTTACTGAGAAGAGCTATTAGCTTCACAGATAAGTCTTGCAACATATTGGCCTGGCTAAAGAACATTAAATAGCCTCTCTAGTGGACACCTGATACGCCAGAGACAATTCTGAGTCCATGGAGAATTTCTACATCCTCCCCTAAGGCTAGTCCTTATGAGGATTTGGACATGCTGGATGAATTTTCTCACCCATGCATTCTAATAATGCCAGTCCAAGGAAGATGAAACATCTTAACTGCTGTGAATTCATAACTTTGAGCCGGATGAGAAGTAAATCAAATCTATCCCTGATATGGGCTTTGTGAAAATGAAAACTTACCAAGTCTAACTAAGAGCATTCATTTGCTTTCTGTTCTCCAAGCCCAGGTGGATCATTTAGACCAGAGCAACCTCTGGTCCTCCAAGCAGGACTAGAAAATGTAGTACCTGAAGTCTGTGAGACAGTGACTTTAAGTTTTCATACAGTGCAAGAAGAGGATGTTAAGACTCAGGGTAAAGACTGTTACATTAACTCATTCAAATAAAATATGGAGAATGAAGGGGAGGGTTGAAACATATACATCAGCTTTTGATTATCATCATAGAGTCTTAGAATACCAGGTTGGAAGGGACCTCAAGGATCATCTGGTCCAACCTTTGCCAACCTTTGATTAGCAACCAACTACTAAAGTTCTTCTGAAGTTAAACTAAAATTTGAACCAGCTGTGTTTCACTCCCTGTCCCTAGGAGTAGCCCAGACAATTTGGTGTGAAAATTCTCTAAACTTTTCCATTTGAGCCTTGTACAAACATCCAGACCAAACCGAACTCCAAAAGTATTGTTTGGTGTCAGATCTATAGTTTTCTTAGACAGATCAGGCTGTGTAGAATTCAACTTCTTTTCTTCTTTGATGGGCTAAAGAATGCATTTCAAATAGCTCACTGCAAGAGCTACTAAACTTATAGCGACCAAAAGAAAGCAATTGTACCTGCTTGTGTGATTATTGGTCAATTAAAACCCAACCAAATCCAAATTGTTCCATATTTTAAATCCCCACATTGCTTAATAAAAGTCCCAAATGAACTTTGTGATATCTAACACTAAAACAACCAGAAAGAATAATGTACAAGAAATTCAAAATCAACGAAATTTACCACCATGTGTTTCAAGTCTTGCTTTGATGCTAAATTACCAGAGTTTTATCTGCAGTGGAATATGCTACTTTTCAGTCAGCTCACACATATTCCTCAGATACTACATTGCGAAGCATTGTAAAAACCTCCCAAATACCGCCAAACATATGCACACACAAATGCGCACACACACAGACACACACACGTTCAGAGGGATTTTTTTTTAATTAATTGAATTCAAGGTTTGTATCTTTGTAACTTCATTTGTATGTGGACAGAACACACAAACACCACATTAAAATCGATTCTTTACAGTGTTATTTTCCAACTGGAAAGAGAAGGTAACTGTGCTGAAAGATATGCAGGACCCTTGTGCACAGAAATGGCTATGGAACGGCATTATCTTAACCCAGTGACACTTGATTGAAAGAATTTCCCAAATGAAGGTTTTATTCTTCTGGATTCTTCAGCTCTCCTATCAATGCCCATCAATGCAATTCACAGGGCACTATATTGCTTTATGCCAGTGAGACTTGTCTGCTTACCCAGGTGAATGATTTAGGAACCTCTAATAGCGTCTGTTGTCCCCTATAGGGAAAATACGCGTACATGCATGCACCAATACAAACCCCCCTATATATATATGTGTGTGTGTGTGTGTGTGTATATGTATATATACACAGAGACTTCCATTGTGTTTTTGAAACCAAAAAAGACAAAGAACAAGCAAGGGAAGTATAATGCAAATAACTTTGTTTTTTAAATGGAAGCCTTTTTTTTTACTGTAACGCTTTTCTTTACTCACTTGGCAATTTCTTTTGGCTGATTTTGGAATGTCGTTTCTAAAAACTGCAGTGGCTTCTTTTAAATGTGTCCTGCTTACCCCTGTTTTGAGGTGGAGCATTTTAATAGCTAGGGAGAAAGGATTTTCTGCCACTGAAAACATTTGGCACAGGGCTTTGTAGGTTTGTCGGTGGTTCTCTGAGGCATCTCCCAACCCTTCTCATTGAGTCCGAATGTTATACTGTATTGAGAGAGAGTGCTTGGTGTCCTGTGCACACATGCTGTGGAGGCAAGGCCAGGTGCAGGAAGGTATTTGTACCCTACAGCTTCACTGACCTTGCTTCAGATGCCTAAATTAGGCTGCAGATGTCCTGGGGCTCTCTCTGACCAGTGGGGAGAGATGCTGGAGCAACACAGGACACTTCAGCAACACTCCTTTCCCAGCGCCTCCTGGGAGTAATGCATCCATCTCTCTCTATCAACCATGGAAACAGTGTCCAGAGACTAACCACTGCCTGAAACCTCTCAGGCAGGTGCATAAAGTTGGTGTTGTGAGTACAACACCCGTTTTGGGTAGGTTACCTGTCTTGTGACTCGTGGTTGTGGAGCCTGCCAGCCCCCCTCCCGCCCCCTATCCTGCCCTTCTTGCGTGGTGGGTGAGAGATTGGACCCTCAGTACATTTTCACACCCACCCACACCTGGCAACATTGGCTTTGCAGGCTGGGGAAAGCAATTTGTTGCTTCTGTGAATACACCCATGACGGCAAAGGCTGGCAATCAGGAGGAAAAAGGAGCAACATATATTGCCCTCGACGAGTTGTATCAAAAAGGAGAGAGAAATATATATTTTTTTTTTAATGTCTGGGAAGTGGGAATTAAAAACAGGCTATCCGTCGATGAATTTATGGTATCTGAAACTCCTCTGAGTCCTAGGAAAACATAAAGCTCTGCCCTTTGGTCTTCTTTTCAGTCTGCATGGGTAAGCTCACTTTATGAGGCAGCATAATTTGCAGTGACCTTTTCTGAAGCTGTTGCTACACTTCCTGCTTCACTGGAAACTGCCTTTTTAGCCATGCATGATATGACTCCACATACATTGGAGTATAAATTTCAGGCTTTGTCGCTAAACCCTGTAAAGTAGTCCCGTGTGGTAGGCGGCTTTACTGGTGCGAGACGCTGCCGGTACTGCTGGGCTGCAGAAGGATGGTTTTTGAGGGTTGGTTGGCCCTTGTTGCACCACAGCTAAATGTATGGAATCAGTGGGGGTGAAAGAAGAATTTAAAACTAATAATGTCAGCAGTCTGCTTTTCTCTGGATTGCTGGGAGGGAGAAAAAATGTTTCTTATGTAATTCCAGCTTTTAAAAAATCTTTATATGAATTTGATTTCCTCTTGGAATATTCAGGGTGTTCAAATAACCTAATGCATTTCTAAGGAGAGCTGTTTCAGTGTCTCTTTTTTCATCTTTTATAATTATTATTCTGCACCTAACTTATACAGAGGAAGGATTATGCGATTTTATAAAAGGACTTTCAGACTTACTCCACATGTGAGTATTAAAGTGTACCTCTGTCCCAATATATCTAAAGCCTCATACCCATTTAAACACCTACTGAGTTTTTAAATCTTGGTTTTGCCATATATAAAATGGTAAATGTATATATTCTCATATAAATGCAGGCCCTTCTACAGTCAGCGGAAGTTTTCCTTTGGCTGTAACTGTTTCGGGATTTCAGCTCCCACATGTGCGGACTGCTGAAGCACATGGTTACGTTAACTTTGGTTAGGCCAAGCACCTGAAACCTTCCAGTTTTCAAAGGCTCTGCTTGTTGACTCGACTTTAAACTTTTCACAGAATGCAGCTTTCTTTTCTACATAAAATAAAAATAGATGGAATCTGTTCACCTCACCAAATGTGCCAGGGGTGCATTTGATGATAGCTGGGGAACAAATTGTATAGCCGTGTTGTATATTACATTTATCCCAACCATTTGACCCCTGACTATGTTCTTTTTGCTTTGTTCTTGCGCTTTGCCCTTTGTTTCATCCACAACAAGAACTTTTCTAAGCTCTTTGAGAGCTTCTCTGAGTGATAGCCATAGAAAAGTCACCCTGCCAAGAGAGTATCCTTTGCCACGAGTGGATCCCACTTTTTCCATTCCTTTGAAGAACACCACCACCAATAACAACAAAAATAGTAGAAGCATCAGAAGTTATGCTGCTGTGAGGCCTAAGATGAGAGAATACTTCAGTGAGTTTATTCCGCGTATAGTTCTCTAAAAGATTAAGTCAGAATTGTGTTGTTTAATGTACACATAGAAGTGGTACTGCCGTTGCATGTTATGAGATATGACTACAGTCCCTCCAGCGTTACAGCTCCTTTTTCTCCTGTCATCTGTGCACCTAATATCAGATGACAACGCTGAGATCCACCAATTCTTTGCTAATGACCTGCTCAAAATGTGTGACATCATGCTTTCTACCTCCCTCCTGCGCCTCTTGCTTGCTTTCTCTATCTTGCTCCCTCTCAGATGCAAATACATATATCTTTATTTGCTCTCATGCGTATTTCTAAACCTTAACAGCAATATACAGTCTTTTCTTTTTACAGGAAGAGTTCAGAACATTACCTTTAGTCATGCGAGATCATTTTCTGTGTCTCTGAGAAAGCTATTTATAAGGGTCTTGACTGAGGAATGAGAGAAAAACTAAAGCTGTTCAGTAGAAATTATCTTCTTAATGGTAAAATCTGAATTATACATTAAAGTGCCATTTATTCAATGAATTTTATTATTCTGTTTAAAAAGGCAGAGACTTTTATGTGTTTCATATGCTTACAAAGGTTTATTAGCTTGAGTAAAAGGTTATTATTATTCAATTGAATAATTGAATTTTAAATTATTGGTATTGCACTTCATATTATAACTGCTTTTCCAGATGCATTTGATTATGTCAAATTTGCCTTTTAATCCCCTGTCTGGAGACCATTTTCTTGAATCATTCACTGTTTCTCACCCTCCGTAGCAGTATCCTAATGAACACACAGAGTCCAGTCTCACATCTTCCATGTAAATGACTGTGCATACCTCTTCTAGTCAGATCACATTGGAGGCTATCTGGTGTCATCTAATCCTGGATACTGATATGTGGAAAATCTTTCCAGGTGATTAATGCCATAGGCATTTAATTTTCCTGAGAAGCGCTATTGGGGGACCGCGGTGTTTACGTGAGCGCCAGACTTAAGGATATGAAATGGGCATTTAGAAAATTTAATAATCTGCGCCTAATCCCCTCCAAGAATTATCTGTTGGTATTTCTATAAATAATTGTAGCTTTATTTCTTGTCGCTAATTGAATCCCGTATTAATTCATTAGACATATTGTTAATTTAAAAACTTGCAACTTTGCTATAAATCTCACTGCACGGGTGCAATGAATGCATGTAAAGCTACACATGAAATATCTTTGCATTCGAAACATCTATTAAGTAAAAAAAGTCACAAAATAACTGTGCTTTCATGTTTGTTTACTTGCTTTGTTTGTTTGTTTGCTTAATGCTCGAGCAAATGTGCCCTTCAGAAAGGTTTCTCGTTTGCCTAAGATTTGTCCTTGACTGCACACTTGGAAACCGCGATTCCTTGGCATACCACTGAAATTCTCAAGGAAGATAACGAACGATACACAAAACAATCCGACATAATAGAATATCAGGGTAGGCAGCCCCCGAGTGGAATATTCTGTGAGCACCGATTCTTCATGGCTACGTTCAATACCTCGCTGATAACGTTAGCATGGTCAAAGGTGCCGTGTTTGCTTGCATGTACCTATGAATTACATAATTGTCTGCTGTTAGCAGGCTGCTTCTACCCCTGCTGAAGAGGTTTTTTCCTCAGCCAGGGGTTGTCCATTAACTTCACTAGAAGCAGGATCAACCTTCCACAGCCTTCCATAATTTCGAGCAAATTATGTTTTAGAAAGTAATCATTGATTCCTGCGATTTGACATAGGATAGGAAGCACTTTAGAAGTGGCTTTGAATACTCTTAATTAGCTCAAGAATTACAGGCTCATTCCTCTTTTACGCTGCCTTTGCAAGCATTTATCTCAACTGATTTCAACGCAGTTGCTTCTGTTTTACACTGGTGTGAGGGAACAAAAAAAACGGGTTGCATAAATTGTTAACAGCTCTTTCATACTGCCTCTTTATTGCCAGATAAAACTTTCATGAAGGACGTTCACAGAAGATCAATATGAGAAACCACATAAGACCTGACTTTTATGCTACTGGCTGATACTGAAAATCACAGAAATAAGTATTTGTTTTTGAAGCTCTTACTTAAGCCAATGATTGGTTTGGTGCTGCTTTTTCCTGAAAGAAATATTTCACCTTTAGGAGACGTACTGCCTCCTGAGTAAAGTTACTCCACAGCTCTGATTGCAGGGATGTGGGAAAGGGAACAGAGTGCAGTTGTTCATCTACTAACGAGCAACTGCGTCTGGCAGCCTTCGTTTGAGGGAGTAAGGACCCACGTTCATTTCTCTGCTTTGTGTGGATGCTGCTCTCGGCTGATGTGATGCACCGCTGTCGGCATCCGCGGGAAAGGCTGCGTGTCTCAGCAGGGGGACTAGGGGCTTTGGGGAAGTCTGGCGTCTTCTTCCAAAGAACTGGGAAATCGCCTCATCGGCGGCGATCTTCACCTGTAATTTATAGAGGCCAGCACACAGCTCTGGGGTAGACAACAAATAGTATTGAACTGGCCAGTAATATACTGTCTGTGAGCTAATATAGCTCAGGATATATTCACTGCCGAAAGTAAATTAAACATTTTCCTTGAGATTCACTTAGATAGCAGTGTTTGTTTATGTAGTGGTTTATCTGTGTATGAAGAAGTGAGCAGGAGCTAAAGTGCAACTGCAATCACATATAGTAAATCCAATTTATATTAATATTCTTCCAACCTAATAGCTGGCAAACACACGTTTCTGCACTTCTAGCAGTCTGCCTTAATTTGTTTCTGTCAAACGAAGAGCAAACATTTTATCACAAGTTTGTTGGTTTTCTTTTTCCTAAAAAAACCTAAGCACACCGACACTGAAGGTTACAGAGGTGGCTATTTTTAGAAAGTTACTCTTCACACACTTAATCAAGGCCATCATACTTGCTTTCCTCCAACCGTTACTAGAGCCATCCACAGTCTTCGAAATCCAAGTGTTATGAAGTGGAAATGCCTGTGCGGGAGAGAGCTCCGGTACGACTGAGTCCCGATGACAGGCTTAATCCCAAGCTCAGCGGAAACTCAGTTGTGCTCCTTTTTCTCCCTGAGGTAGTTGAAGAGGACGTCCAGCCCCCCCTCAATGACCTCGGGCAGGGGCCGGGACAAGGGGTTGTGGGCGAGGTGGAGGCCTTTGTCCATGGGGTTCCAGGCGATGCGTGGCAGCCGGCGCAGCAGGTAGAGGTCGTCCGGGAGAGTCTGTATGGCGTTGTAATCGACATTTAGCAACTCCAGAGCGTTGATGAAGCAGAGAGACCGTGGCAGGCTGCGTATGTTGTTATTCTCTACTATAAAGATTTGCAAATTGACCAGATACTGGACACTCTCTGCAATGTTTTCAAGCCTGTTGGACCCTAGGTGCAAGAAGTCTAAGCTCCTCAGTGCAAAAATGCAGAGGGGAATTTGCACAAAGCGGTTGTTACTGAGGTTCAGTTTCCTCAAACTTGTCAGGTCAGTGAAGCTCAAAGGCAGTTGCGAGATGCAGTTGTGAGAGAGGCTCAAAACCTCCAGCTTCCTGCACAAGCTGAGCTCTGCTGGCACTTCTGTCAGGCAATTCATATTGACGAACAAGACCTTCAGGTTCCTCAGCAGCCCAATCTCTTTAGGCAGATGCTTGAGGCAGTTGCCCCCCAAATTCAGCACTACCAGCCTGTCCAGTTTCCCCAGCGAAGGAGGAATCACCACCAGCTGGTTGCGTGAAAGGTTCAGTTTCTGCACCTCGGGCAGTCCCCACAAGAAGTCGGGCGTGCTGGTCATCCCTTTCATTATGAGGCTCAAGCTGACATAACGCAATCCCCGTTTGGACCCTTCCTCAGAAAAACCATGCTCCTTCGCCCCTCATTCTTCGAGTGCTCAGTTCCCATAACACCCCGGTTCCCTCCTGAGAGATGAAGTGAGGTTTTCTTCCCTTGCAAGTGCTACACCAACATGCAAATGCCAACAGAGGATAACAGCTTGCAGGAGGCGGGAAAGTCAAAGCAAGGAGACAAGGAGGAGCCTGTGAAGTGCATCTCAGTCCACCGGGGCAGTTTCCATAGCTGCTGAGGGAAAGTTTCACTTTTGGGGGCTTATGATGGTCTTGGTGCACAGTCTGTAATGAAATACTTGCTCCTGACTTGTGAGCAAACCTGTTCAATTCAAACTGAATGCCACAAGGCAGCTGTCACTGTCATTTGGCCTGGGCTTTATTGGACAGATATGTATCTTCACAAAAAGGTCACAAGGATGCTGTATATAACTTCACCATGTCAGCTTTCTTGGCTATCTGGTACATACCATGGCTGCAGGACAATTAACAAGAGTGGCTTCAAAAAACAAACAAGCAAGCTATAGAAGAAAACAAGCAAACAAAAAAGCCATCATTTCAATTCAGATTTAAAGGACGTTTTCACAATCATTTTTATTTTGATGTTCCTGATTTCACTGAAATAGTTACCAGTCCACCAGAAAACTTTGCATGCTGCAGAAATGCTAGTAAAGACTTTTCACGCGAGTCCTTGTTTTCTGTTCAGTTAAAAAAAAAAAAAAAAGAAAAAGTTAATGCTCGTAAAAAGCCTTAGCTGTGATATCTCCTTTGTGGTGAGGATAGGCATCTTTCTTTTCAGAAAGGCTACCACCTTCACTGCAGCAGTGACATTTTCCAGTGGCATCTGCGCCCACTTGGATGATTGCTTGCTACCCACGTCGCCAAGTGTGAGCGCTCACACCACGCAGTTCTGCCCAAATTACTCTGTCCTAAATGTCCTGTGCTACTTTCACATCTATCAGCGAGATTTTGGGTGTCTGGCTCTTTTGTGCTGCAGAAAATGTAGTTACTTGAGGTCCCTTCCCCTGTGAACTTTCCTGTCTTTCTGGGCTATTCTGGGGTACAGGAGGACGAGCAGTCAAATAGCTCGAACTATAAATGACATTTAACTCTGGGATAGAGGGACTGATGGGAGAGGAAGGAAGCAGTGAGGTATAATAATACCCAACAACAGCTGAAGCTAGCTCTGCTGATGAAAGGAAATTGTATTGCTAAAGGAATATGCAGTGACTTTAAACTCAAAGGGTCCCTAAAAAGGATACGCAAAACCTTCAGACGCCATTTAAACTAGGTGAAAATTGCAGCAAACAGTACAAGAATTTCAGGGCTTTTCCTCTCCAGCGGGTCCATGATGATGGAGATGCTTTGCTGCTGCCTGAGAGATTTGGTGACAGGTGTACCCTCCCCATCACCTCATTTCAGAGAACTTCTCCTTAAAACCTTGCATTAGCTCGGATGCTAAAGGACTAGGCATGAAGCTGCAGCTGGGAGTTGGGGCACCCAGCAACCTATTTGGAGTCAATCCCTGCAGCCCCTTCTTACTGCCAAGCACTGCTTGTCCTCTCTTCAGTTTTTGGGTCCCTCACAGAGCTGCACCTGTGTGGGAGAAGAGGGAAAGGAGAGGGCACCCCTGTGGCTGTGTCTGGCAAGCGGGGTCCTACAACAAGAGAGGAGCCAGGACCACAGCCGGAAGCGCAAGATGGTGGCAAGCTGAGCAAGCCACACAATTTGGAAGTACGCCTTCACAGAGCTGCATGGCATAAAAACAACTGGTCCTGAGGCTGAAATATTACATTCCCTGGAGCGCCTGGATGAGCCTGAAAAGGGCTGGGGCCGCTGTATCTGTTCGGTTAGAGCGGGTTGGCAGCCTGACCGACAGTCGTAGCTCCCTCCCTCACAAGCGCTCTCCGCCAACATTTGTCAGTTTACAAACAAACACTATAGTAAATCCCACCACAGACATAAGCTCTGAGTCAATGTTCTTGTTAACCACCATCCAAACACGCTGCCCGTGCTGTAGGCAGAGGAGCCACTCGGCGGGGGAGAGGAAACGGAGCAGCAGGCCAAGATGGGGCCACATCTGGCCTTGCCTGACAGGGGGACCTAAGGCTAAAATGTGGCCTTCAGCCCAAGCAGGTGGAGAAGCAAAACCGAGAGCCTTTCGTGGGCCCCGACTTGGGGTTGTCTGCCCAGCTGCTGCTAAAAATGCACCTATTATCAGACGGCCTAATTGGGTTGGAACAAGGCATTCCCTTCTGCAGCAGCACACACGAAGGGAAGAAAAAAGCCCTTTAGAGAGCATTTTACAAAGTTAGGCATTTCCCTTCTTTCAGCCACAGTGCTGGAAGGAGGAACCTCTCCGGCGGCCCTCCCCATGGCGGGGCTCGCAAGTGCGCCCACGGCCCCACCGTCTGCTCAGAGCTCTTCCTTCGGGAGGTCACTTTTAGTAACAGACAAAAAAAAACACAAAGGAAGCACAGTCTCCCTGTAGCCACAGTCTCCCCTGCCATAGCTGGCCAGATATTTTTGGATGGGAACGTCGTCCCCGTCTCCGAAACGCGTTAGAGTTCACTGCCTGGGGACTTGGCAGGGCCCAGCCTGGCCTCTCACCACAGAAATCCCCATTTCCTAACAGCGTGACTCAGCCAAAAGGCTCTGTACCCTTCCCTGGTTTTGCATCGCGCTGCCGAGTCGAAACTAAGCCTGAACAGTCTGGGCCGGGCTGTTGCAAAGCTCTCTGTCAAACGAAAATGCTTGCCCTGCTTCGGCCTCGCAGCATCCCCCGCTACGGCATTGCCCTATCTCTACTGCCTGTCAAGCAGCAGCAACAGCAGCAAAGGGGATTTATAAAAGAAATTCCACATCTGCAGCTTCTATTGTCCGGTTCCCTTCCTGCCTCCCCGAGTACAGTAACCACTGCATGAAGAAAGAAAGAAAAAAAATAAATAAGCATTTCCTTTTCTTTGTTCTCCAGCAGAAAAACAGGCTATTGAGCACGCTTGCAGTTTTGGAGAGGGGGAAACTCTGAGGTAACCAAATTAACTCCCTCTCCTGAAATCGGGATAATAAAGCCACAGTGGCCTCATCTGGACATCTCAGGAACTAAACTTCTGAACAGAAAACCAGTCCCTTATCTCTTGGTGTCCTGGACTGGTTTTGTTCAAACGCTTTTCAGTCCCCTTTTCTCGGAGCCAACTGCTGCCCTGCCCTGCCCCGCGCTGTGCTGTGCTCTGGGGACAGACGGATCCCTTTGGGTCCCCCTCGCTTAGGTGTCCAGCCCAGTGAGACTCTGACCGGTGCCGACACAGCCCGGCAGAAATGAATTTCATGCATGCAAGTTTGGGAGGAAAAAAAAACCAAAACCAAACAGATCAGTGGGATTTGCATGATGCAGTGTAGTTGATAATTGTTTCATGGATTAAACAAAAATGTTAGTGTGGGGGGAAAAATGACCCCAAACTTGCTGAAGAACTTTCTAGTCTAACTAATACAATAAGAGAAACTGCACTATTAGCAATGACAAAAAAACGGGAAGCTGACAAAAATGACAAGCTATATTTTCTGACGTTCTTTGACAATGCAAATGATTAGATTCTTTTTTTTTTTTTTTTTTTTTAGGGAGGGA
>NW_009258378.1:684437-689828 GCF_000687185.1 Egretta garzetta
GTTTTTTTGAAAAGAGAAATGTTTAATTTTTTTTTTTTTTTTTTTTTTTTTGAAGGAAGCAGGATTGTCAGCCCTGAAGAAAACTGAAAGATGAGTTCACAAAAGACCTGGAATTTTAAAATCTATTCTCTATGGGCTCTTTTATTTGCCTGCAGGTTTGGAGCCTCTAGAATACACTTGGGAAATATTTTCAAGCTTTTCTCTGCAGCTGGGTGGGGGGCCTGGACAATTGCATTGTTTTTAGAAAAAAGTTGAGATCATCACATAATTACTTTTCCATAGGATCTGAGCTTTCAATGAACTATCCAATAGCATCAGGCTTTGAATGAAACCGTAACCATCTTGACACACTGAATTTAAATTTTGTTCTCCTGCAAAACCAAATTCTGTCATTGTCTTTTAAATCAGTGAGCATACAATAGATACCTACAGTTTCATCAGCATATACCTATAGGTTCATAGTTGATTTTGAAGCAAATTTCATGTTCTCTGTGGAGTCAAAATCTTATGTACTTCCTTTGGCCCAGCTTAATTAAAAAATGTATTAATGTAATAAGGAATAGTTTAAATCTTTAACCACAGCCCTTTCTAAAATGCTGGGAAGTTCAACCCGTACTCTTTTGGAAGAAATTTTGATTTTCGTTCATGATCTAGGTGTTACAATAAACACCTGACTAAATGAGGATGCAGAAACTCCCTAACCCTTCCTGTGACAGGAAGGATGCTTTGGCTAAAAAGGGTTAACTTGTTTCAAGTTCAGCAGAAAGCAACAGTCGTGCCAGAGAAATATTCACTAGAAATACAACTGCAGCTACTGAACCATCTTCTCCTGTGCTGTTCCTTTCCTCTGAAGTCAGTAAAGGGTTTTAAAAGTGTCGGTACCATGCAGACTGTCAAAGATATCCTCCGGTCTTAGTGCTAAGGAAGCAAATTTTGGAGGTTTTTAACTACTTTGTACTGGTTTGTTGATCTTGCATCTATTCTGAAATACTTGTCAAATTTCAAAGGTAATTTGAGATTTATGAGATGTGACACAAGACAGGAACAATTCTTAAGGCAATTTCAGATTTCCTGTTAATTTGTTTTTAATTATAGTGCTGTTAACAGCCTTTAATGCCTGTGTGTCCCTGGAGCTTTCCTGGAATGTTTTATTAAGGTCCCATGTGGAGCTGCTGCATTGCCTGACCCATGAAGAACTGGACCTGGAGGTGAATGACTGCCTGTGCAGGGGCTCATTTAACAAGACCTTTAGCAAAGTTTCTCTGCGGACCTCTTGACAGAAGACAAGTTCAAACTATCCATAGCATGGAATAAAAAGAGAGAGACTTGGTTTTGTCTGTATATGTAGACTAGAAATGACAGGCTCAATTCCTCCCGGTAGTCAGTGGCCAGCAGCGACTCTCACATTACGTGGAATTACAGGAAGTTTTATTTCTTTTCTGCAAACTTGGACTAGTATTTTGAAATTCCAGAAAATGCATAAATGACTGGTTGGTTGGCTCCTACTTCTGCCACAATTCCCCTGTGTGTACGCAAGCCAAATAGGTGGTCTGTCTGGCTACATTAAACAGAGGCAAACCATGATCTTGCACTGTGGTATTGCCCGTGTCCTCTGGGGCACCCATGCCTCCCACAGCCATGATAGTTCTGGGCACCACCAGAAACTGCTTGCCTGAGGTGGTTGCCCGCTCCCCTGCAGGGAGAAGAGAGTTTAACGTGTGGACATGCCCAGCATCATCCTGCAGGAGTACACCGAGGGCCCTGTCCTGCTTTATTTGGACTTTATGATCTTAAAGGTCTTTTCCAACCTAAACGATTCTATGATTCTATTTAGTCATCTCTGCACAGCCTCTGTCCCTCAGCCTTCTCCTCCTCTTGTGGCCAGCGTGGTGACAGATTTGACACAATTTATAAATGCATTTGAAGTCATTACATGGAGGATACCATCGCAGTACAGAAAGCATTCGCTGTTCTATTATTCATCGCTGCATTTACGAACAGTCACATCTACATTCAAAACCACCCATAAAACAGCCTGTACCTGCCTGTTAGCAACATGGATCTTTGCTAAATGCTGCTCGTGGCCTGTGCTTTCCGAATCAGACTGGGAAACAAGTTGGAACAGATTCTACAAACTGGATGAAGTAGCTTTTAGTATAACTGCTGCCACATCACCTCTGCCACAGGTACTCTTTTTCACAGAGCTCTTGAAGGTCATTTTGTTACATTTTGAATGCATCATAAGAAAGACAACAGCAGTTCTTGGGAACTGGAAGAGAGGGACTGAACTCTCCTTGCCTAAATCTAATCTGATCTAAAAAGAGGTGTTTCTTGGCCTGTCTCACAGGAGGAGTCAGATCATCTAAGTGTCCATCACATGCCTACTTAGTTGGCCTTCATGCAGAATGCATTGATACTCTCTTTCTTTCTGTCTTTCTTTTGGACTGCAACTCCTCCCAGACTTATTTCAGTGCCTGGAGCAGATTCAGTCCAGCTGCCTGTGGTGTACAACCCCCAGCTCTCTGAAGCATCCTGTGACCAGAGGTGACACGTCACTTTGGGATGAGGGAATAGCCCCACCTCTCCTAAAGCTGTTGTTCAAATTAGCAGGGTTTTCTTAAACATCCGTGGGTACAGAGAGTCCAAAAATAAGCATGACTCTATGATCTGCTGGCAGAACTCCCAGTCCCTCCTCCAAAGGCTGTTTAAGTGTTTTACATTTAATGGGTCACTGTATTTACCTACTTTTACTGGAATCTGAAAATCCATGCTCCTTTCTGGAAACAAAAGGCAGAGATGACTCTGAGGGTCCCGAGCAGAGAGAAGCATTTCCATGGCATCCTAAGTGTAGCACCTGTAGTTTAGAGACAGATGGGATTTAAGCCAGACCGTTAATTCAGCATTATCTAGTAAGAGTCTTACAGACTCTCCCTGCTCAATCTGCCAATATGCTGATTCTGATAGACTGTTTTTAAAATAAGTAATTCTCTCCAGGCATTGTTAATGTCAAAGTGTCTGTGCCCTGGCTCCATGGGGTTCTGCATGCCACAGTAAAGACCAGGCGACTGAACTTTACGTATTGCAAAGTTCATTGCTGCTGTGCCAATACCCCTCTTTTTTATTGTAATCGTTCAAGTGTCTTTGAAAATGCCATTGTACCATAAAGTCTTAAGGGACCTAAGCCAGAGGGAAGTTGTAAACTTATTTTAGAAATAAAATCAATCACTAAATGATCCAGTTTTTCATGCCTGATTTTGTGTTTAAAATAAATGCGTGCTTCTCCAATTGAAAGCAAAAGCCCTTTTTATCTTAGTCCTCATGAAATTTGGCAAATCAGTACTGCAAATCAATGTGACCCAGTGTGAAGGGGTTTAGGTATTTCCATCCAGAGTCCATTACAATAATGATTGCAAGAAAGATCTCAGGAAATAATTCAATCAAAGCTGCTGTGGAGCCTTAATCCCAGATCCATGACTCTTACACAAATTTTACTGATATAAGAAGAAAGTCTGCATTTACCTTCATATGCCTGATAAATGATAAAACACAATCTAATTAAAACTCCCTAAAACACATACCAGTGTCTCAGTTTGGGATTTATCAGAGACATTATCAAACGAAAGGGCAGACATCCCTCTAGACATTTGAAGACTCAGTGCTGACAATTAATAGCTTGACTTTTAAATTTCCAAGCTCTAACTTAAGGAAACATATCGGACGCTTAGCTTCAAAGGGCCTGAACGAACAAATA
Source organism: Egretta garzetta (assembly GCF_000687185.1). NCBI lineage: Eukaryota > Metazoa > Chordata > Aves > Pelecaniformes > Ardeidae > Egretta > Egretta garzetta. The sequence continues at coordinate 688,189 of NW_009258378.1, forward strand.
AAACTTCTCAAGCAATCAGTAAAGCGATGCATCTAGGTATTATTAGTATGACAGCAATATTAGAAATCCTGTGAAATAATATGGGTCACTGTATGGTCAAAGGCTGGTGAGATCTGAGTCAAGTTGCCGTTATGGGGAGCTAAGGGCATCACACAGAGCACAGCCCGGAGGCAGAGCTACAACCCAGTAGGTGAAAAAAAAGCACATGAAAAGCAACTTGCATTAAAAAAAATACCTTAAAAGTAATAAAATAGAACAAATCAAAAGGGAAATAAAATCTTCGAGCTCAAGTACAGCCAAAAGAAAAAAGAAAGGAGAAGAAAGGCCCACCCATAATTGTCATCTCTCTTATTTTACAACCTCTAATGAGCAACTTCCCAATAGAGAGAATCAAACATGAATCTGTTCTCTACCTGAACATCACAAGAGATTAATTGTGGTGTACAACTGCAGGGTTTCAGCACTTATTGGACTGTGGGAAGAGAGGATATTGTAGTTAATGATTCCACCTGGGGTGGAACGACGGCACATTCGGCAGCTGTAGAGGTAAGCAGAAGGTGAGCACTGGTGCTCTGATGTGTGGCCAGGTCAGCTAACAATAAGGCAAGCTTCTTCATAAAGGCTGAAAATGATGTGTGGCTCGAAAGGAACACACATGGCAATATTGAAATTTAAGAATAAAATTAAAACAGGAGGTTGGATTGGGGTGAGCAGGGCAAGGGGTTGGAGTGTTTTGTTTTTAATCTTATCTTTCTGGACCAGGGAAGATGACAAGCAATATTTGCAGAGGATTTGAAACAACAGCGCCAGCCTGTGCATTTGTCATGAAAATTTACTACACACAGAGCTCAATAAACTGATGAAAGACATTCTGTGATATGGTTGCCTGTGAGATCTGGAGGCTAGACCTGGTCATCCATATTGTCTCTTCCCATGCTGTGGTCTTAAATCTGATCTCCTCTCCTGCTGTCTTCAGCTCCCCTACACGTGCAAAATTCAGGAGCCTCAGTTCACAGGCCACTGCATTCACATTAGCTTTGGTGCTGATCTACACGTTTTCTGCCTCGCTGCATTTCACTTTTAGTTTATTGGATTTGAACAAATGTAGGCAATCAGAGGAAAATGCAATTATAACAGAGTTGCAGCCAGTTGTTTTCCAAGTGATGATAAATCTTATCTGTAGCTAGGACTGGGTGCAGGCATAACCTGGGCTGGTGGCCTCAGAGCAACATGCTGGCAGATGCTAGCAGAGGTTCAGTCTGTTTCCCTCCCTCATCCATGGAAATGGATTCAAGTTTTCCAAGGTTAATGAACTTTGCTAAGCCATTTAATGAGTCCAGGCTGAATGTACAATGCTGTGGTGGGTTGACCCTGGCTGGATGCCAGGTGCCCACCAAAGCCGCTCTATCTCTCCCCTCCTCAGCTGGACAGGAGAGAGAAAATACAGTGAAAGGCTCGTGGGTCGGGATAAGGACAGGCAGAGATCACTCACCAATTACTGTCATGGCCAAAACAGACTCAGCTTGGGGAAATAAGTTTAATTTATTACCAATCAAATCAGAGTAGGGCAATGAGAAATAAAACCTAAATCTTAAAACACCTTCCCCCCACCCCTCCCTTCTTCCCAGGCTCAACTTCAC
>NW_009258378.1:690118-694518 GCF_000687185.1 Egretta garzetta
GCCTGGGGGCTGCAGGGCTGCTCCTCTCACAGATTCTCACTCCTCTCTCTGGCCACAGCTGCGCAATTTTTTATCTCCCTTCTTAAATACATTATCCCAGAGGCACTACCACCATCACTGATGGGCTCAGCCTCGGCCAGCAGCGGGTCCGTCTTGGAGCCGGCTGGCATTGGCTCTGTTGGACATGGGGGAAGCTTCTGACAGCTTCTCACAGAAGACACCCCTGTAGCCTCTCCCCATCCTCCCCCCATACCTTGCCATGCAAACCCAATACAAATGCATTACAGGTGTCTTACCTGAGTCAGTTTGGCAATCCAAAAGTTAATATACATACACAGTCTTCATGAGTATATTGAACTAGCAGCCTGCAAACCTCTATGGGTTTAGACAGGTAACATTCCAAGACTACAGATTTTGGCAGCTTCACTTTAAAAGCCACAGGTGGAATGGAGCAGCAAGAAAAATATTTCTTAATATGGTGGGTTTTACCTACCCCTTAAATGATGGTGTCATGATGCTGGAGTAATACTGGGTAATAGATGATGACAAAGGAACGGTGCTATTCCACCACTGGTAAGGCAGAGCAAACATTTGTCTGCAGCCACCTGTTCTTGAACTTCTCTGACTGCACTTTTTCACTGTCTGACTCTGGAACAAACTATGTGCAATACAAGTGGAAAAGAGCTGAGTGCTCTTCCTTGCTGGAAACTGATATGGAAATACCGAACATTGTGTGCTACCTGACATAAATACCGATCTAAAAATACACCACCTTCCCCCCAAACCCTCACTTTACATCATAAATGAAGCATAAGCAGACCCTAGAAAGATTGAAGCAGAATGTCTACTGAATTTATGATTAATAAGCATGTCAAGTTTTATAACATGTGGACACAGCTAATGGCCTTAACATTGCTTCCAGAATCAAAATTGAATGGTTGAGCAGACTTAGCCTCAGGAAGGCCCACGGTGATAAGGGAACCATCACAGAAAATAGGTGTACGCATTTTTCAACCTGTCAAGTGAAAAAAATCACAGATGATGATAAGTCAAGGATATGCCCTCTCATATATAAACTGTACGAATGTTTGTGCTGAACAAGGCTGCCTCCTAAACAAAAGGGAAAAGGTGAATGTAAGCAACAGAAAGCTGCATGATTATCCCGTAAATTACACTCACCCAAGAGCAATAATTACTCTGAATCAGCATTTAAACAGGGAGGGAGGTGGATTGCGCTGCTCAAAGCTGTTGTAAATTGGTAACCCTGTAAGAAGTGCAGGAAGAAAGAAGCACACAAGTGGGCATGGCAAAAAGGAGGCCAGAAATTTTGGATGGAGCAACACATAGACTTAAGGTTTATGTAGATTTCTTGGGAGGATTTCACCTGCCAGTATTATCAAAGGCTACGGAAAACACCTCAGGCCCCAGGGACTGAGCCAGGCTGTAGCTGCTGAGGATTAAGAAACTAAACTGGAGGACAGCCTAAGGACCTGCCGATCTGATGTTCGTTTGCCTTCTTCCGAGGCACCTGCTGCTACCTTACTGCTGACGATGGGACTGAAGGGACTGTGCACCAGCCAGGTCTCATTACAGAAAGACACAGATGCCAGACATTTTTTTTCTGTTTCTGATTAGCAAAACGATCTGCACAAGTATAGACATGGGTAAGATGTAAAGCACTGGACATAGCATGTTGTGTTTTGATATTGATAAATCACTGATGTTCTCCTGGATCAGCCTTCTGGGAAGGACAAGAATTGACTAGTTAGGGATGGTATATGTGTCAGCCCAAACTCTCCCCAGTACATCTCATAAACAAATCTTAGCTATTACTGTAATGCTTACATGCTTTATTAGTTTTCAAATAAATGCTTTGAATATAAAAAAATAGCATAAAGGTAGAAGTCATGAATTAAGGGGAATTCTCCATTAGCAGTGGTATACAACCATAACATGCCCTTGCAGAACTGGCATCCAGATATCTTATTGAACTATCCAAGCAATCACTGAAAAGCACTGGAAGAGGGACTGTCATTTGAGTTGTCTATGTGCAGCACGTAAGATCTGCTGCAAAAACGATAACTAATTTTATAAGAGATTCTGTTGCTATGTAATAAGCACAGCTCTGCACCACTGATTTGTGAGAGTGTCAGCTGTGATAGACTAACAGTTTCTCATTTCACAGCCCAGCAAACTTTTTTCCCACTTTGCTCCTATTAGGAAAGCCTTGCCGATTCCCTCTGTGTTTTCACTACAGGACAGCACCAGTGGCATCCGACGGTGCTACAGTTTTTTCCTAAGTAGCTTCTGAAGGACAGTTGCACTCTCTGATGCAAGCAGGTCTATATTCCTTGCACTACTATATGTATACAGCTTGTGGGAAGTATTAATTTTTACTATTGCAGCTTTAAAAGAAAAGGAAATAGAATTAGGCAAGACCTTCTGATGTGCTCCACGGTGAGTCCTTCTTAAGCCACCCATGACCGTAATTTCCATGGCACAGCTCAGCTGAGGCGTAAGCTTTGGTGGCACCGCATTTGCGATGGCAGAGCTCCAGGTCCTGCTCTGTGCTGACTTGAAGGCAAGATGGCCCCGAGGCATTTTGGCAATTTGGGGGCTTCTAAATCAAGTGCTGACAGATGAGCTTTGTTTCAGACATGAAGAATCATGTGATAACAGAGATTCAGCGAAAAAAAAGTTTTTTTAAAAAAATAAACATAGTGCTAGGTATTGCTATGGCCTCTGTTTATCACTCTTTGTAGGTGGCCACTATGTTCATAAGGTATAGAGCTACACTGTATATTTCCAGCATGATTATTAAAATTCTCATGTTCTAGAATTAAATAACATTTTTATGCAATCCATTGCATTTAGATAATTTGAGAACACCTGTGACTGTGTGAAGGTATTTTGTATTCTGGAGCTTTAACCAGACAAAAATATTTTCTAAACAACGGGCCAAATCCAAAATCAGTGTCAGTCAACGTTGTTTATTTTGGAAGTCGCACCTGTTAATTGTCAGCTGGAATGTGACCCTCTGGCTTTGCATCTTAAACATTCACAGTATCTCAGAGTCAAAAATGGGGGAGCTTTCTTACAGACTCTTTAACAACCACATCATTCCATCCCTTCCGTACTTCTGACACTACAAAGAGCTCTGTCTACTGATTAATAGAGAACTATGCCTGAACAGCTAATTTCCTTTTATTTAAACTCTCTGTTGACATTTTAGTGGCAAATAACTGTACAACATCCATTGAATTTGTTCAGTTGTTGTGGCAGTTAAGACAGAAATGTGTGAGTCTCTTCATTGAACAGAGATTTGCACACACTGCTGAAGTTATTAAATGTACATGATATAATTTATTAACTGAAAGCCCATTAGTTCCTGACAAAAGCTAGGAAAAGGAGTCATGGTATAAATATTTAAAGTATTAATTCAAAGACTTTTAAGCAACATACAGATGACACCGGAGAATAGGAACCAGGCTTTGTATAAGGCAGGATTTGTTTGTGAGATTTCTCCTCTCTGAACCACTGAGCATCCTAGCAGAGCATAAAGGAGCCATTGAAATACTTCATCAATTATATAAGAATAGGTACTTAAATATACCGAAACATATGTACAGTTCAGTAGCTGTGATTTTATTGATTGCCTCAAAGGATGATGAGATTAAAATATGTCAATGATGTGCGTTTTCAGGAAATACTCGAATTCTGCTTGCATTCAGATTAGAAAAAATAAGACTTGAAGCCAGTTATAATACTGTGGCATGTTGCCAGTATATCTTTTATTCAGAGAGATGTTGAAACTGGGATGTTTAACATCACTAAGGGGCTTAAGGCATTGCCCACCGCTGGCTCTGACTGTGCTCCTTGCCCTTTCAGCTGGACTGGGACTGCCGAAAGGGCATAGAATCATAGAATCATAGAATGTTTAGGGTTGGAAGGGACCACTAGTGGTCATCTAGTCCAACCCCCCTGCAGTGAGCAGGGACACTGCTAACTAGATCAGGTTGCTCAGAGCCCAGTCCAACCTGGCCTTGAATGTTCCCAGGGATGGGGCCTCCACTACCTCTCTGGGCAACCTGTTCCAGTGTTTCACCACCCTCATTGTAAAAAATTTCTTCCTTACCTCTAGCCTGAACCTACCCTGTTCTAGTTTAAAACCATTTCCTCTTGTCCTAACACAGCTGGCCCTACTAAAAAGACGTTCCCCATCTTTCCTATAGGCCCCCTTTAGGTACTGGAAGGCCGCAATCAGGTCTCCCCGTAGCCTTCTTTTCTCCAAACTGAACAAGCCCAACTCTCTCAGCCTGTCCTCATAGGAGAGGTGCTCCAGCCCTTGGATCATTTTTGTAGCCCTCCTCTGGACCCTTTCCAACAGTTCCACGTCCTTC
>NW_009258378.1:694600-705827 GCF_000687185.1 Egretta garzetta
CCAGCACCCCCAAGTCCCTCTCGGCAGGGCTGCTCTCGATCCTTTCTTCCCCCAGCCTGTATTGATACTGGGGGTTAACACACCTTTTTTCGAAAAGCTAAAAAGCCACGGCATGTGCTTACTTTGCTGTTTGCAAAACAGGCGATGCCATTTGGAAACATACTTGGAAATAAAACGTCCATCTCTCTGAGAACGAAAAGGTGTTGAGTGGGTGTGCTCTGGCCAGAGAGGGGCATTCAGCTCTACAAGCAGCATCTGGCTCTGCCTTTAAATCCTGTCCCAGTTGCAGCCCCCTCTTCCTCCTCTGCCTCTGGAGGTGAAGAAGGCAAAGGCCGGGCAGCGAGGGAGCGGGCAGTGCAGACGTGCTCTGCCTGGTGGCACAGGCCTGGTTGGGAACCTGGTAGCTGGGAGCAGAGACGTTGGGTGCTCTCTGTGACCCGGAGCCTTTATTTTGGAGGTGTTATCCCTGGTTTAGGCGTGCAACTCTTGGTTTACGTGCCCTGTATCCACGTCACACTGGTGGATCCCACTTTGATTTTAACCAGGGTGCATTTCTGCACCTCCAGCGGTTCTGCAAGAGGAGTTTAGCTGGTGTATGGCTACCACTACCCTGTACGCTAATTCCCTCACCAAGTCACTAGCCTTTTTCTACCTCTGCCCTGCAAAATCTCATCCATAAAGCAGAAATTTGGGATGCTGGCTCTTCAGAGAACAGGGGGAATCATGATAGCAGAAATATAAGTGCTCCAAACCCATTTCCTCGCAGTGCCTCAGTCCTGATTCAGAAAGATCACTTTTAGAGATAAAAGGATAATTCAATCATCATTTAGTTTCTCTTCCTCTGAGAATCCCAGCCAGGAGTGATTTATTGAAAATTGTCATGATAGCTGTTATGTTTCAGACATTCTTGGAAAGGCTCTTTCATAACGTGGATCCAATTCACATGGGCATGAAAATGAACTTTATTTTAAAGACAGGTGTTTTAAAGAGAAAAAGAAAAAGACACTTGAATTTCAAGTGAACAGCTACTAGCTTTGCTAGATAGCCTTTTTTAGTAACAATTGCCTATTAATTATTTACTACTAGCAAAAGATTTGATCTTAGGCAAATTCTTTGGATTTTGCTGGCTTTGCTGCAGTCGCTGCTGCGAAGTCTGGCATGTGGTAATTCTAATTCCGGGCTCAGTTATTAACTATTATTTTTTTCCTGTGGTAAAGTTCAAACTGACTTTAATGAGAGATTTGCTTCACAAAGGGATGCAGAATTTATTATTTTGTCAGTATTGGACCATATTACACAAAATATATAAAAGTTAAACCTGATACCTCAGCAAAGCAATTAAACCCGTGAACTTTGAAGGTGTCCTACTTGTCAAATGCAAATAAGCTAGTTCAGTACGGTGCCAGGAGGAACTCAATATCAGAAAGTTTCAGGGAGTAAAAGGCTCCATGAAAGTTGTTTTGCTTTGTTTTTTCAAAGAAATGAGGCTAAACGTGGCATTTAGATGAAGCAAAAGGTCAATATTATGTCCTTAAATGCAGTGAAGTGCTATAGCCAAGATGTACCTGTTGTACTCACATTAGTTTTCAACCTCGCACATCAGCTCCTGACCCACCCGCACCCCTCTTCCTCCCACACTTCTGCAACCTTCTCTGGACTCAGCTTCTTACAGAAATGCTGTCAGGGGAACAGTGTGTGAATAAGCCAAATCCTGTCTGTCGTGGTTTAACCCCAGCTGGCAACTCAGCCCCACGCAGCCGCTTGCTCACTCTCCCCACAATGGGAGAGAATCAGAAGGGTAGAAGTGAGACAACTCATGGGTTGAGATAAAGGCAGTTTAATAGGGAAAGCAAAAGCCACATGTGCAAGCAAAGCAAAACAAGGAATCCATTCCCTGCTTCCCATGGGCAGGCAGGTGCTCAGCCATCCCCAGGGAAGCAGGGCTCCATCACGCGTAATGGTTACTTGGGAAGACAAACGCCATCACTCCGAACGTCTCCCCCCTTCCTTCTCCTTCCCCCAGCTTTATACGCTGAACATGATGTCATATGGTATGGAATAGCCCTTTGGGGTCAGCTGTCCTGGCTGTGCCCCCTCCCAGCTTCTGGTGCACCTGGCAGAGCAGGGGAAGCTGAAAAAGTCCTTGTCTGCCGAAAGCCCTGTTTAGCATCAACTAAACCATCAGTGTGTTACCAACATTCTTCTCACACTAAATCCAAAACACAGCACTATGGCAGCTACCAGAAAGAAAACCGACTCCATCCCAGCCCAAACCAGGACACTGTCAATCTTCAGGTACTATACGCACGGTGAGGCTGTTGGCGCAGCCAACAAATTACATAAGGCAGGAGAAAAATAAAACCGATAAAACTCATGTTTTATGAAATAAGCTAATGCTAAACTGTTCAGGAGGAGGAAAACTCCCCTACAGACAGCCTGTCTCATCATTTTTTCCATCAGAGTGACTGTTTTGTCTGCCTGAAGCATCCAGAGCTGGCCAGCCTCCCGCTGGGTACTGTCAGCACGAAGCCCCAGCCTGCGGCGGCCGGGGTCTATCTAAAACCGCACCCCGGTTTTCTGATTTGCTGTGTGAAAGGTGTGAAAAATGCAAAAAGCAACCAGCAAAGAGGCAGCTGGTGGGCTCCGCTCTGCCAATACAGGCTGCATTGATTTCATCAGCAGGCTAAAGCGGGTGTCGGTAGGAAAGGCGTGAAAGGTTTTGACTTGCAGTTTTACAGTGCCATCCGGTGGCTATTTTAAAGGGCTGCAGAATAAAACCGGGAAAACTTGGAGCTTACGGAAGGTTTCACTCTGTAGCAAGATTTTCAGACTTGAATGAAGTAGAACATAGGTCTTGAAAGTGAAATGACAGTACATTGAATAACTGTAGCTTATATTTGTTGGTTTCAATAATTAACTTTTTATTACAAGTACTTACTCTTTAATATGTTTTAAGTACTTCTCTAATTCTAAAACAAATGTTACTATTTGTTTTACTATTAAAAAATTGGTTGAAAACCCAATTAAATATCCCACAAGAACACAATCCACCAAGGCACAGCCTCGTCACAAATAACTTAGCAGTGTCTGAAAACTGAACTGGTGCAAAAAGAAAAATCTCATTAGGAAATTCTTAACCTACATGTTAGTGATCTGGTTTGGGATGTAAAGTTTCTTTTTTGCTCTGTAGGGTCATGTGTTTGTGTCTTCATTGTCACACCAATTAATTGAATCTTATCTGGTGTTTGTGTCATCAGCTTACAGCATTTATAGAGTGCTTTGGAAATGTTCTAATATAAAGTATTCCCTAAAAGTCACTGTGTAACCTCTATGTGCTGTCTTGTTTATTTTACAATTGGCTTGTTTGTAGTCACTCTTTGACAGAACAACTTCAATCTTCTGTAGTTCCCGATATTTTATCAAAAATCAACAGCAATAATAACTATTTTCTTGTTCCTTGATAGCATTTATAAAAGAGTCTTCCAAAAAACCAACCAAACAAAAATGTCTGCTTGGTTTTACTGTGCATGTGATAGCAGTCAGGGGTGGGTTTTTTTCTCCCTACTTTTACAAATGAGAAAAACTGAAAGAGAGAAACCAATGGCTTCATGGGCAGCTCAAGATGAGACACAAAGGTTTTCTTCGGGCTGATGGTGCCTCTTACCAGAGAGGTGCGGCGTCCCTGGGAGTACCTGCGGCAGGGTCACCTCGGGCTGCACAGCTAGGGAAGGGAAAGGAGATTTCTGCAGAAGGGGAAGAATTTAATTGCTGCTCGCAGCTCGGCACCTCTGCCTGCCTCCTGCAGATGACCAGAAATGTGTAGGGAGGAATCCAGGAATGGTAAATACAGCGCTGCAGCGTGGCTGCACGTAACCCTTGGCTAAAGCTGGATAATGTTTTCATTTGTTTGAACACAGACATTTCTTGATTGAAGTCAAAGATGAGCTAGAGAGCTCACTTCCTAAGCTCTCCCCTCATCAAACTGATTGGCTTTGTGTCTTGTTCTCCAAAACAAACCTCTAATTAGCAAGGAGTTTACACAGAAACACTACCTCAGTAAATACAGCCTGACGATCCATCCATCACGTGTATAATATTTACGTAGACACAGTTGTCTCTTCTTGCTATGCAATTCAGATTCTAAACATTTCCAGTATCTCATGAATTTTTAATTGTAATGCTTTTTAAAGTGGAGCTGATACCTCGCTAGATATTAAAAAATGCTTCTTCACTGATGAGTGTTTGTTTACACAGCACAAAAGAGACAGCAAATGCTACTGTCAGGCTCAGTAGCACTTAACACTGACTTTGCACTGGGGATAGCTATGTAAGTAGAAAGGGAATCAGAAAATAAGTTCTAGTCAGTGCAATTAAACTGGACAGTAATTAAAATAAGATTGCCCCATAAACTTTGTCCTTTTGCCCATATTTATTTATTTATGAATGAATAGGGCATCCAATTTCCCCTGTTTTCCAAATCAGGCTATTCTTTCAATACAACTTAAACACCGATTCCATAACTACCTGTGGCTTGTTCAATGTAAGCATATTTAATTCAAAAATCATACACTTCAAATAATGCAGAGTTAATTTGAAAGGCAAAACGTAAGCATTAACTCTGCTTCGATTCTATATATTAATGGTGATGTTTGAATAGCAGAGGATCTCTCTAAATAGCATTAGAAAGGTGAAGCACAGAGATTTCCAGACTACGTTGTCCTGTTTTACCCACTTGTGAAAAATCCATTGAAATACATGTAAGGGTACCCATCAGGCAGTAGGACAGCACATGCTTTTATAGCCAGGAAGACTTAGTGCTGGTTTTGCAATGATGCTCCCTGAACCTCACATTAGGGCACTCCTACTGTTCCTCAAATTAGGAACCTGACATAGATTTTTTGACTATTATTTTTAAATGGCTTCTGGTTTCAGTCTTAGGCAGGGCTAATTCCTTGAAAATTGGAAGTGATAAATTATTCAGTTTGCTAATAATGGCTTTCCAGATAGGCGTAAGGCACTTTATAGCAATAGAAAGAATGGCAGTTAAGATTAAAAAATAGCTCGCATTATGGGCATATCTCCTCCCACATTAATAAAGTTAGATTGCCTCTTGAATTAGATTCTGTGGCAAATTTCTATAACAGAAGCTTAAAGCTGACATCAAATTCATGTTTAAGTGTATAAATAAATGACTTCATTTTAAAAGCTACAGAAGACTACTGGAGATGTTCATTGTTCCACAAGTTGGACTAAGGGCACATATTTAAGCTCTTGGCTATCATCTTGTGCTTTCTCAAAGGTTTTTTTCTTGCATTATCTCTAGATAATCTACAAAAAAAAAGGTGATGAAACCTTGCTAATCTCACACCAAGATGCCTTCTTTTAACACAGATTTTGCATAGGCAGGTATATGTCTCTGGGCAGCAAAATCTCAGCACTTGCTGTTAAAAGCTCAACCACCGGAACAACACTGATGTCCTACGGATCTTTTCCCAACTGCATACCCGACTACACGTGAGAAGAAATGCAAATTCGCTGAAGATCAGAAGGTATGCTTAACTGATTAACTCCTATTCAATATTTTTTGCAAAATAATAAGGAAGCAAAAATTGATCACAAACTTTAATCTGCTCTCACAAATCAATTGTGGTTTAAAAGTATGAGCTAAATTATTTTATAAATTCTCTATCCAATTCAGAATTACCTGAGATGTTAGGAGCACAAATTAAATTCCATTCAGCTTGCACAACTCTGTGAGGCCCAAGTTATATTCTCTCCGCTTCCTAACACAAATTTGGAAGTGATGGGTTTGGATCCTTTAAGTCCCACAGGTCCGTCCCACAAGTCTGAGATCACTTTGGAGATGATCAGTAAGGTTTTTCCTGCTGTTAACACTTGTTCTTCATGTTATAGATGTCTGTCACAAACTTAATTGTGGCTGTTCCTTTTCCTGTGTGGGTTACCGGAGCCTTCAAGCTCTTGCAGACAGTTTAATCAAAATGTAAGGCAAAGTCCCATCCCCAGACTGGGAATGGCATTAGGGAAGGATTGATGCCGATTACCAGCAGTGATGGTATTGTATTCCCTATTGCCTATGGGTTCAATTTTTTCAACAAAAGAAAAATTAATGTGAATTCGTTGTGATTTTGGGGGAGGAATATAGTCGCCATAACACAGTATACCATCCAATCATTCCTGTTGGACAATAATCACGATTTCCAGACTGTGAGCTGTTCGCAGAAAACATGCTGAGTCTTGCCTTCGACATAGTTGATGCCTACGAGTCAGCAGAAACCAATCAACAGAAAAACATCAACACTTTTGGAGTGTGGAACCAGTGCAGCTCTATTAACCTATTTCCAAACCACGCCACACATTGCAGGCATGGATTCCTGCTACCCGGTATCTCTTGCTACCTGCACCTCCTGCCTTGGTAGCCATGAAGAGACAAGAATTAGAGGAAATGTCTTCATAGTCAGGTGCCTAGGCACGATCCAGACATGTGATATATTTACAATATAATGAGAGTTCCATGTTTAATTTCAAAACAGGCTGCCTAGGGCAACTACGCTGCTTGCATCGGGTCTATCTGATGCTGCGTGAAAGCAGGGTTCCCAGGATGAAGAGATCTAAGAATTACTCACCAGCTATACTCCTCTTCGTATTAGTATCCTGATATTAAAGCACTTTTATTATGCTATTTGGTGTTGTGCCTTTCTTATTGAGATCGGGGAAGGACCCTGCACATCCCCTGTGCAGCCAGCTTCTGTGCTCTCCTAACTCCTGCCTAGAGCTCCTCCCTGGCAGGGCTTTTGGCCTCTTTGCTGCAGCCCCTGGTGCCTTGCCCCCTGGCAGCCTGGCAGGAGGTGGCTGGACTCGCTGCCTTTAGCACCAGGCTAGATTATGGGGGTGACTGGGTGTTCACAGCCCCTTGAAAGCCTAGAGGGAAGGGTACCACTAAACCTAGGTGCTGTCAGCGTGAGGGACGTGGAGGTGCATGAAGGTGGGGGCATGTGCCTGGCATGGATGATAGCCTGAGCATTAAAAACCTTATTGTTCAGGGAGCAGAGTAGGAATTTACAGTTTCACATTTTTTTTCTTCCGCTCCCCCTTTTTTGCATCCAGATTGTGCCAGGGTACCTGGCTTCTCTCCAAAGCCAGCCCTCCTTGCTGGTGAGCACTTAAGTTCAGGCAACTCCTGAGCTCAGTGAAGCTTGTACCGTGAAGCGGGCAAGCCCTTGAGGGACCTTGCGTCCGGGGCGCAGCTCGCATGGTGCCTTTTCTGGCCAGGTGGGAGGCGTTCAATCCACTTGTGCCTTTTCCACTGGCCTGTGGCAGCTCCCTGCAGGCTCCTGGAGCAGCTGTTTCCCAGGCTCCTCTGAAACAGCAGATTTCCTTTAATCCTCATGGAAGCTTTTCGTCATCTTCAGAGCCAAATTATCATAACATAAATTTCAAGTTACACCTTGAAAACACTTTCAGGAATAGAAAGGGCAAAGACTTTTGCTGCTGAAGCAGAGCGTCAGGCTACCGGCTGAGGAACACCAGGAGGGACCTGGGAGCCTCTTTCCTTGGGTTGCACTTCCAGCCCCGTCAAGCTGCAGAGGTGGCGTCACTGCCAAGAGGCAGCTGTGGGCAGGGTGTGCTGTGAAGGGCCTTTTGCTTTGAATTTACTCCTCTCTTTGGTCTGTCACAGCTCAGATTTATTAACCTCTGGATGTATTTCTCTGAGGGAGGGAGAAAAGCGCTTGAAGGGTTCTGGGGAACAACTGAAGAGTTATCGAAACCAGTTTTTATTAGCGGCTGAATGTTTATTAGAGGCAGACAGGCAGTTTACTGTATTGTTTTTTTCCTCCGATGACAAGTGATAATTATTTCCAGAATGCTTTTTCAGAACACTTGGGTGGTGCTTATGAGCTAATGAGGCAGAGAGGCAGAACAGATAACAAGCATGTGCAAAAAAGCCCAACAAAAACCAGCTAGAAATTAGAGACCCATTGCTATACAGTACAGCTATTGATAAAAATCTTATTTAGCCATTAAAAAGTAGTTCTGGGTGGGATTATCGACTGGTTATATCAGTGTACCTCCTCCTGGAAACTATTCCAAATTCCCTACCCCAATTCCAGCTGATACCATATCAATGGCGTTCACAGCATACAAATGCCCCGAAACGCGGCAAGGAGAAAGGATCGTTGAGAGCGGGATGAGTGGTAAGGTGGGTTGGTGGGATGTGCAAGTTATTAAATGCTATGGATGAGGAAAAGCATGGCACCGCTGACAGCTATGAGTGCCCCCGCTGCCCTCCGGGGTCAGGAGGTGACCTCATGCTCCTGAGGGGCCTGAAGGGAACCTGTCATTAACACAATAGCTCTGCCTTAAGCACAGCAACACAGACAAAAGCTGAAAAAACATATTTGGTGTTCACTTGGAGTTTACTTAGATGCAGGATAGCAGAGTGGTTCCATTCAGGCTCCACGTATTTGGGCTTTCTCCAGTTTGAATTCTCCCAGACCTCTGTTTTTGCCAAAGGCAATGTTTTTATCCATAGGATGTTATCCACAGATGGCTAGATTAACATACTCACTTTGCATCACCCTAAATATTAGGATTTTCCATTCCTTTGCAGCTGAAACACTCAGTCCTCAAGGCAATTCATGAAAATTGGTGAGAGAGAAAATGAGATTTTAAGAAGTTCCCTATAACCACATCTCTGAGTACCTATAACCACATATGTGAGTATTTTCTGGGTATTTACAGGTAACTTTTTTCCTGTCTTACATAGCAACCTTTTTATTTTGTTTTGTAGTAAATTTTGGTTAGCAAAACCAGTAAGTGGGAGGCATTCAGAAATTACCGTTCCTGAAGTTTATGTTACCACCGTCTGTCTTTCAAGTGAAGCTGGAGCAGAAGCAACTTAATAGTTTCACAATATAAAAATCTCCCGTGCTATTTTAATTGCAGTGTTACTATCTATGTTAAGCAGATGTGATACAGTAGCGCTCAGAGTTTCAGTTTATGCAGATGGTTTTTGGGGATTGTACAATAAACATGGACGAAAGTGCAGAGCCCTAGAATGCTTCCATTCTCGTGCGCGTTTCCTGACTCATTCAGGATCTTACCTGTACCACGGCACGCCACTTTCTCATCGGATTAGTTTGTCAAAGACGAGGCAATTTCTAATCTCCAACGACTAATACCTGATGTGCTTGCTCGGTGTAACTGTGGAGTGGAGTTACACTTGGTTAAGAAGCTGAGATTCTCATCTAACGTCATAATCATTCAAAGCTCATTAGAAACCTCGGTTAGGAAGGAATTATGTTAACCGTGCCACGTCTTGAAGTGGGGATCATTCTGATTGCCTGGTACTTTGTAATGCCAGCGATGAACTGGGGAAAAAGGAACGCTAGAAAACACAGTAATCCTCTTCTCCAGGAAGGTACGTACTCAAATGAAATTTGAGGAGAATCCGTTTTCTTAGGGAATGATTATAATGGACACTGAACAACGGTGACGTAGTCCCGCAGTCTAACTCAGTGTATATATGTCAGTTACAAGTTGCATAGGGAGGATTAGTTAAACTGTAAGAATTGAGCCAGATGATAAAGTCCAGAGCTAGACCTCAATATGCATTCGCCAGCTCTTGTGAGATATTCTGATGAGGATAAATGTGTGCAGTAATGAACTGGCACTTACTCACGGCATGGGTGTAAGAAAGCACTCTTCGGCTTGCTGTAATGTGAAGAAATGGTTAAACTGATTATAAAGCTGTAAACTGGCAGGACTCTCTGTTGCACAGATGCTCCCTCTTTCCCTTTTCTTCATACTTGGCTCCCAACTGGTCCTTGTGATCCTGCACAGAGGATTCCTTAACCTGACCTCTACGATTTCAGAACAAATGACACTTTGGCTCTTGAAATTTGTTGACTTTTCTCTCCACAGATGTTTTGCTTTCCTCCTCCTTGCCTGTCCTGAAATTTAAGAAGTTCCTGGTGTAAGCAAAGGACAGATCTGTTGGAAGGGACAGATGTGGAGTGTTATTCATTTGCAGGCTTGAAGGCCTTTGATAAGGTTTTATGGCAGAACTTTTTCATTTTTTTGTCTCCTTGACCCGTAGATTTTTCCTGTTTGTCTCTGCTTTGGATATAAACATTGCTATGCCTTCTCAAGTAGAACTCGTAACTCTGAGATACATGGTAAGAAATAGCTTTATTTTACACAAAACCTGTAAATTACTATTCTTTTCCTGAATTTCTTTACCCTGGTCAATAAGAACAACCAGCCAGCCAAGCTGAAGTCTGAACTCCGTGAGCAGCTGCCCCCAATTTGAAGAACGCACTTACAGCCTAACACTGCTTACGCAACTCATACACGTATTGTGCTTTGAAATACGGTTTGTGCCTTGAAATAGGGGTTTAAATACAATACTGTACAGAGCACCGCAGTGTTTTCCTAAAAAATAAGCAGCACGCGTTGCCAGCGGGGACGCACATTTGAGAGGCAGTATCTTTTGACCAAAATTCCCCCACCTCAACCGACTTAATTTGGGCAGACAGTTCTTTTCCCAGGAAAACGTCGTTCCTTGCTGCAACTTGCTTGAAGTATTCGTTAACGAGCACTGTAGACACGAGCTGTGCGACCTGACAAACCTTAAAATAGGAAAGCCTAACGGGAATGAACTTTCCTCAAGCATTAAAGAAACATCTCTCTCCCGAGGGATTTCTACAACCAGGTTGTTGTGTTTTGCGCCGGTTTCAAGAGGCAGCTGATCATTAAGTCGCAAAGACTTCCTACAGGACAGAAGTAGCCAGCCTCTTCTTTTACCAACCGAGAACGCCTTGCATTTGCAAACGTGGCTGATTCGCTGTGTTGATGTGGAGCGGAGGGTTGAGAAGTGTCAGCAACGATGTTTCAAAGTCGGGGATGACAAATTTCCAAGGGAAGGCTCAGCAGCCGAACTTTTTTTTTTTTTTTTTTTTTTTTAATTGAAACACGGGAAAACATCTGCCGTATAGGAAAGCTGTGTACCGAGCTGGCTTAGCCACGTTTCCTCCCCCCACGCCCTTTTACCTTGTTGTTTCCCACGCTCACCTTTCCCTTCGCCCCCTCCTTGCGAAAAGCCCCAGCCGTTCATTAATTACGGCTTTCCGGGACTTTTTCAGGCACCGGCCTCGGGGCTCCTCGCCCCCCGCGACGGCGCGGACGGGGGCTGCCGGTGCTTGCGGGG
>NW_009258378.1:706552-708238 GCF_000687185.1 Egretta garzetta
AGCCGGGCAGGGGCCGCAGCTCCGGGGTCCCGCTCCGGGGGGGGCGTGGGGAGGGAGCGGAGCAGGCAGAGCCGAAGGATGCCTCACGCTGTCGCTAATGTAAACCAGATTAAGCTATGTTATGCGGGGCGAGAGGGGATCAAACCCGCTTCCCAGGCATGAGGCAGAGGTAGCGCGAGGATGTAATGGAGATAATTTAGGAAAGTTTTCTTCTCTTTATTTTTTTGTTTTGTTTTTGCACGTGGGGCCGGCCGGTGCATTGCAGCCGGGCTACCGGCGCGCTCCGCGGCGCGTTCTTGCGCTGGGAATAACTTCGCCACACGCATCCTCTTTGTTGGAAGTGCAGTAACTTGTGTTTTCCCGGCGAGCCTGAGGTTCCGTGAGCAGCTGCAGTTCGCTCTCTGCCACCGGGCCAGCAGGGGTTGGCTCTGGGGCGTGCTGGGTGGCGGGGGGAAAGCACTGGTAGGCGCCGGATGCTCTCACCTTCGGCTTGATTCGGGTCCCGCTGGCGTCGAGGGCAGAATTTGGATCCATCCCTGCTCCCTGCGCATAGTCCTCAGCCGGGTTAGGTCTCCGGTCAAACCCAGAAACTGAGAATGGAAAATGGTTGGAAGGCACATGCTGTGCAGATGTGTGACTTGGTTTTCTTTATGGTGAAGTGTGGTGTTCGAGATGGATGTGGTGTGGGAGATTAGCATCTGGATGCTTGCCCCCTGCAGTAAAAGCGAGTGTGCTTATTAATACAATTTTGTGCACAAACCTTCATCCTCCAGGTAAGGAGGACAAAATCAAGCCCAAGTAAACTGCTGAGTCCATATATTTCAGCTTGCACATAAATACTCTTCACCTTCATTATGAAAATTCAGCCTTAGAAGCAAATGAAAAGCCAGGCCAGGCAAAGTGATGCCAAATTTACTTTTAACAAACTTTTTTTGTAAGGTACCATCTCATGCACACCAAATAAACCTTAATTTGCTATTAACTCATATTTGAATATGTATGTTAACACACAGTTTTAAAAGGTAGGAATTTTCCTAAAGCTAGTCAAATATAGGTGACAAGAGTCCATATAATTTTTTTATAGAAATTTTCAATGATCACACTGCAATAAAATGCTGTAGCTTTTGGAAATAGTTTGGAGCTTTTCTATTTGGAGCTCTCATTGTTAGAGGCATCTTGATAAAATGCATATTTTTCTATCAGTGATCGAAGATATCAGCATATTTGCTTGCTCCTAAGCTACCCCTTCTGGGGCTATTTAAATTCATGATTATGTTTTTCTAGTTGAAAGATAAGGTCAGGAGACCATTCTTCCTATGAGATTAAGTTCATAGAATTTTTTGTTTTCTCGGCATGGGAGAGGGAGATCATCCGAGGAAGCAGTGAGTATCCCCCCCCCCCCCGGTGATAACCGCCTTACAAAAAAGCAGAATTCAAGATAACTGATCCTAAAACAATGTAAAGAATGCAATGCAGATTAGAATAGCCATGTTGCTTTTGCAGAAGGTAAACAGCTGAAGCTCAAAGTTGTAAGCATCGTGGTGATGTAAAAATACAGTTTGAGGCTGGAAAGATCTCTCAGAGCTGTTGCAAGAGCACTGGAGAAGTTTGGGGGAAGGGTATCTTGGCATGCCTGTGGAGAGTACCTTGGTAGAGTTCCCAGCATTTCTTGTTTTTCTGTTCATT
>NW_009258378.1:708259-739244 GCF_000687185.1 Egretta garzetta
CTGTCAGCAGATGAAGAAACTGGAGCGTACTATGGTTGCAAGGGTCTGTCAGAAAGTGCTGAAGTCCAGCCTAAGAAAGGGAAACACAGAATGGTAAAGTCACTGTGCTGAACAACTTTGAAGGTTAATGATTGGTTCTTCCAGCCTAAAGATTAATATCTGCATGCCTATAAAATTTAGTTGGTATTTTAATTGCAGGTGTTTTGTTAACGTGTCCCCACCATGTTGAAAAGTTGGGTGTGTGTTTTCAATTGAGCTTTTTGTATCCATTAATGGAGTAACATGAAGCATGTATCACTAGTGTCCGGATCCAGATGAGAGTTATTTTACAACCTCGGAAGCAAATAGCCGTTTTGGAGGCTTAGGTAGCAGCTTTGCTCCACTGGAATGCATGCTGAATTATACTGGCGGTAACAGCAATACAGATCTACAAAGTAGAAAGGGAAAGCAGTCAATGGTTTTGCACGCTATTGCCTGTATTTCATAAATTTGATTCTACTACTGTCAAGTGATTTTTCTATAACTAAAAAACCATTCTGCTACTGTAAATGTGCGGTAATGGTAACTTCCAGGGCTGTAGTTGTAGACTAAATGTTTCCTCAGCTGCATCTCACCTCAGCTTGTTTTTATAAGCTGGTGTACTGCAGTAGCCTGCTCTGTTGTTCCTCTCTGGGGTTTTGGAATCAATAGTCTTTAAGTGCTGATGCTCTGGGGCAATTGAATGGCCCCAGGAAGGTGCCTGGGGAGCTCCATCTAGGCAGAGCTGAACACAGGTATTTCTCAGGCTTATCATCATTTGCGTTTCAAATCTATATCGCTTCCAGAATCTGGTTTAGTAAGTATGCTTAGGCTACGACTAATACACAGATTGTGACATGGTCAGCAACCACATTTTTTGCTGAAACATAAGTGATATGGTTTGTTTATAAATCAGACTGTTGGAGCGCTTGCCCAGGAAGTGGGAGATTTAGGTTAATGCCCTTAATTTGAGATGGTTTGAACCCACATCTCCAATTTTTGAATAGAGTACCATATTACCAAGTTGCTGTGACAGGTAATGCAGGGAAGGGAGGAGGCATGTATGAAATCTCTCCAAACCTCTGTTTGAAACTGTGCAGCCAAGGATGCAAGTTTAATGGGTGCAGAAGGAGAATGGGCACAAAAAAAAGCTGATGCTGCAGTTGGATCGTTAGGGCACTCAAAGGTGGAAGCAGTATCAAATTGCAGGCCTTCCTCTTTTTTTATTTACTTGTTACAAGCAGCAATCAGGCATCCAAATTCAAGAGAAACTTTTTTATTGTACCTGTGTCTGCTGGTTTTTTTTTTTTTTTACTGGGTCACTCAAGCCTGGCATCACTTGGTGGGATGACTGTGCATCCCACTTATTGGACATGGACTTTTTGGTGCTGAATTCAGGATGGTGAATTCCACCTCAGAGGTGATGTAATTGTAGGTGTGACAGCATTTGGCAGGAAGATACTGTGGTCTTTTGGGGTTTTTTTAGATCTGGCCTTTAGTCTACAAGCAGGATAGGTAGATCTTATACTCTTAGTTGCCTTGCTACAGCCTCATGCATTGAAAGGTGTTTTGTGCGTTGATATGGTTTCCTCTGATGCTTTTGAAACTGAGAGCCAGACTTCGAGAATGTACGTGGATGACCATACAACTCTGAAGAAAGTCTTGCACTTTCAAGATGAATTGGATGTTGCATTCCCAAATGCTTCCTGTATGAGATGAAAAAAATACGTCATAGGTACTTTGCCATACTGCATCATAGGTGGGTGTATGCTAATGGCTTGAATAGAGCTTGTTTCCATCAGTCTTAAATACCAGATTTTTCATTAAATGTGCAGCAGAGTTAAGTGATATGAGAAATGGGAAGGTTTCTATCCCCTGCAAAGTTTGTCTTTATTTTTAAATATTTTCCTTTAACATTTCCGCTATGCTTCCACTGGTGTGAATATTATTTCCTGGTTAGAGAACACCAAAAGAAACAAAGTCCCTTGAGTCCTGTGGAAAACTTAGAGGCAGCGCTGTTTGCAACTTGCAGTGTGAGGCAGGAGACTGATGAGCCAAAAATATGATAGGGCTCTGAGGCAGAATCACTTCACGTTGTGGTAAGCTGAAAACTAATTTTTTGCAAAATTGGGCAGAACAGTATACTTGCCTTAGGATCTCACTTCTTTCCTGGGTTGGAAACCTCAGTTACAGTGAAGCTATACACCGTTTGTGTCTTCATGCAGGTTAAGTAGTAGGGCCACAAGATACTTATTAACTGCCCACGCTCTATTTAACTTTAGATTATGTGATAAGTCTCACTCACCTCCACACACACCAAGGAGCACAGAGGAACAAGGTGGGGTCACCCCAATAACAAACCCAGGGAAAGGAGCCCAGCCCCTGCCAGGGCTGTCCCATGACAGCCATCGCTGAGTTATGGGAGCAGCTCTCTGGAGCTTACTGGGTGTGTGGGTGGGTGCTGGTGGCTGTCTACAGGGGTATGGGACTCATGATGGGATGCAGGGGAAGAACATTTTGGGATTGCACAAGATTTATTTTGGGATGAGTGATCCCAAAATAAGAGGGGGGAGAGGGGTGGGGATTGAGGTGGTCTAGTAAAGAACAGGTATGTGGGGCAAGGAGGGGGAGGGGTAAGATGCTGAAGGAGGCCAGTTGGCTGTGAACAGGTTGCAGGTCAGTATGTCTCTCCAAGCCCTGTACCTCATCAGTACATGTCCTGTAATGATGTACCTCATGTCCTGTCTTTTTATTAAACTGTTTCTAGCTGTTCTCCTGGGTGAGGGGGTCTCTGTGCTGTGTGCATGGAGGTGTAAGTGCTGGCCACTGGAGAGCAGACCACGAGTCACAGGAGCCTTTTTGTCTCAGGTGCCCGTGGCTGGAGAGGTCTGAGTGTGTGTGTGTTGTGTGTGTCTGTGTGTCAGTGCGATCACCAGCAAACATCAAGCCAGGCCAGCCAGCAGGATGGGAGGCTTGGGAGCCAATTATTACTTCTGCTATAATTTTGGGGTGGATATTGGAGAAATCAGAGGGTCTTCAAGTTAGCTACTAGAGGGAGCAGGAGATGCAAGGCAACTACTGGGTAGACTGTGGGGTCTAGAGGACAGCCAAGAGACCCGTCTGCATGCATGTGTGTCTGCATCAGGCAACTGGTGATGAGAAGACCCAGGGCCAGCTACTTGGTAGGCTGAGCATCTCTGCCAGTAACTGGAGGGATCCATAGTGGGGGTGTGATGGGGGTGGGGGTGTGATGGGGGTGGAAGGCAATCTGGACTAGCATCTGGAGTGAGGCTGTGGGCCTTAGGGGCTCACATGCCCAGGTGCTGCAACAGGGGAGACCTGGGATCCACAGGGATGCAGTTACTGGATAGACTCAATGTCCAAGTCCAGCTACTGAAGGAATCCACATTGCATATATATGCATATGAATATATATTTTCCACGTAAGGTCTTTCATCCTGATCAGCTGGAGCAAGGAGCAGCATGAGACCATTGGTGGTTGCATTCATGTATTTCTGTCTTTGTTGATCTATGTGGCTGGCCATATGTATATGCATGTATGTGTTGCATTATGTGTGCATGTATGGCTATGTATGTGTCTGCTGGGAATACATGCTCAGCTTTACTACTGACTGGATTTGAGAACATGGACCTGCAGCAGCTGCCCCTCTGTTGGGCTACAGGACTTGGCAATCCACAGCAAAGCTCTGTAGAAGAGCAAATGTCATTCTGGGCTTTCATTTTCTCTGACACAGTTTGGCTGTTGAGGCCTTAGTGTAATGGACTTTGTTCTATACAGTAGTCTACAGAAGTCAATTTTAGATGCCCTGTCTATGAAGTCACATCAGAGGTCACACACGTTGCATGTCCCCAGGAATGCTGACTTTGTGGGTACCATTGTGTTAAAATTATAAGGTTCCCCAAATTCATAATAAGCAACACAAACATATTGTGAAACATTTATTAAATAGAAATGGGGCTCGATCACATTAAAAGGAATTTGTAGTATAAAGAGAGTAATGTAAAAGTTAATGGATTTCAACTAGGTGCAAATTTAGCTGATTGAGGTCTGACTTGAGGATGAGAAGAAGAAGAAAGAACCACGAGAAATTTAAGTTTTTCTGGTGGTCTGCAAAGAACATCTTGGATGTTCTGTGGGGAAAACATTGTGCTTGACCTTGATTAGAAAGTCCTAAATTTAAAATCTGCTTTGTGTTTTTTCCCTTGATTATTTTAAAATAAAGTCAGCACCAACAAGCCACAGACTACTTCTTTTCTCAGAGTACAAAGGTATGTGACAGAGAAAATCCCATTAAAGCATTCTAAGTAGACTAAAGATTAAGATAAAAAAACATTTGGCTGTCATAAATATTTTCTCCATTCCCTGAGGGCTTAGAAATGCATCTCTGGAAATTCAGGACTATCAGTGTGCGTTGATCAGTTGTTGGTATTTACAGCAGTCTCGCACAGGATCTTCAGGTGGGGTTTTCTGCCTTCTACGTCTACTTGTTTTTTCTGTCCTTCAGGCATCCCTTCCTGATCAAACGGAGGAATAGTGTGTTGGAGAAGTTTTGCAAGATGAGATTGGTTAGGTCAGCTTGCAGGAATTGTGATTTGTTAGATGGCATAAACCTTAGGTGCACATCAATCATACTTCCCACTTACATATGTTTTTTAGGTACTTAAGTGGTATCTCAGAGGCTGTGTACAGTGCTTTTGGGTGCTAGGATGTGGGTACAGCTCTCTGAGGTTTGAGGCGAGTGCTTCATTTGCTTGCAGGTCAGAGCAAAAAAAGGTTAGGTATATCTGTGTTCATTCTTTTTTAGTTAATTCTGCTATTTAAGGACTTTAATGATTTTGCAATCATTCTGTGTTTTTTAGAGGGGGGGAAAACTGCTTTTGTACTGAGATGTAATTTGTTTATAGACACCTTTGGCTATTAAAAGCTGTATACATCACAAATTTACAGGAAAATAGAAGATTAATTTTGTAGTTACAGTACATATAAATAACACTCTAAAAATTAGAAAATATGGAGATCTAAGACTGTAAAAATACTATCAAAGTATAAGCCTTCAATATCCTTATTACAAAGATGTAGATGAACGTAATTTAGACATGCCCTCCTGATGTGAAATAGCAGTTAAGATTCCTGACTTTTCCCTTGTGTTCCTGGCAGAGCAGAACAGACTTACAGGATGCTTTGGTTTTACCCAAAAACCTGATTTTTTTTTTTTTTTGAAGTTTCTCTGGAAAATCACTATTGCTGTAAGGGCTGTATGAGCTCAGAAGGCTATTGGAAGGGAGAGGGGAATGGATGGCAGGCAATATCCCCACTGCCCATTCCACAAGTGGTCTGACCTTGCAGGCCATGTAAAGCAGCAGCTGATGTGGGTTGATGGACTGAGCTGGTTTGTCTTGGCTTTTCTGGGCTTTTCCTACCAGGCAAGGCCACGAAGATCCCACTGCTGTTTTGTGTAGGCAGAGTAGATTTCAGCCGTTAGCAATTCCTTCTGTTTTATCATCTTTAACTTGTTAGCTTTTGATGATTTTTTTTTTAAACTGTCATTTAATACAGTAATGACTCCATCAGAGATATTCCCTAACCAATTCTTTTAGATTAAAGTTTCAGATTTGAAAGTTGTTTTGCAAGCGTAATGTAATTCCTTTCTGTGAGCTCATTTCTTGTGCTATGAGATCGAGCCCCCCTCTCGATTCCCGCATGAGAATAAAGGTTAAAAAGCTGTTTAAGAAATGGTCTTCCTGAAGTGGAAACTTTATTTTCCCCTTGGCTCTGCCTGCATTTTTACTGCTGTTTTGCTCCATAATGACCTTGAAGATAGGCCCATGTCCGTTGACTCCTTTATCGCATTTGTATAAGCTTTTATTTGCTGAAAGGCTGAGAGGACAGTGCAGAACCTGTATAGGTAATTTGAAACAACTTCTATAGTCTTGATTTGATTATTGGATTATTATTTCTTTTTCTTGTGGACCCGATGAAGCAAGAAGCTTTTAATAATAAGATCATAGCTCTTTACAAATCAGTGGCACAAGTCATGCTGACTATAATAAACCTTGGAATTCAACCGTTCAGCATAAAATACAAACTGGAGCTAGCACTGATGCTTGCTCAGATGAGTATTGATGGTTTTATTCAGTTTTCTGAAAGCACAACTGGCATTTTGCCTTCTGTCACAAAACTCATCTGATCAAAGAAACATGTAAAGAAATGTTTGTGTGTGAAGGAGAAGAAAAAACCCAGTAGTGACTGGCACTTCCAGTGCAGTTTGATTGTACCCCTGCAGGGAGGACTGGAGCAGGGGTCCCAGCTGTCCCTCATTTTGCTTACTTGGGCACTGGTAGATTGAGCTTTGCAGCCACGGCACAAGGTCGGGTTCCCTGGGAGGGTGGTAGGTGCAGGGAGCCTGGTGGCATCTGGTGCTTCTCCGCCGCTCCTGACCCAGGCCAGGCTGGATGGAGCCTGGCCAGTCTTCGTTGACTTCTCAGGGTTATTCCAGAACCATCCAGGAGTATCTAGACAGTGAGTGAATCGATGAGAGTCTAGCACCAGCAGTAGACCTGTGCTTGAAAAAACAATTAATCAAGTCACACCTTCCCTGTTACTGGCTGTTGCTTTACAGAAGTGAGAAAACCAGCTCCTGAAGGCGCTTTGCTACTAATAAAACTGTGGAAGAGAGTCCCCTAGTTTTTCTTGTCTAGCTTTCCCTTGCGAAAGTTTCTCAGTCAAACGCATGAATAGCTGATGTGCGTTTTATTAATTCTTCGTGCCACACCGTTAATTATTTTATGTGCCTTTACAGTGCTGCCTTTTGTGCATATCTTGCACTGTTGTAAGAGGGGAGGGAGAAAAAGGCTTGTGGCGGTGTGCTAATGCCTCTGATTAGGTTGTTTCTGTGTTATTGGCTGAGAAGGGCTAGATAACAGAAGTTTGAAGTGAAGGTTCTTTGAGTTGTCAGGATCTGTGGAAACCCTGGTTTGAATTAGGGTTGTGAAATATGCTGTTGAAATTTCTAGGATTCCTTTTATTTGCTTTAACCTGTAGAGTCTCTAAAGTGTGTATTCAATGGCTTCTACTAGAAAACACCCTTTAAAATAGCTGAAGAGACAAAAATTTGGATTGAAAAATGAAGGATCAAATGAACTCCACTCACTTTGGGAGAACTGCTGTGAATTTACATTTATCTGCAGACAATTGTTCATTTATGCCTTCAGTAGTTGCTAACTAATCTGTTGGTTCAGTAAGACTTTTTTTTTAATTGCCCAAGTAGTCCAATTTGCTTTTATGGGGTAATACTAACTCATATACAGGATTAAGAAAATAATTTTTAAAAATAGAAAGCAAATCTGCCATGTGTCTAGAACTCTGTGATTTGTGAATAAAACTGGGTATGTTTAGAGGTTATTTTCTGTTATCAACAATAGATCTCACTAAAAGTTAATAAAAAATTTAGAATACATATTTTTTTGCTAATGAAAAAAAATGTGAGCTCGTTCCTGAAATGGACTTTAGAAGTAAATATGAACTGTAAGCTAAAACTTACAGGAATAAGTCCAAGCCCTATCCCAATTTATCTTCCTTGAAGTAGGTTTACAGTGTGTCTGCCAATGTCCTCCGGAGCAAATTTATCATTGCTAAAGGCATGCAGCAAATGCAAATACTGGAGTCAAATGGATGACCACTCTTCACTTGAGAGTGGTCACACAAAGGACAGCTTAGTTTCTTGCATATTTGGTAATATTGTAATGGGGACATTTCTAATTGACAAAATGATTCTGTGCCCCATCCCTGGAAACATTCAAGGACAGGTTGGATAGGGCTCTGAGCAACCTGATCTAGTTAGCGGTGTCCCTGCTCACTGCAGGGGGGTTGAACTAGATGATGTCTAGGGGTCCCTTCCAACCCAAAACATTCTATGATTCTATGACAGTACATTGCAGGTTTTCTGTGAGGTGGAGGAGGCTGCTCTTTGCAAGCGATGAGAAAGACCTATACGGCTGGGCAGGGAACTTGAAGATGAATTGCGTGGTGGCTGGAGGAGAGTAGATCTTTCCTTAGTGATGCGTGATGGTATATGGTCTGAAGGCAGCAATGGAGCAGTAGGTACAAATCATGGCTGCTGGTGGACAGCTGTGTCCAATGTGTATCTTGGCATGGGTCAGAGGTTGCCATGCTGATGTTCAGCTCCAGTGATATGTCAGGTTTCTCAGAACTTTTTCACTGTGAATGCTTGGTGTAAGGATCTGTTATTGCTATGCTGCCATGGCTGGTAGTGGTAATGGACAAATCCCAGTTTGGATATCTCTGGTAGACTGAAAAACCTGCAGTAGTGGTAGGAAAAGAGGGTGAGAGGGGGCTTCTTGGTGGTGCAGTGGAAGGGAAGAGGTCAGGATGTTTGCCCCAAAGAAAACCCCTTCTGTATACCATGTACTGGCTGATGATACAATCTCTCTCAAACTTGAGCAGCCTTTCTCATCTTTTCTGTTCTTAAGGACGATGAGAAATAAACTGCCCACACTGCAGCTCTACCTATATGGTTGCTGCATTTCCCACAGTAATCGGCAAAAACATTTGGGGTATGATCCACAGTGTGCCTTGCAGCTTTTTTTAGTGTCACCATAGCATTGCTGAATTTTAAATTTAATTACTTGAACTCTCAGCCCTGGTCTTCAAGCTGTTGGAGTTTTCTTTAAAAATTGCCCTTTGGGCTGAAATGCATCATTCTTGTTTTCAGGCCAAAGGCAAAATACTTTCAGGACACTTGATTAAAATTCCATGTGGCTGGCTGAGTTATTGAGCATTGATGGCAATACAGAAGAGTACTTTTTAGAAAGTTTGCACCAGTGGTTGTTTTCTAACCCTCTTTATTTTTGTGTCCTTAAAATTACACCTTTTCAGGAATTTATCCTGTCTGTGTGACACAAATGTCTTTGATTTTCGTGAAGGAATTTACTGTAAAATAGTAAAATGAGGATTTGAAAGTGGTGAGGACTTAAAGCACAGAAAATGTGCAACAGGTGACTTGCTATTAATATTTTTAAAGTAGTGGCAGTATGTGCCCTGTACATTAGTTAACATGTGTGCCTGGAGACCAGCAGATGTAAGTAAACAAATCATGGGGATTTTCAATTTTACTTTATTGCCTAGAGTAAAATGCCTAGAAAAAAGGTAGCAGGATACATTTTATTTTTTGCAAAGAGCAGAAAGCTACCTCTATACCACGTTGAAGAGTTGGTTATTACTGAACAAAACCCTACAGAGGTTATTGCCCAATTAACCATTTAAATCAGAGATTTCGAAATCTTGTCAGTAGAGATAAGGGAATGATCAGGTTTGCATGTCTTCAGTGTTACACAGTTGCAAATCCTTTTGGCTCCATTCAAGCTGGAGGAAATGTGCTCCCTTCTACCCAGGAAGATCTGGCAGTGATACAGGGCTGTGTGTGCCCTGATAATGGCTTTGGGCCTGCTGGAATGAAAACATTTTTCTTCTGTCTGAAAAAAACATGTCTTTGTAAAACAGGAAAGCTGGTAGTTCTGAGGTGCCAATACTTCTTCAACTTGAAATAGCTTTTGTTGATTAATGGAAAAACTCCACTTATTTTGGATAGAAACTTAACTTTGTCTAAGGCAGCTGCAATTTGTAATATTAAGATAGTGCATTCATATCAGGAAAGCAAAAAAATTCTTTTTTTTTGAAATTAGGAAAGTGAAATAAGTTTTTGTTTTATATGTGGCTGTTGAATAGCAAGCTTAAATTAACTAAGTGAAAAATACATTTCAGAGTTTCTTTGTAGTGCAGCTGCTTGCTGTAAGACTTCATTTATGACCACAAGGAGATGCCAGTTGCCTCAAGGGGTCTTTTATGTTTACATGGGAAAAGGAGCAGTAACATTTTGTTTGGTTGTGAAACCGAGTCCCAGTACAGAGTGACTGGGACCACTAAACCTTCAAAATTCTTCTGAAGCTCAGGTCTCTTAGACTCTGCAAGTGATAAATATAAATTTAGAATCAGGAGAGAACTAATAGATACTTGGGTCATAACTTCCTATTTATTATAATAAATGATTCAGTGTGAAGCCTAAAGCTGCACGTTTATGCATGCAAATTTAATTAGGATCAAACCCAGTCAGGATTTTCATTTAGAAGGAAGACTCTTGCCTCAGGTTGAAAACTGGTGATAGGAAAAAAGGGGCGGGGAGAAGGCTACTTTCAATCCGACATCAGTAAGAACAAAAATGTTCTGTCTTGCTGATAATGGGACACATCATAAGTGACAAATGACTGAGGTTTCTAGTCTTTGACATGCCAATCACACTGCTGGTAGTACTGTCACATTGATCTAAGCTAATATTGTGTCTTAGGCTGCACATAAGCAAAACTGACAAGACACTGAAATATTTAATTAATAATTTAATTAATTGTGGCTTGTATTTACTTCAGGTTTGAGTGAAAACTGTTCCCAGGATTAAGGTGACTTCAGGAAAAAAAGCTGGTGTAATGCTAAAAGAAAGAACAACCCCCAAACCAGCAAACACAATGGTGTAGACTCCTCAACGTGTGGAAAAAGCTTTGGGTGAACAAGAAAGAACTAATTTCATGGTCTGGCAGGTTTGTTGTTCTTTGGCAGCCTGCCCATCTGTCAACTTTTGGCTCTTTTGCTTTGGTGTAAATGCTGTGACAATTTCTGGGCAGATTCCTGAACAGGCCAACACCATACAAAAAAATCAATGCTTGCAAGACATGACTTGACGGAAGAAATATTGATTATACTTTGAAAATGCATGATATATAGAATGAGAGTACTCATAAATTACCCACCTTTCATATCCAGTCATACTGTCTGATGCTGCAAACTAGCATGAAAGTTAGTTTTCTTCTTTTCTTCCTGCTGTCCCTTAGTTTGTTCTGATTGAAAGAAAGCAGCAAGTTACTGCCAATATTGAAGGAATTAGAAATTGCTGTGATAAAACTTCTTGATTTTTTTTTGTATCCTCAAGAATGCAAACACTTTTTTTTTTTGTCTCAGATCCTTTGTGAAGGACCAAGCCATAATACTAGAAGCTACATTCAGGGCTGTGATGTAAACTGCTAAGCCTATTGTATTTACCAATGTTTCCTCTTCTCAAAGCATTCAGCTGAATGCGCTGTGCGCTCCTTTGGGAAACAAGGTAGCTCATTTGTAGGAATCCCTGGATGGGACTGAAAATCAGTTGCTCAAACTCCTTCAGTGTTAAGAATTTGCATGGTGACCCATGTCTTTGTATCCTTCTCCTCCCTGCTTCCAGTTTGAGTACATGTGTTGTGACATGGTCTCTACATGATCTACATCTATGTTTGCAAGCTCCAAGCATGAGAGGGATTCAGAAGGTGGGACACTGTAAAATTTGTGTTAGCTAATCTGTTAACACTGAGCTTCATAGTCTAAAGGATATTGTTTTAGTGTTAGTGTTCAGTCTAAACTACTACATAACCTATCCGTGGTGTTAAACTCAGTGCTTTGTATAAGGAAACATTGGTTCCTGTGTAACTAAAAGAAGTGACCAGCTTTGGTTTCTTGTGCAGATGTGTTAGTATTGCTTGGCCTTTCTTTTTTTCTAGACATTTAATCTGGAAGTCTGGGTTTTCTTTGTTATAGACATTTTTCAGTGAGTTTGACAATGCCCTAACTTTAACTCTCTATCCTTCCAATGCTGCATATTGGGAAATTTAGCATCTTGCAGTTAAGACTTAATTGGGGTGTAATGCTTTCTTCCCTCTTCCTTTACCTTAGTTTTCCATTGCCTTTTCTAGTTAGCATGCTTCTTACACTTTGAAATTTAAAGTTTTATTAGCATTCAGGTTTTCTGCCCCCTTTTTTTAAAAAAAACAAACAAAAAAACCCCCCAAAACCATTTTGCCTTGTTCAAATTCTCTGCTACATTCTGGCCATCAACCTGGCTGTTTGCTGGTGTTGGAGAATTTTAAGGAAGACATTCAAGTTATGCCAGACTCTTGCTCTTTAACCTTCACAAACTATATGGAGGAAACTAATGGGGGGGAGAATAGCACAGCTGATGTTCATTCTTGAGTGAGCAAACTTTTGCCTTCTCTGTTTCCAGTCTGGGTTTGACAGAAGGCATCTTTATTAATTTGCAGTGTTACAGTGACAAACTTCTGAGCACTGAATGCTAATTAGCACATCACCTAGCCCAAGACAGTAGGTAGATGTCTGTTGCTGCAGTACCCTGTCTCCTTTCAGGCTCTCATTAACACTGAATGCCCAAAAGCAACAGCAGAAAAGGTTTGGCAGAGAAGCCCTTTGGACAGAGGAAGGGGCAAGGTTTGGTTTTCTGTAGCTTTTGTGCTCTAATAGCTTGCAGGGCTCAAGCAGAATGTTTTTGGACCCATTAACCTCTGTAATGGATTTTTTGTTTTCTTTCTTCTGGAGCTCCAGGTGGATTGTTCAAGTGTGATTTGCAAAAGCTTTGCAGAATCAGAGCTGTAAAATAATCAGCAGATTGTTCTGAAAGGGAGGGTTCGTGAGTATTCAGCAAGTGGCTGCAAAGTAATCTGTTTTACAGATAACCTGGGCTCATCCCAGGGCCTGATGTGGAGTAGACTTCTTTTTTTGATGACTGACCAGGCTGCAGTACAACAGAAAAGGATCTTTTATTTACCTTAGCATGCAATGCAAACCAAATTAGTGTCTTGAAAAGAATGCAAAACTTACTCTTGGGTGTGTTAAGAATTTAAGAAATTATTCTACTCCAGTTGGTGCTGATGATGTCTGAGGAGCCGCACTGTTGGAGAGATGCAAACTGCCAAGAATTCAGATGGATATGAGGTTTAAAAAATTGACTGTGGAAAGATTGAAAGGGTTGTTTACTTAGTCTGGAAAAGAGAAAAGGGTGTGTGATAACAGCCTTTCAGGTAATCAAAAGCTGTAATGAAGATCATGAAAGATCATGAATGCAGCAGAGAGGACTAAAAATTTGTAACTCTTAAAGTGATAAAGCACCAGAGTAGACTTGTCAGGGATGTTGAGGAATATCCCTCATTGGAAGCTCATGAGAACAGACAAACTTGATGTGTTCTTTTGTTGAAAACTGATTGAATTAAATAAACTTCATCTTCCCCAGATAGTATTTCTGATTGACACATCAGTCAGCTTTGCTCTACAGTATGAGAAGAAGTAGAAAACAGGTTTTAGGAGAAGATAGCAGTCTGTCATGGTACTGAAGTTTCATTTTAATCTGGAATAGTTTAATCTAAACATGGCAAATTAAAGTTTGCAGAGGTTCTACTCTCTGCAAAATGGATTATAAGGCAGTGTTATACCACAGATTTCTCACTGACTCTGAGGACTGGGACCTTAATTCCTGCAGTTAGAAGTTAGGGATTTCAGCCCATTTATTTTTGGGGAAATCAGCCTGGATTTTCCTTGTGATTACAGGATAGGATTCTGATGAAAGTGAGTAGAAAAGGTTAAGCTAGGGACATTCACTGGTGAAATAAAATGAGGGTAAATCTGTTAAGCAGACAAAGAATCTGAACTGAAGCCCGATAGTTGCAGGGCTTTTATTTAGTAAACTCATTTAGTCCAGAACTTGAATAAGACAGAACAACTAAAACAAATCTGTGCTATTGAAAACTGTCTGAGAATGTTACAAAGAATGCGACCTCAACTTCTGCAGTGTAATACTGTTACATGTTTTATACATTCTCATACTCTGTGACATTTTATTACATTTTGTCCTTAGCCTTTTGTGTTGTCCTGAAGTGCATCAAACTACTCTGAACAACTGTCACTGTGTCCTCTGTAAATGTTTTCAGTAAATGGAGAATCTACTGCTTGTGAGCAAACTTCAACATTGCCTGCTTGTTATGAACCTCAGATTGCCTTACATTTTTAAAAACGCTAACTTGCAAATGAGATTAGGCCCTTTCAAGTATTTCTGTG
The DNA here is from genome assembly GCF_000687185.1 of Egretta garzetta. Taxonomy (NCBI): domain Eukaryota; kingdom Metazoa; phylum Chordata; class Aves; order Pelecaniformes; family Ardeidae; genus Egretta; species Egretta garzetta. The sequence continues at coordinate 722,238 of NW_009258378.1, forward strand.
TTCTGAGAAATGACACAATAAAAAGCTCATTGTTAACTGCACACATCAGCTCTGTTTTTTAAGTCGCATCTACTTTGTTGACTTCCGAATTACTGCTTTATTACCCTCAGCACAAGAAAGCCAAAATACTTGAGGAAAAATCAAGCTGTTGCTTTGCTGAATGCCTCAGCAGAGTTGCTCACTGAGGTCTAGTTGGGAGTCTTCATTGTATACACTGATGATTAATCCAGAAAACATTATAATCACCTTCTGGACTCAGTTCTTGGCTTGCTTCAGGTAATCTTTTGTCTTCCTTTCCCATCAGTATTTGTCTTCTGATTTCTTAAAAAAAAAAAAAAAATCTCCTCCCTAATGTGTTCAGCTTTCTGGGATATCAGACAGATTAGTGAATCTGGATTTAGAGGGAGGTGTCTTAAATGTAGCCTTCCTATAAGAAGTTTTGCCATCCTTGCTGTGGTGATCAGAATACCAAAAAGTGTTATCTTTATTGTGCTTATTGAACATATTTGCTGGCATAGTGAAGCCTATGTAAAGCAGAACTCTTATATGTATCCTTGTATTTGTAGAAGAAATTAATCAGCTGTGCCTCTGCTAGGAAGATTGTTATTCTGAGGAGTGCTTCCCTTTTTCCACATGCTGTCTGTAAAATAAAAAAAAAGGAAGAAGCACAGTTTCACCCTGTCAGTCACATTGTGAGAATCCATACAGTCAAACACGGTCACAACCACAGACAGTGTGTGGATTTTGCCAAAATGCACAAATCCAATTTCCCTCCACCTGAAACAGAATAATAATGACATACTATTACTTTCCTGAGTGGAAGAAATCATTAATTGGGAATGGAATGGGGCTTTCATTCAGATATAGCTGTATAGAATGCAGCCAAGGGTCTTAAACTGAGAATACTTTTTAAAGGTAAGGAAGGGAATAAATACTTCTAAAAAACCTTTGACACATGGCACAAAACTGCATGTGTTTTCCATATTTCCAGTAGTGATGTATATGTGCTGTGGCCTAAGCATGAAAAGTAATTCTAACATCTTTGGAGTGCACTTATGCTTCTGTACATGGGCAGGCCATCTGAGCTAGGCAAGATGTTCAACAAATCCAGGATGTGCCAGATCCACTGTGCAAATACTACGGAATTGATCTGCTCATGTGCAGTAAATCGGGTGTATCCAGAATGTATCAACAGATGTGCACTGGTCACAGCTGGGAGTTGCTAGAACCTGGCGAGTGTCCTAGATCCTTGACATTCCTTTTAGTTGAAAACTTCAGGGGTGCTTGGTAGTTTCTATCTATAACAAAATCAATTAGCTAAAAAAAAACCATTTACAAAACCACAAAGAAAGAAATTGAGTCTCTGAGGAAGATGACAGTAGTTACCTCTGCAACAAGGAGCTGTGAGGACTTTTGTAGACCCTGGTTTTGGGGAGAATAATTCCCGAAGAAGTATAGGCCGTATGATAAGCCATAAACTTTAAAATAGAGGGGTAGCTCCCCTGGTTGCAGACGTCTTTTACTTATGCCATGAGGTATCTCAATCCATGAGGACTTTATGTGAATTGTCAGCACTTTGAATCTGCCCAGTAAGCTGCATGCTCCAACTGTCCCCCTTCATTCTGAAGGATTAAAGTCGATAGCCATATTGAAGCACACGGAATAGAAGTCGACTGCCTTTTCTGCATAAAAGCTCTTTGCCTGTCTTCCTTTTCCCTGGCATACTGCATGCTGACCACCTCTTCATCACTCAAATGCATTACAGCTGGCTTCATTACTAATGAGGCTTTGCCCTGACTTCTGGTGAAACATTAATGCTATGTCCTTCACCAGGAGCTCTGTCTACTGAGCTATACATGAAACAAATCTGCCTAACCTTTCAATTTTTCCTCCTTGCCATTTCTGTAAGAATCGAACGTTTTAGAGTGTGAATGTGACAAATTCTGCCATATCAATGCTGCAGACCACCTTTACTAGGGATTTGATTCCCTCTGCTTTCTCTGAGCTCGAGGCATTTTGCAATTCTGATAGTACCCACCTAGGTTTTCAGTTTTCCTATAGCGAGTTTTAGTCCTGCATCTGGCTAAAACGAAGCCCTTAGAAATGAGAGCAACTTGCTTGAACATCTGATAAAAATATTGTGCTCCACTGTTGGGCTGAGCTATAGTGAACCGGCTGTTACTCTTTCTTAAGGTCAAATTAGCATCTATAGACTAATCGTTTTCTGGTATTGGGCAGTGTGTGAATCTCTGGTTTGGGGCAAATGGGCAGCTGAGTAGCTGGAAAAAAATCAAGCTAAAGAGTTTCATGTACTATGAAAAGACCTGGCCACCAGTTAGAAGTAAGTGAGTTAAATTTAAAAATTCTTCCAGCTTTTCTCAGGACCTCCATAGTATCTTGCAAAATTCTGAACACTAATTCCCAAACAGAGATGGGCTCGACGGTGGAAAAATGAAGTAGCAAGTACTTGCATGCAAAGTTGGCTGCAAGGTATTTTAGCAAATAGAATATCGTCAACCAAACTGGATTAGCAAGCTGAGAAGTCTACTACTGAACTCTGTACAGATCCATATGGATCTGCTGCCATCCATATGGAGATGTCTCAAGGCTCCTTCACAGCTATAATTGTCCAGTATGATAATGGAGCCTGCCAGCTCAGCGGTGAAACAGTGAGGATTTTGTATGTGGCACTTGCCTGCCTTTCTAGTGGGAATAACTATGATAAATCCAATCCAACCAATAATTTGTGCTGGACTTTAGATAGCAAACTGTAAAAGTTACATCAATGTCTTGAAGAATGCAAATATCATTTGCTAAAAGTTCAATTTAGTGATACATGGTATCTTCTGTCAGGTTTTTATGTCTGTTATGGATTTTATAGCAGGACATGATGACAGCCTGTAAATGGCTCATTTAAGTGATGATTCTGTGGTTGTTCATCTTCATCATACCTACCTCTTCCTAAGAGAGATAAAAATATATTTTACTAGATGGTTTTATTCTTCTTTCTGGGTTTTTTTTGGTGGTTGGTTTTTTTTTTTTGGTGGTTTGTTTTTTTTTTTTTCAGAGGAGTATCTAAGAGCTCTTGAACTCACAATTCTGAGTACCCATCTTTTCTTAAGAAAAGATTTTTCTTAAGAACATGCTGAATGATGGAAGAGGAACAATGTTCTGTAAAGGTGCAACTCTTAAATTTACCTCTTCTCTTCTGTTTTGTTTACAGCAGGTACTTATTGTTTCTTAATATATCAACTCCTACACTAATCTCAGTCTCCACTGAAATCAGTGGCCACACTTCTGCAGATTGCCTTAAAATTTGATTGCATTAAAGAGAATCAGAGGTGAATGTAATCAGCTAGGATTTGAAGAGATGCAGTACCTTGCAGGATGACGCTAACAACCTCTTGCTTTTTATTTGAATCCTGGGGCAAAGCTCCAATAGAACTCAGTTGGATTGAAATGTTCTTTCTTCTTATCTCTGTGGGACCCAGAAAACTCATCATGAGACCATAATGTTACCATGCCATTATTAATTTAATTATCAATCAAGAGTTTAGCAGAAGTCAGTGAGATGCTTGATGACAAGCAGACAAAAGGGCTGAGTCCGGGATGAATGCTATGGTGACTTGAGCTTGGGGTTTTGGAATGAAGCTTGGCCAGCACGGCACTTGCCATCAGTACTTTTTCTTCAGTGCTTTGTTATTCCTTTGGCACAAGTCCGTCGACTGAAGGGTATTGTAGGCAAATTATGTCACTGTAACAAATGACCCTGGAAAGAAATGGCAGGACTACTGAGTAATGTGAGTGAAGGTAATGAATGACCTGGGAAGTAATGGATAGCTCTTGAAGACTGCCTAATAGATGCCTACGTGAGCAGTAATGAGAGAAGACTGTGCAGAAAGTATGTTACTGTCAGAGGAGCCTCATCAAAGTGGTCAATGGGATGTCTTCAGCATCCTCGTCTGATCAGATTTAGTTATAATGAGAACAAGGCATCTGACCTAGCCTGGATTTAACTTAAATGAAGTCGGGATTCAAAAAAAGAAAAAGCTCCATCTCCCTCCTGTTAAGTTTTGAGTATAGCACAATTGAAAACACACTCTTTGTTATTCATACTGTGGTGCAGAGGGATAGGATTTAGCCACATTTTCAATAGCTGAAGTCAAGGTTTAAATGGCACTAAAACTTTTCTCGAGGCTTTCCAGGGTAATGCAATTACTGGGCAGACAAAGGCCCTTTAAATTAAAAGGATATTAAATTTTGCCTGGTTGAGATGGACAGCTAAGAAAAACAAAATACTAATATTACAATCTTTCATGATGTTGTGGATTAATAAAATAAAAGATTCTGTATAGTTTTACTAGTGCAAAAGGTATATATTTTCACAAGTATGACTGGACTTTTTTTTTTGTATTCAGAATTCCTTATAACAGAAGAAAAATATTAAAAACCCTTTCAGAGATGAGATTTTAATACCTCACTATTGCAACAGTAGCAGTTCTTGCAGCACTGTTAATACACCATACCAAGGCTCTAGCTTTGATTTCATCCCATTGTGTTTAATCTCTAAAGACAGAAGTATTTTCCAAAATTGTTTCTCTTTTTCAGAGTTGCTTCTGAGTGGAAATGGAGTATCTCTGTTATGCCATAGCCATGCAAGAAGTAAAAGTTTTTTAGCTCAGGAGGGAAGGCTGGTAACTGATGATAACGTCGCTGAGAAGCTGTGCTTAACTTCTTTCTGTTGCATGCAGTATTCTTTAAATTTTATCGGTAGCCTCCAAGCCAAAGTAAAACTTTGCTCCTTTTAGAAAATGCTAAGGATTCCTGCTCCAGTAGCAGTAATCTTGAAACACCTTTGTCTGTTGTTTCGTTATTCCAGCGCACAAGAGCAACGCCATTTAAAAGTTCGGTAAAGCATTTGTGTGAAGATCAATAAGTGGGAAGCAAAACATCCCTTAGACTTTACACAGGCTGCAGAAAAGCCCAGAGCAAAAGTCTCAATCACAGTCCTTAAAAATTGTGAGCCCAGATGGTGGTGTTCCGGTCAGTGGTGTTGCTGCCTCGGAGAGGTCCGGTTGAATGCCATTTTCTACACCAGCCGAGTGCGCGCTGTACAGTTCCTCCTTGCTTCTGGCAGGGGGCCAGTTGTCCTGCTTTTGATCAATTCACAATGTGAAGAGAAGATTTAGTAACTGGAAGAGTTAGCTTACTAACTCTTGTGTTCCTCAGCAATAAAGCCTCCAAAGGTGGAGTGAAATAACAGGGTTATGGTGGTTAGGGTGCCTCGAGGGCCAAGGGGCACTTTGAGGGCCATGGGGGCTCCCTGCGGGGTCTGGCAGGGCAGGGCCTGGCAGCCAGGGCCTGTCCCACTGCCCCAGCTGGGAGCAACACGGTCGGGGGGCGCTGGGGCAGCCCCTGCCCCCAGGCATTGGGTGCCTCCTTGGGGATGGGGCCGAAGTTGGGCAGGGATGTGGGCCAGGGTGTGGGCCCGGCTTGGCGTGGGGGGAGCTCTGTGGGGAGCTGGAGGCCATCCCCGCTGCGCCATCGCTGAGGTAGCAGCTGATGGCTCCGGGGGCCTGAAATGGTGTCTTGGGCTGTGGTAGGAGGAGCTGTGGGCAGGGGCAGACAGGGCTGCAGTGCCTCAGGGCCATGACGATTGATCTGCTGGTGTCAGTGTGGTATGATAATATTTTCGGAAAACAAATTGTTTTCATTGTATTTTTCTGTATCTCTGACTCTAGGCTAGAAGCCTGTCATGAAACGCTGTGTATTCAGACACCTGTCTCATACCCATGTCTGTATTTTGTTTGCCTTACAATGTGGCTGATAATCGTTACTTCTTTCAAGGCCTGTTCCCTGCCATTTTGAACCTGGCCAGCAATGCTCACATCTCCACCAACGCCACCTGTGGGGAGAAGGGACCGGAGATGTTCTGCAAACTGGTGGAGCACGTCCCGGGACGGCCCCTGCGTAACGCACAGTGCCGCGTCTGCGACCACCACAGTGCCAATCCCAAAGGCAAGTTTCATGTGGCTTTGTTTTGGTTTCGTTGGTCTGTGTCATTCTTTTCAACCCTTCCTCATGAATACAGGGTGCATTGGGGTCAAGTGCTTTTTACTGTTAGTCTTTCTGCTACATAAGTGAAACTACCTTTGAGCAAAGGGCTGACAGAAAGCGTGAGCACCTTAAGTCCCTGTTAAGCACTGTAGAGTCCAATGGCAGACTTTTTGTCTGGGGGAAGATTTCAACTTTTACTTCTTTACGACAGGAAGAAATTGTGGTCAGTGTGAAATAAATGTGCTGGGTCAGAGAAAATACAGTGAAATGTATTTTCAAGAGATGTTTAATTTTTTGCTTTAAAACAGAGCAGCACCCAATTTCCAGTGCAATCGATGGTACCAATAACTGGTGGCAAAGTCCCAGCATTCAGAACGGGAGGCAATACCACTGGGTCACCATCACCTTGGATTTAAGGCAGGTGAGTAACATGTAGGTGAGTGTCACTTACTGTGTGTAGGATAAAAGCCAATGCAAATGGTTGCAATTATTCTGTGTTGAGATGGTAGGATATTTAGCAGTTAGACGTTTAGTAGCACATAGTTAAACATGGAAAGTTAAAGCTAATATGAACTGATTTTAAACAGTTGTGTTTTTCAATTATTGTTCTAGAACACCTTGGAGATTTCATTCCTATCAGACTGGAGTAGAAGTGACTATGTTTGTAAGCATATAGGTCACAGGTTGTTTTAACTCATGGCACAGTAACAATTGTATATGGGTGGATGAGAGTGTTTCCACAGGTGTTCCTTCTGTCTTGGTAACCTTCCTTTGCCTGAACCTGCTGTCTTTTCCCTGGCAGTCCTCTGGTATTGTTTTCCTCCACCTTTGATTTCATGTAGGTTACTTGAAGTCTGGGTTACCAAAGGCTTATTTTCAAGCAGTAAACAGTGTTTTCAGGGTATTGTCGTAAGTGCAGATTTTATATATAAGGATGTATCTGTTTCTGTTTGTTTATTGGCTGTAACTATCAGCCTGCCACCTGATCATTGTGCAGTTTCTTAGTAAAAGAGTAAATGATTTGGAGTAGGACATGATAGAAACATTTGACGTTTACCGTAAGAAAATAGAGCACAATATACTTCCAAATATGAACTCTTTTGATCCATAGGTATTCTAACTCAGATAATGAGTTTCAGAGGAGAAGTGTGACTTGAGGATTATTGTATTTACATCCATTATCTCACAGTAGATCTCAAGTTAAACTCTTCTGTTCAAATTTATCAGTATTTTTGCATATTGACATTAAATATGTAAGCTCATTAATGCAAGGTGATGGTCAGATTGGAGTATAAAATTTCAGAAAGTTGAATTGCATGGTCTCCAGAACCCTGTGGAAACACAGGCTTTCCTTAACTGGGGGATATCCTTCAGGACAAGAAATCAAAACATGCATAAAATGGGGGAAAGTTAGTGTTGCTGAAAGAAAAGTTGATTTGCCACTTTCTGTGCTTCTCTTTTGACTGATTCTGATTGCCGTCTTGTTGGAAGGAGCACTGGGAAGAAATGTTCTATATATCTTCTGTGAAATTGTGCTGCCAGTTGTTCTGAAAAGTTAGGGATTATATTTCTAAAACAGTGATTTCTGACCTGGGGGGAGGCTGGAACTGCCTGGGCAGAAGTCAATTGCTCTGTTTTGGCACTTTACAGCAAGGCTTGGAGGGATTCATCATTCTTAGGCAGGAGGCTGCTAAACTGTCCAGAGCATTTTCTAATTGTGCTGGTTTGGGCTGGGGTAGAGAGAATTTTCTTCCTAGTAACTAATACGGGGCTATGTTTTGGATTTGTGCTGGAAATGGTGTTGATAATTCAGGGATGTTTTAGTTACTTCTGAGCGGTGCCTACACAGAGTCAAGGCCTTTTCTGCTCCTTACACCACCCCACCAGTGAGTAGGCTGGGGGTGCACAAGAAGTTGTGAGGGGACACAGCTGGGACAGCTGACCCCAACTGACCAAAGGAATATTCCACACCATATGACGTCCTGCTCAGCATATAAAGATGGGGGAAGGTTGGCTGGGAGACTGCTGCTCAGGGACTGGCTGGGCATTGGTTGATTGGTAGTGAGCAGTTGTTTTCATTTGCATCACTTGTCTTTCCTGCGTTTTATTTCTCTCTGTTATTTTCCTTTTCATTACAATTATTATTATTATTTTCTTTTATTTCAATTATTAAACTATCCTTACCTCAACCCATGAGTCTTCTCACTTTTACCCTTCCAGTTCTCTTCCCTCCATCCTTCTTGGGGGGTGAGTGAGTGAGCGGCTGTATGGTGCTTAGTTGCTGGCTGGGGTTAAACCATGACAGTCCTTTTTGGCTCCCAGTGTTGAGGTTTGAAGGGTTTGAGATAATAACAGATTGACCAGAGGGTATTAGAAGGGATTTATATATGTTAACAATTGTGGGTCATGATATTGATTCATCTTTTGTCAATGATAGTTTATCTGATCTGTGCCATGCTTTTTTTTTTTTTGCTCTACATGTTAAAGATCAGTGTTGGCTTTTGCAGTTTGCTGTGCTCTGTAGTGATTAGTGATGTTGTTTTGCCTGGGAGATTTGTTATTAAAACACTGACCTTGAGCTTAATCTGGTATTTGGGCTCTGTACTGAAGCCATTGCTGTACTTTGGGTACCATCTCATGGAGACAATTAACAATTATACTTTTTCCTCTGAGAGGTTTTTTGTGGAGGAAATACAGAATGGCACCTTCGCTACCTTCTTTGATGTTTTCTCCCTTTTTACAATAACTTCTTAGTATCTTGAACATTCTTGGATAGTTAAAATACTTCTATTGGTATTCCTTAGGAATATTGCTTTGGTTTTGTCTAAGGTTAACAAGCAACTTAGGAATATGACCCAGGGTCTGTGAGAGTATGGTCATGGGTGGCACGGCATATGGGCAGGTGTCTAGAGAACTTCTCACCTCCAATGGTCTGGAACTTCACTCCTGAACAACTACAGGATCCTGATGAAGGGATAGAAATGTTTGGGGAAAGAAAAAAAAAAAGCCATGGCGTACTGCACTGTGCTGGGCCCTAGCCAGCATCTACCAAACACTGCTCGATATTATGCAGCGCCCTCAGGGAGAAGAGAGGGAAAACAAACCAACAGTAGCACTGTGGCTAAACCAGACGCTGTATCAGTTGCCCCTGTAACTGAAAAACAATGGAAGTCAGCTCATTTAAGTAAGGGATGAAGAAGCTTCTCCTAAGAAGGAACAGGAGAAAGAATCAGAAGAGGCTGCCTATTCTGCAGCAGAGCAGTCACAGGAACAGGAGGAGGAAGAGACTGAAATCATAAATGAACAGAAATCACCTGATCCCTATCCCTAAGTGAGCTGCAAGATACGTGAAAAGATTTTAGCCATTACCAGGTGAGCTAGTTCTCAATTGGTTGTTCTGATGCTGGGATATTGGGGCCAGTAGTCAGGAATTAGAGTAAGGAAGCCCAGCAGCTAGGATCCCTGGCTAAGGATACAGACATTGACAAAGGGATTGGAAAAAAGGCAGGAATCCTCAGTCTCTGGTGGTGACTCCTGTCAAGTGTGAAGGATAGGTATCCCTTCAAGAAAGAACTTGCAAATTCCCGAAGCAAATGCACCAACATCGAGGGAGGTATCCAGTATCTGAGGGAATTAGCCATGTTGGAGGTAATCTATAACAACCTGGATAACCACCAGGCATCCAAAGACCCGGATGAAATCCAATGCACGCAGTCCATGTGGCCAAAGTTTGTATGAAATGCACTGATGCCATATACCCACACCCTGGCGATAATAAGCTGGACAGACACGGAGGCACCGACTATAGATGAACTGGCCAGACAACTCTGAGAATACTAAGGTAATCTCACTTCCTCCACGTGGGCCTGTGTCTCGGCTGTGGACAGACTGACCCAAAAAATGTCCCAAGCTGAGAAGGGTAGGTCTTCCTCATGTACTTCAACCAAGGCCTCAGCTATTGAGTCAGCCTTTTTCTGTTCAAGGGGAAGGGTACTGGTGGTGCATACCACATGCAACCCTGTGGTTCCTGAATGACCAAGGGGAGGGCATGAGGAGGTGAGATGATGGACCTGCCTGGAGACTGGAAGCTCAGGTACAGGAACTGCAAGGAAAAACAGCCAAAATGCATCCATCCAGGAAAATTGCTGCTGTAGTGTCTGTTGGACAGAGTAGAATGGCTCATTGTACTTTTGACCCTGGTAAAGGGACTTCTGTTTTGCAGTTACAAAAATCAAGTAATGAAGTCTCCAACCAGGAATGGAGGGGCCCTGCCTTTGGCCAGGTAGAGAAAAGGGACAGTCAGGTTTACTGGACTGTGTGGATAAGGTGGCCTGGCACATCAGTCCCATGGGAATATAAAGCTCTAGTGGACACTGGTGCGCAGTGTACTCTAATACCATCAGATTACAAAGGAGCAGAATCCATCTGTATTTCTGGAGAGATGAGAGGATCCCAAGAACTGCCTGCATTGAAGGCTGAGGTAAACCTAACTGGGAATGAGTGGCAAAAGCATCCTATTGTGACTGGTCCAGAGGCTCTGTGCATCCTTGGTATAGACTGCCTCAGGAGGCAGTACTTCAAAGACCCAAAAGGGTACTGGTGGGCTTTTGGTGTAGTTTTGAGTATGGAGAAGATTAAACAGCTGTCTAGCTGGCCTGGTCTTTCAGAAGATCTGTCTATGGGGGGGTTGCTGTGGGTTAAAAAACAGCAGGTGCCAATTTCTGCCATGACAGTGAACTGATGACCATATTCCACCAATCGAGACTCCCTGTTTCCCATCCATAAGTTGATCCATAAGTTGACTGGAGAGTCAAGGAGTGATCAGTAAGACTCATTAACCCTTTAATAGTCCCATATGGCCAGTGCAAAAATCTAATGGAGAGTGGAGGCTAACAGTGGACTACTGAGGTGTGAACAAAGTCATGCTGCCGCTGAGTGCTGCTAGATGTGCTAGAACTCCCAACATGAACTGGAGTCAAAGGCCACCAAATGGTATGCAACAATTGATATTGCCAATGCATTTTTCTCAGTCCTTCTGGCAGCAGAGCGCAGGCCACAGTTTGCTTTCACACAGAGCTGTATCCAGTACACCTGGAATCGACTACCCCAGGGGTGGAAACACAGCCCTACCATTTGTCATGGATTGATACAGACTGTGCTGGAACAGGGTGAAACTCCTGAACACCTGCAGTATATTGATGAGATCGTTGTGTGGGGCAACACAGTGGAGGAAGTGTTTGAGAAGGGGAGAAGAATAATCCAGATTCTTTTGAAAGCTGGTTTTGCTATAAAACAAAGTAAGGTCAAAGGATCTAGTTTTTAGGAATAAATGGCAAGATGGGTGTTGTCAGATCCCAATGGGTGTGATCAGTGAAATAACAGCTATGCCTCCACCAAGTAATAAAAAAGAAACACAAGCTTTCTTAGGTGTCGAGGGTTTTTGGAGAATGCATATTCCAGGTTATAGTCTGGTTGAAAGCCCTCTCTATTGAGTGACCTGGAAGAAGAATGACTTTGAATGGGGCCCTGAGCAGCAGCAAGCCTTGGAACAAGTTCAACAGGAGCTAGTTTGTGCAGTAGCACTTGGGCCAGTCCGGGCAGTACAAGATGTGAAAAATGTGCTTTATACTTCAGCCAGGGATAATGGCCACACCTGGAGCCTCTGGCAGAAAGTGCTTGGAGAGTCTTGAGGTTGACCTCTGGGGTTTTGGAGGATCTGAAGCTCATTACACTCTCAACTGAAAAAGAAATAATAGCATTATATGAAGGAATTTGAGCCACTTCAGAAGTAGTTGGTACTGAAGCACAGCTCCTTTTGGCATCTCAAATGCGTGTACTCGGCTGGACGTTCAAAGGGAGGGTCCCCTCTGCACATCATGCATCTGATGCTACATGGAGTAAATGGGTCGCACTGACGATGCAACAGGCTCAAAGGGGAAACCGTGACGACTCGGGAATCCAGGAAGTGATCACGGACTGGCTAGAGTGCCGAAACTTTGGAGTGTCACCAGAGGAGGCGACTTGTGCTAAGGAGGCCCCACTGTATAATTAACTGTCAGAAAATGAAAAGCAATATGCTCTGTTTACAGATGGATCTTCTTGCATTGTGGGAAAGCATCGGAGATGGAAAGCTGCTGCATGGAGTCCTACTTGACAGGTTGCAGAAACTGCTGAAGGACAAGGCGAATCGAGTCAGTTTGGAGAGGTGAAAGCCATCCAGCTGGCTTTAGGTATTGCTGAATGAGAAAAGTGGCCGGTACTTTATCTCTATACTGACTCATGGATGGTGGGAAGTGCTTTGTGGGCGTGGCTACAGCGATGGAAGCAGAGCAACTGGCAATCAGCATGGAGGTAAACCCATCTGGGCTGCTGAATTATGGCAAGATATTGCTGGCTGGGTAGACAACCTGGCTGTAAACATACGTCATCATGTAGATGCTCATGTACCGAAGAGTTGGGCCACTGAAGAACATTGAAACAATGAGCAGATGGACCAGGCTGCTAGAATTGCAGTGGCTCAGGTGGATCTGGACTGGCAACATAAGGGTGAGCTATTTATAGCTCGATGGGCCCATGACACATCAGGACATGTGGAAGGGATGCAAAATACAAACGGGCTTGTGATTGGGGGTGGACTTGACTATTGATTCCATTGCATAGGTTATCAGTGAATGTCAAACGTGCACCATAATTGAGCAAGCTAAGTGGCTAAAGCCTTTTTGGTATAGAGAACGATGGCTGAAATATCAATATGGGGAAGCCTGGCAGGTTGATTATTTCGCACTACCACGAACCCACCATGGCAAGCACTGTGCGCTTACAATGGTGGAGGTGACTACTGGCTACTGCCTGGAATACTGTCTTGGGCCTTGAGAAGCAAGTTTTATAGCGACACAGCACCCCTGAAAGAATTGAGTCAGACAACAGGACTCATTTCTGAAACAACCTCATAGACACGTGGGCCAAGGAGCGTGTCTTTGAGTGGGTATATCACATCCCCTATCATGCACCAGCCTCCGGGAAAATTCCCGTTATTTTGCTTTGAACAGATCTATGCGTTGGCCTATGCAAGCTGATTGAAAATCATAGCTCAACAATCCATTATTGATATGGGTATGCTTCCAAACTCTGGAAGAAGCTTTGTTACTAACTAAAAAATGCATACTTGAGGTGTACAGTTGGTAACAAGCTTTTGCAAGATCTCTAGACCCTGCTTCAAAGTTATTTTAAAGATTAAAACAGAAGGTTTAACTTTGATGTTTTAAAATGAAGCATAGGTTAAACAATGCCTAGTTTGCTCTTTAATTAGAAAGCAGAACTGTTAGGAAAATAATCACAGGGTATCTTTTGTCAGTGACAGAAGGTTTGGATAGGATTTTCTTGTTGTTTGAAGAGTTCGCTTTGTGTTTGGTTTGTAAATGGACAAACAGGAAGGAAAAATGAAGGAGGGAATGCCTTTGTTTTTATCCTCCTAAACATTTTCTACTTTGGAAACAGACCAGCTGAGCTGCCTTCTAAATCTTTTATTCTCCAGCCTTAGTGCTGTTGATGTTTCACCAAATACATATCTTTCCTCTCCTGACCCACGCTCAGTTTCACTAATTTGATTTGAAAAGTTTCCCCCAAGGGGCCTTTCTTCTGTGTTTTCCTTGGAGAGTTTGAGAGAGAGAAGGCATCTAGGGCTATGCAAACTGAATGTAAATTACTGCTCTGTGAGAAAGGATTTGGTTAATAGAGATCGCTTGAAGTCAATGAGTCGTTAGAGCTGACTTGCTGTGCTTACTTTAAGCGAGTCAGCACAAGTAAGGAGTAACAAAAGAAAAGCATATGAAGGACCTTAGTGATTTTAGTAACTGTTTACTTCATAAATTTGCTTTAGAACGAGTTAAAGTACTCTTTGAGGACCTTTAAAAGTATTCCTGAAAGTTAGTTCCTGTGACTATATGTGTTGCAGTATATCTTTAGCATTGGTCCTTTTTTTTTTACATTTAAGCTTTGTGCTGTTGAGTAACTTATTACACATGTCCTTTAACTTTCCTTGCCAGAATACAGAATATATTTGCATCCTTTGTGATGTAAAGAACAACCATCTGGTCATTATTTATGTTTTTTGAGTAATTACCAGAAGCTCTAGCGGTAAGATGAATGGATTGTTTCTTGGGATTGTTACCAATGTACAGTTTAGAGATATAATCCAGCAGTGGGGTTGGCGAGCGCTGGAACATAGCTGTGGCTGACAAATATGGGGAAGATTCCCTTAGCTGGTGAAGACTGGCTCCACTCCAATTTACCCTAGGTGAAGTTCTGGCCACAGTCTGTATCCTGTGCTCTGTACTTGGCTGTATTCATCTCTTGGCTCAGAGTTGAAGGGAGCAGAGGGTATTCTTTCAGCTAATATTCTACCTTGCACTTAGTTCATTTAGTCTAAAACCAGCTGGACTGAAGAGCAGCTTGATGGAGTCTCATTAAGAAAAGAGGGCTGGTTAATAAAGTCAGTATTAAAATCACTGTTTCGATCTTTCTCCTTTGCAGTCTCTGTGCTATTTATAATTAATGCTAAGCATTTTGAAAGGGTAGCCACTGGGTATGTCATGACTTTTTGTGCTCACATGGATCGTAAGAACTAGGTACACGTATTCTGGTGTGTCTTTCAGTCTCTCCAGGACCTAGATATATAATAGTATTTAGTTGTTGGTTTTTGTTTCCCACCACCCCCTTCCATTAAATGTATGGCAAAAATCCAGAGCTGGGGAAAGCGCTCGATGGGCCCATGACACATCAGGACATGTGGAAGGGATGCAAAATACAAACGGGCTTGTGATTGGGGGTGGACTTGACTATTGATTCCATTGCATAGGTTATCAGTGAATGTCAAACGTGCACCATAATTGAGCAAGCTAAGTGGCTAAAGCCTTTTTGGTATAGAGAACGATGGCTGAAATATCAATATGGGGAAGCCTGGCAGGTTGATTATTTCGCACTACCACGAACCCACCATGGCAAGCACTGTGCGCTTACAATGGTGGAGGTGACTACTGGCTACTGCCTGGAATACTGTCTTGGGCCTTGAGAAGCAAGTTTTATAGCGACACAGCACCCCTGAAAGAATTGAGTCAGACAACAGGACTCATTTCTGAAACAACCTCATAGACACGTGGGCCAAGGAGCGTGTCTTTGAGTGGGTATATCACATCCCCTATCATGCACCAGCCTCCGGGAAAATTCCCGTTATTTTGCTTTGAACAGATCTATGCGTTGGCCTATGCAAGCTGATTGAAAATCATAGCTCAACAATCCATTATTGATATGGGTATGCTTCCAAACTCTGGAAGAAGCTTTGTTACTAACTAAAAAATGCATACTTGAGGTGTACAGTTGGTAACAAGCTTTTGCAAGATCTCTAGACCCTGCTTCAAAGTTATTTTAAAGATTAAAACAGAAGGTTTAACTTTGATGTTTTAAAATGAAGCATAGGTTAAACAATGCCTAGTTTGCTCTTTAATTAGAAAGCAGAACTGTTAGGAAAATAATCACAGGGTATCTTTTGTCAGTGACAGAAGGTTTGGATAGGATTTTCTTGTTGTTTGAAGAGTTCGCTTTGTGTTTGGTTTGTAAATGGACAAACAGGAAGGAAAAATGAAGGAGGGAATGCCTTTGTTTTTATCCTCCTAAACATTTTCTACTTTGGAAACAGACCAGCTGAGCTGCCTTCTAAATCTTTTATTCTCCAGCCTTAGTGCTGTTGATGTTTCACCAAATACATATCTTTCCTCTCCTGACCCACGCTCAGTTTCACTAATTTGATTTGAAAAGTTTCCCCCAAGGGGCCTTTCTTCTGTGTTTTCCTTGGAGAGTTTGAGAGAGAGAAGGCATCTAGGGCTATGCAAACTGAATGTAAATTACTGCTCTGTGAGAAAGGATTTGGTTAATAGAGATCGCTTGAAGTCAATGAGTCGTTAGAGCTGACTTGCTGTGCTTACTTTAAGCGAGTCAGCACAAGTAAGGAGTAACAAAAGAAAAGCATATGAAGGACCTTAGTGATTTTAGTAACTGTTTACTTCATAAATTTGCTTTAGAACGAGTTAAAGTACTCTTTGAGGACCTTTAAAAGTATTCCTGAAAGTTAGTTCCTGTGACTATATGTGTTGCAGTATATCTTTAGCATTGGTCCTTTTTTTTTTACATTTAAGCTTTGTGCTGTTGAGTAACTTATTACACATGTCCTTTAACTTTCCTTGCCAGAATACAGAATATATTTGCATCCTTTGTGATGTAAAGAACAACCATCTGGTCATTATTTATGTTTTTTGAGTAATTACCAGAAGCTCTAGCGGTAAGATGAATGGATTGTTTCTTGGGATTGTTACCAATGTACAGTTTAGAGATATAATCCAGCAGTGGGGTTGGCGAGCGCTGGAACATAGCTGTGGCTGACAAATATGGGGAAGATTCCCTTAGCTGGTGAAGACTGGCTCCACTCCAATTTACCCTAGGTGAAGTTCTGGCCACAGTCTGTATCCTGTGCTCTGTACTTGGCTGTATTCATCTCTTGGCTCAGAGTTGAAGGGAGCAGAGGGTATTCTTTCAGCTAATATTCTACCTTGCACTTAGTTCATTTAGTCTAAAACCAGCTGGACTGAAGAGCAGCTTGATGGAGTCTCATTAAGAAAAGAGGGCTGGTTAATAAAGTCAGTATTAAAATCACTGTTTCGATCTTTCTCCTTTGCAGTCTCTGTGCTATTTATAATTAATGCTAAGCATTTTGAAAGGGTAGCCACTGGGTATGTCATGACTTTTTGTGCTCACATGGATCGTAAGAACTAGGTACACGTATTCTGGTGTGTCTTTCAGTCTCTCCAGGACCTAGATATATAATAGTATTTAGTTGTTGGTTTTTGTTTCCCACCACCCCCTTCCATTAAATGTATGGCAAAAATCCAGAGCTGGGGA
>NW_009258378.1:739340-779604 GCF_000687185.1 Egretta garzetta
GAAAGAGTAGTTTAGCAATGAGGTACAGTATTGATGTGCAGAATACCAAGATTTGATTTATGACCTTGCGCTTCCTACACTGGCAACTCTAAATAAACAAAATGCGCAGCAGCAGTTTTAGATAAAAACAACATTTTTGTCTGAGTTTGACTCCTCTGGGCAGCTACTTTGTGAAATCATAATGAATTAAAATAAATACTGACTATTATAAATGTCAGCAGTGTGCTTGGGCCAGCTGTAAAATACTTCTCTGTCACACCATTAAATGAAGAATATTTTCCTCAGTTTCATTACCATGCTTCAGACTTTTAAAGATATTTAAGGGTACTTTGTGCTAGGCATAGCAGAAAGGCACAAGTTTCTATGTCAAAAAGGTCTTGAAATGTAAAGCAAGACCAGCTGTTCTTGGAAGACCTGAAGTACTGAGTTGAGAAAACATCTCCAATTCTGAGTAAGTCATAGTTCATGAATATTTCGTGAGTACTGGATTACCACTCAGAGGCTGATGTAAGAGTAATTTGTAGTTTCTGCTACAAGGAAGTAAAAAATAATGTAAATATTATAATATGATTCGTACAGAGCTTTTATCTTGAAATCAATTGGAAAGAAGAGATTTCTGTAAGGACAAATCCTTTCCTAATACAAAACGATATTATTCTGTTGACTTCACTGGGCCAATGCTCATTTATTGTATGTGGCAAGTTTCATTAAAATCCTTTTGTGGCTTTGTAAAACTGATGATGCAAGATTCAGGGTGCTCATCTGTACGTTCTTGCAATACACTTCTTGAATAAAACTAATTTTTCTTCTATTCCAAAACAATGGTTGCATATAATGAATCAAAATCTTAAAGAATAGATAATTCAGGAGACTAGAAAGTCTGCTGGATTTAGTTTATTTTGCACTTGTAACATCACAGACTCCTCAGAGCAAAATGTCGCAGGCAATTGCTAGGCCTCACAATCTCTAGTAAGAGCCTGAAGCCATCTTTATCCCTTAAAAAGACATTTCTGTGAACAATATGCCTTCTTATAGTCTTCTACTCTTTGAGAGTTTGCACAGATTAATTTTAGACTTTTTGGACAGTAAAATGAAATCTGAGAAAAAGAGGCTTTTCTGGTAACCAGGTTTATATGTGTTGACAGCACTGAACAGAATGGATTTTGCTGTTTCACTTAAGATGAGGAGTAATGTTAGTTGTAATAAACATTTTCACCACAGGACTTGCCATGCTATTTTGAAAAACTTACTTAGCTGTTTTTTAGATTCCCTTTCTGCACTCGTCCTGGAGGAAAGATTTAGCTGAATTTATAAAATTAGGAGGAACCACTCCTCTAAGAGCCTTGCAATTCTCCGTGCTTGTTCATTTTGCAGTCTTCTGCATTGTACGGTTTGCATTATACCAGTGCCATTTCAGTAAGGTATGCAATAGGACACTGAAAATGATCCTGGGGTCCTAAAATCATACCCTCCTTTCAGGTTTTTTCAAGGTCAGGTAGAGTTTGGATTTTAATTGGGGTGTAGATTTAAAGTAACAGTTGGTACCTCCATTCTTAATAGGTTTAACATTTCTGAAATTTAGAAAAGTGTGTGTTGGGACTCATCTTTCCCTTTAACTTTTCACTTTTGGAGCCTGAGGCTTGAATACTCATGGATATGAAAAGACTGAATCTTCCCATATCGTTGTCTCCATTTGTGTAAATTGAAAAGTATAACTGGGAGTCTTTATCTAAAAAAACTACCAGCAAAACTATGCTTGCCAGGGCATGTATCTTGTGTGTGTTGTAGAGCACTGACTGTGCCCTTCGAAATGGGGCCTTTTGGCTAGCATCTGCTGTGTGGCCACTGCTGGCTGAGTTATGCAAAATTATGCAAAATTTCCTGATGAATGGGGAGAAGAGTTCATGTATAAATCTCTTTCATGAATCATGCATTTGGCATTGCTGGATCTGCCTTCAGGGAAACAAGGTCATTGGAAAGGCTAAATAAAGCAGAGGTGACTTGTTATGTTGGTATTGGTGCTACAAAGAAGAGGTTCTTCAGTACAAGTTTATTTGGCTGGTCTTTACAGTCAGGATTGAAATGCCTGTAAAATGACACTTTTAATCTATGGCTGCTTGGGAATTGCTAACTTGCTTTGGCTTGCCCTTTTTACCCTTATAGTTCAATAAGGAAATGAGTTCTGGGAAAGCTGTACTGTCAAATTAAAAGTGTACAAATCATTAGCTCTTGCTATACAGCTCAAGTTTATCACATGGCTGGTTGGTGGACAATGAATGGATATGGAAAGTGGTAAGAAACTGCCTTCAGTGATGTTCAAACCTGAAGAATTTATAAAAGTAAAAATCTATAAAGAAGTGCTCTAAGCATGTTGGAAAATCAGTTTGCATTGCATGGAGTTCTTGGTTCAGATCCATTTGGGTTGCAGAGGCTGTTGGGATATGAGGCCTGTGAAACCCCTGTCTGATGACATTCCTTAAACATTTTCGTTTGCAAACACTGGGAACGCCTCAATCCCTTCTTCCTGCTTCATTGCCTTGATTGGGAACATATCCCTGAGAATATAACACCAATTGATAGGTCGTCTTGTGACTTCTTGACTGCAGGAGCATTTATACAAAATCATTTTTATATTTAACCTATATTATTCCAGGGGCTGACAAATTTTCCTTGTGTTGCTGATATTCATTATCCTGTGAATTTACCTATGAAGTATTTTTGGGTACCTATGGGCTATGTGTGTAAATGGAAGAGAGTTGAGAGGGTCCAGGGGAAAAGATGGCAATGGTTTTCTACAATGTGCATACTTAAGTGTTTATAGAACTATTCACTGATTTTTTAAAAAATGCCTTTTTTGTGTTCATTGTGTCAAATACCTTCATTTCAGCTGTTGGTGAACTGTAGGCATGCTGGAAAAAACAATCCTTAGATGTCTTGAGTACCAAACATGGTGGCTATTTTTCTGGAAACATACTGATTTGCAAAGATTAAGTTTATTGAATTGTGCACTGAATATGTGCACAGTTGCTGTGAAAATTTTTATCTTTAACTGGCTTTTCACTCCCCCCTCACCAAGAAACTTGATATTTAAAATAAATTTAACTTGTGTACTCTTGTGAATATCTTTTATTTCTGCAGCAGTGGCAGCAGTCAGTTTGTGATGAAGGATAGCTCATTGTTACTAGTTGGAACTGGATTTAAAACTAGCTACATCAGCTGCTGTCTATAATGGGTCTTGAAAAATCTCAATGTAATCAAAAGTGGATCATTTGTTGTTCAGCCAACTGTGTAATAAGTAGGGAAGTAGTTCAGTTGATGACAGCAAGCAGAGAGGAAAAATAAATAAATAAAAGGCATGTAAGAGTTTTTGAGGAAAATGGCATTGGAAAAAAGTTGGGGTTCCAGTCTTACATCTTTTTTGCATTTGAGATTGATGATTGACTTCAGAGGAACTTGGAGAAGCTCAGTCAATAAAACTTCCCTAGTTTTAATAGTTTTCTGCAGTTCTCTTCTGTGTGGAGAAAATACCCACACAAGTGACTCTTGTCACATACAAGCGTCTTCAGGTTAGGGGTACTGAAATGATGATATCCCAGATTCTGCTTGTGCATAACCCAGTGCGAAACATGTATATAACTCAACTACCATTGACTGAAACAATGAAATGCAGGTTGCATTTAGGGAATACAGTTGCCTGACTTGGAGTCTGCCCAAATTCTGTTCTTTTCCCTTTAAAAACATGTTTTTCAGCATTTTTTTCAGTTCGAGTTTGTTGGCATAAAATGTTTTATTTAAAGGGGGCTCTTCTCTTCATGGAAGCTGGATTATAATTCGTGGTATTCACTTAACTTTGATAAAATTTTAAGATGGTGCTGAACAACAGAGGATTCACAGATCCCAGAGAAATTTTATTTCTATGACTAAGTCTCTGACTAAACAGTGAGCTGGCTTCTCTTCTTTGTTTACTTCTGCTTGCATTGCTGAAATGTCATATAAGTCAGTAGACAAAATCCTCAGTTTGTATAAATTTTCATATTTATTGAAACAACTGAAAAAGTTCTGTTTGTATGTGCTTGATGTCTCAAAGGATAAAACTAGAGTACCTGAAAAGAAAATCAGAGCAAGTGAATGTCACACTTTAAGTTGCGTCTGATTTTAATCAAAACTGAGATAATTTGACTGTAAGGTATTAAATCTAATAAGTCAGAATTTGAAGATAGGTATCACCAATTTCTTTTCCTTCTCATGTCTGCAAGGTCTCCTAAGCAAAGCTCTGTTCTTTTCAAGAATGTTTCAGAAGTAGTTTCCTGAATTGCACACACAATGCAATCACTATTTATCTCTGTGTGTTTATTTCCCCATTTGACAAAATCAAAATCTGCTTTTATGTGGCAAGTGCTATTCTTGCTCTGACTTTAATCTGTATTGCAAAAGAAAACTCTAAAAAAAAAAAAAAAAAAAAAAAATAATTAAATTTGAAATGTTTGAAAGAACTGATTGTGGCCAAATTGGAGCTCAATACAGTATTAATATTGCACATGCAGACAGGAATTATGATTATACCAGCTGACCAGGCAGTCTGCTCAAGTGAGAATACATATCTCTGAGCTGGTTGAATAATATGGCATTTTTCTTTCATCTAAATCATAGAATCATAGAATTGTTTAGGTTGAAAAAGACCTTTAAGATTGTCACATCCAACTGTTAACCTAACACTGCCATCTCATCACTAAAGCGTGTCCCTAAGCAGGCACTGTGGCTTGATACTATAGTGCATGTAAAACATTAAACTCCTGTAAGAAGTCTTACCAATTTGCAAAGACATCCTTTTTAAGTGAGGTGATGTAGGAGGTATTAGGTAAGGAGGAAGACAGTAGCTTTGCAATAATCATAGAATCATAGAATGTTTTGGGTTGGAAGGGACCCCCAGAGGTCATCTAGTCCAACCCCCCTGCAGTGAGCAGGGACACCGCCAACTAGATCAGGTTGCTCAGAGCCCCATCCAACCTGGCCTTGAATGCTTCCAGGGATGGGGCCTCCACTACCTCTCTGAGCAACCTGTTCAGTGTTTCACCACCCTCAAGAAGTGTACTTCAGTGTTAGTGTCTAATGCTGTAGCTAGTTGGGGGCCAGTGCAGGTTATCTAGCTGCCATGACAAGGTGATTTAAATGGTGATATAAACTCAGTTAGTGCCCTGCCTGCCTACTCACAGAAGTGCTGAACAGTCCTGTTGGTGTGGATGGGGATTTCACTTTGGGCCCAGAATTGTTAAAAAAATAGTCAAGGTACCTGTATAGCTTAGAGAGTACGCATCTTAAAAGAGCTACTATTCTTAAATAAGGTTATCGTGCTTGTATTTGTCACGTTCATCTTACTCGTCTCTATGTGTTTCAGCAGTGTCTGTAAATAGTCTTCTGCTTAAATAACTTTAACACAGAATGAAAATGGAATGCACAGAGATTTTTAATATAGGGGGTTAAAAAGCTTATCAGAAATGCTATTACTGAGAGGATTAAACTCCCAGCTACAACGTGAAACAAAGAGTTGTTTGGGCTGCAGCTGTCCTGAAAAAAAAAGGAACCCACTTCTTTGAAGCCCTCAGTGGTTCAGAAAAGCTAAATAGCACATTTCCAGTAGAAAGAATGTTATACCCAAGTAATCCTGAAATGTACAATGTAGATAGAGATTTCAGCTATTACATTAACACAGAATGATGCACTGAATACATTTGGTCTCCTTTTAGGCACATAAGTAAATGTTTTGCTGTAATCAGAGTTTTGACAAAAAATGATACATTTTTCTGTTAGTGAAAGATTAGACTGGCCTTCTGTCAGAAGTTTGTGCAAAAATTTTATCCAGAGTCACTGTACCAAATGTTACCTTCTCCCCAGGCAAACCATATACTACTTTTAAAATTTGGGTTTAGTACCCAGTTGGCTTCTAGTGGTCTTTTACAGCATAATGAAGTGTTAAAATTTTCGTCTTACTTTTTTTTTTAGGTCTTTCAAGTTGCATATGTCATCATCAAAGCTGCTAATGCTCCACGACCTGGAAACTGGATTTTGGAACGCTCCATAGATGGCACAGAGTTCAGACCATGGCAGTACTATGCAATTAGTGATACTGAATGTTTAACTCGTTATAATATTACGCCAAGAATTGGGCCTCCAACTTACAAGAGAGATGATGAAGTGATCTGCACCTCCTATTATTCCAGACTCGTTCCACTGGAACATGGAGAGGTATGTTTGGTTTTGCACTTGTGGTTTGTGAGTAAGAACTGATAGCAATTTGAAAACATTTGGATTACAGGTACAGAGTACATCGCCCTCAGCACTACCAGATGATCTGTTGTTATTCTTTAATGATACTATCTTTACATCATGTACCAGTATAGCAAACTTCTAAATGTGAAGCACGTCTTTGGCTCTATGTATTCCTGTTACTAAACCCTTTGTGTTCTCTCTCCACATAATTTGATGGTAGCTATTAGCTGTGAATTATTAGTTGCTTTATTCTGAAAGAGGGCTCTATGTTTTGCTGGGTTTTTCATTTAATAAAGAAAATCCCTGTGTTAGTAACACCTGGTTGTGTGAGATAAAGCTGCAAACACTGTTGAAGTGCTTGGCACAGCTGGAACTCCTAAACAAGCCTTGGCATTGTTTCAGGGAGGTAGCATAATTAGAAGAGCTATGAATTGTGCAGCCTCACTGTTGGTTGTTCTTTCTTTTAACAAACTCTATTCATGGTACTTGTGTAATTTATTACATAGAGGCAGCCACATAATGAAATGATACATTAAACCCAGCAGTTATTCTATTGAGAATGCTATAATGTAAGAGCATGATAATAAATGCAGAGTTATCCCATGGAGAATGCTAGTAACTCTTGGCTTAATAGAAGCCAATATGTTTTTATTTCTTGGTTAAAAAAAGACTGGAGTGTACGCAGCTAAGGGCTAAAGCATGTCAAACTTCTCCTTCACATAATCTTAAAACTATGTTTCATCAGGAAAAAAAAATAAAATTCAGTAACATCAAGTCTCATTCACTTTAATCAAGTGTTTATTGCGGTGATGTAAGCATATGCCCTACAGATCAGATAGAACAGACAAAGAAACTTAACCTGTCTCTCCACACAATTTACCAGAAAGCCCTTAGGTTGACTCTGTACGAACAGTGCCTCTTGTAATGTGTGTCTGATGTCTGATAAGGCCATACAACTGCAAAAAAAAAAAATTCCTGATGTACACAGAATTAATTGGGTGATACAATCCAGAATATTGCTTTCTTTTTGGAGTGCAGTAACATAAAAACATAAGAATATAAAAAAATGGCAGAATTAAATTGCTGTGTTCTACATAAAAGCTGTCATTCACAAAGGACAGGCTGCTTATTCATGGCTGGAATGGCAAACAGACAGAAATATGCCCTACACAGAGTATCTCAAAACCTGTACTAGTCAATCTTGGCAGCCTTTTGAAAATACATACATTTACTGCTTTGTAATTGGTTCTGGCCAACCTATTGATCTTAATTGTGGGGTTTATAGGAAGTCCTGCAGACCAGCTGATCTCTACAAGCACCTGCCTTGTATCCAGCATTTGTTAGCGTCCCAATGTTCTGCAATCAGTTTGAAGTGCTCTGGTGTGAAAGAACTGGGAGGATTAAAAGTCTATGTGTCTAGATGTGAATGTCACTTAATAATGACATTTTTTGCCATATCAGAGATTTTGGCTACTAGATTTTTCACAGGTGTGAAGAGGTAAGAAAGCTGTAAGCTCTGTTGTGATTTATACTGCTCGAAGATCTGCTTCCAGAAATTTATGTAATCAAGTCAGGGCTCATGGTGAATTCCAAGGTTTAAACTACAGCTGTTTGGAAATGGTCTTGAATTATGGAGGACAAGTAAGCCAAATATATACAATACAACTGTATCAGTGTATATAAGCAGTATATTAGTCAGATATAGCAATGTATGTGGAGAATCGTTCTTTTTCTTCCTTGGTGTCTTAGTATCTATCCTTACTGTTTCTTCCTTTTCCTGCTAGGAAAGATTCCTCTTTTGTCTCTATAGAAATTATAACATATTATTACAGCATTTATACTGGCCAAGCCGGTAGATAGCTTGAGAATTAAGACGTGAATACTGTTTCACATTTCATCACTTCAAGACACTATTCATGAGTAGAGAGAATATGTATTACCAAAGAATTGGAGATTTAGGTAGGAAAGACTATGTAAAATGAAATAGCAAGTGTCACACAGGCTAGTTGGTTGTAACAGCCCTTTTTGGATCTTAAAATCTCTGGAGTCTAAGTGATAAAAAGGAAATGCAACATGCTGGAACTGCCAATGCCATAGTTGGATCCTCCCTCTTTGTTGTGAAAATCAAAGGATTGCACTGAGCCCAGCAAATTCTATATCTGTAGTTAACGGTAAATGAGAGTAGGATGTGGTGCTCCATGCTAAAGTTGGGCTTGCCTGTAGTGAGTATATATGTTCTGGGGTTTTTTTCAGTGGAAGCAGTGCAATGATATTTGAATATTTGGCCAACAATTCTATCTTATAATTCCCAGTGGAAAACATGGCTTCTGAACAAATATATTGCAATCAGTTTGCCTAGAGAGAGCAGACGGAGATGGGGTGGGCATGTTCAGTCTTCAGTTGCATAAAACATGGGTACAAGGAAGAATAATCTGTTCTGCATGTCTGTGACAGGATGGAAGAATTGGTCTGATATTACAATAAGGAAAACACAGTTTAGAGATAAGGAGCATTTCTAACAATAAAGCCAGAAAAGTTTGAAATAGATTGCCTTGGAGGATATGTAGAGTCACCACCAATGTTGGTCTTCAAGAACAGATTGGTCAAACATCTAACAAAAGTCTAGTAACTCCTGCTTTGGGCTACGAAATCGACTAGAAGAATTCTCTGTGTTTTTATAAGAGCTGAATATTATATAAGGCGGTGTTAATGTGCAGGATTGGACCTGGAAAATATTTTGAATTTCATAACTGTTATTCTGCAGCTGGAAAATGGATGATGGTTGGTTTCTGAATGGGCTATCAGAAAAGTGAAATTCTTTGGACACTATATTAGAATATTCAGAAGAAATGGCAAAATTATAATGTTGGAAGTGTGTACTCCATTGCCAGTCTCTGTTTGTATGCCTTTGAAATAACACAGTTACTGTCTAAGACGACCCTAGGTCAACTACAGAATTAAGATTTAAAAAAAAAAAAAAAGATCTTTAGTATTTAGAAATATTTTCAGAGGAAAGATTTGACAGTACTGGATAAAGTTGAAACTATACATTCAAGAGTAGCATATGTGAGAAAATTACTCTTCATAAATGAGGATGTCATGCACTCTAAAATGTAGCTGACAAGCCCAAAGCATGATCTCTTATTTGATGTGGACACCAGGTGAGCTCTAACATTTGTTTGTGGCCTGTAGGGTTTTTCAGTTTCTTCCATAGAACGGAGCAGGAACTGCATGGTCATATGAGACTAAATCCTTGTGTATTCCTAAGTTGCTTTGGAAAGAAGGAAGGGGCTGTTGCCAGAATAAGTTTTGCAGCTCAATACCAAAAGCCATCTTAGTGGGGCCAGTTGGGATTGTGCAAGAAAGATGGAGGCCAGATGAGTTGGTTTGTGGTGGCAGCCCCTTGCTTTCAGTTGTCATCTGTGTTGTGGCTTCCCACTGTGTGCTCTCATATCACTGGCTATTCCTTGCTGATTGGGCAGCCCTGTCCCAGCAAGGGACAGATGACCCCAGATTAAGCATGTGTGCCATATTACGTTTTGCAATTTTTTTTTTTTTTTACAAATTGCAGAGAAATCTGTAAGGACAAAACTGGGCTTATGGCCAGAGTTAGATGTTCTGTCTCAGTAAGGGAGAGGAAGGAAGACTGGGGGGACTAAGGACTAGCTTGTGGTACTGTTTTTCTCTTTATGCTATCTCTACAAAAGTCCATGAGACTTGAGACTGTGGTGAGCTGAGAGTGGTGGTTTCAGAACTGTGTCAGGTAGAGGGTGGGGAAGAAAAAAGAATTCCAGGTAGTTTAACATCTCACCATCCTGAGTTGTTGGAAAACAAGCTTAAGTTCTGTGGTTTTAATTCTTGCACTAAGATGTTTGTTGTTGCAAATGAATCACAATTATGTTTATGATTAAGCCAGTCCCTCTTTCCAGATTCACACGTCACTGATCAACGGTAGGCCTAGTGCTGATGATCCTTCACAAAAGCTTTTGGAGTTTACTTCTGCACGATACATCCGCCTACGACTGCAGCGTATTAGAACCCTTAATGCTGACCTCATGACTCTCAGCCATAATGATCCTAAAGAACTAGACCCCATTGTTACCAGAAGGGTAAGCTCGTTGTTCATAAATGGCATTCAGTATGATTTGATGGGAGAGCCTTTTCTGATCTATTTGAGGAGGAAGTACTTGATCCTTGCCATTCAGAAACAAAATTACTTTGACAGGTTGTTAAATAATTCTTGCCTTCCCTTTGATGTCATTAACAACGATGCCTTGTCAGAAACAGCTTTGAAAAAATACTTTTTAGAGATTGTTTTTTATTTCTGAGGGGTTTTTTTTATTTGTTTATGAAAATGATTTATGTTAGGAACAGCGTTTATGATGCTTTATCAGCAAAGTAAAAAATATGGTTTGGCTGATGGAAATGTCACTTAAGCTTGCTCTTGATGCAACTACAGTACCTTTTCTGGTGTAATCAAGGATTTCAGTGCCCAGTGCTCTGATTCATAAAAATAATTATTTGAAAACCTTGCCATTGTGAATTTTGATGTCTGATGAGAGTTTTCTTTTTTTTTTTTAAGGCTGTTGCAATCAATTGTTTTAAAGCCTGTGAATTAATAATAATGCAAAACACTTGGATAGAATTCTGGAGCGTGTTAACTGTTCTTTACACACTTGATGTTGAAACTGGGGAAACTGAGGAACCAAGCACTTAGGCTGACTTCTTCAAGCTTTCACAGAAATTCAATGTTGGAGCCCTTAACAACAGTACCTATCATGACTAACTTTTCTGCAGTATTTCTGCTTTGTATTTTGTTGTTTTGACCCTCTTCTTAATTTGCCCAAGACCCATAGATTAAGAGATTGGTGGCTTCAAGTTTTTCTATGAAGGCAGGCTTTCTGATGAGGACAGAAGAATGAGAAGTGTTTCCTCTTCCCCTCCCTTGTGGCTATTTGCCTTGAAGACCACCCACAGGCAACTCCTCCTTGCGCAGCAACAGGACACTTGCAATTTGTGGCTTCTTTGATACAGGCAATCCTTGTGCATTGACACTGCTTCTGTGAGATCTGGCTGAATAGCTGGGTATAGAAGGGAGAAAGGAACTTGGATTTAGTCAGGGTTTGGTGGGTACTTTCAAGGCAAGCCACACTGTTACCTCAGTCATGGAGGTGCCCATTCAGCTGCAGCATTTCTAAAGCGTAAAATCTGGATGTTCTGCTTGTTCTGGCTGCCCCATATGGGAATTGCTAGCATGGAGACTGCAAGTACCTTGCTGGCCATAAGGAAATGGTTAATGCACAGCCTGAGCAGGTGAGATGTTCCTGTAGAGCAAGCTGGTCGACATTTAGGTCTGTTGGTAGTATTGTAATACCAAGAAATACACCCCAAAAAGAAAGGCTCGACATGGAAGCATACAAACATACAGCTCAGAAACAAGGTGTTGAGGACAAGCATTCCCATTGCTTTTGTAACACACACAGTGGTGCAATCCAGGGCTAAGTACTACCCTACCTAGGATAAATTAGTGCAGTTTTGCATGAAAAGCTACACATCTTTGTCTTCACAAGATGTGGGTTTTATTGGGCAGGGTTCCCAAATCCTGATGTTTCACCTTGTGTCTCGCTGTGCAACCAACTACAACCAAGGTAATCACTTCCAGCTTTCTGGATTGTGGTTTTTATTGTTTTTGAAGACTTTACATCCAGTTGTTGATACCAGTTGTGTTTGTTTCTTGTACGTAGTCCTGTAAAAAGGGCTGATGCAGAACTTTTCTAAGTGTTCAACAGCACCATTATTTCTGTATTCTATTTATTTATTTCTGTCTGTAGCATTTGATTAGCATGGTTCTCCCCTTCAACTTCAAGCTGCACACAGCTGCTGTCGGCTGTACCCTTTGAGTTTTAAGAAAAGAAGACAAAGGAGATGAAGCAGGGAATGCAGTGAGAAATACAGCTCTGCTTGTGTCCACCTACTTCTCTCAGTCTGGATCTCTTTCTCTGTAGTTAAGGACTTACTGTTCATAAGTCCCTGAATGTGTTTTGTAATTCAAGCCCATAACGTTAAAAAAACAAAACAAAACAAAACAAAACTAAAATACTAAACATAATAAAAAATTTAAAAGCATAAAAAATTAAGTTGGCTCCAGCTCCAAGATCCTTCAAAGAAATAACAGTCCAGGAGTCAGCATGTCTGATCACCCAGGGCCACCTCTTCTTCCTGGTCCAGATGACTGTAGGGTTGTTAGGTCTGAGAGTCTTGAACTCTTTCCTTAGAAGTATCCTCAAAAAGTGTTTCTTTTTCATTCCCCCGTCGTATATACTTCCCAGGATACAAACAGAACAACCATGTTGATACTGCAGCTGTAACTGAACCCAGATGGTCACTTCCTGCCTCTTCCTTGCCTTGAAAAGTAAATCCTTTCCTTATGTGTGTTGGTTTTGCTCACCACCTGGCAATATTAATGGATTGTACTCTGCTGTATCACCAATTTTTAAGCTAAGAATTTGGATAAAATAATACACTGCCTACACCCTAGTAGCAAAGAGTGGGTCTGGAAATGAGTGCACAAACTGTTTTTAACGGAGGGCAGAGTTCACATTTTATGAAAGCATACTGTTACTCCCCAGACTGAAAATAAAATATAGCAATTAGTTATGCTTCATGGCCTCTTATAGGGTGAAAAAAGGATTTTTTTATTTTTTTTTTTTACAAGTAAATTTTGGCTGAGGTCACATTTGGTGGTCTTTCTTGAAGGTGAGGAATCGTGCATACTTATTTAAAGTTAAAAGACAGTTATTGATTAGTACCACAGAGGAATAACATGGGGGGGAGGAGATCACAAAATGGAAGGTTTCCCCAAATGGCAAAATTCAAAGCATCTTTTCATTTTCTTGGCATTTTTTGAGTCACAGAACAGTCAGATGCTGGTATTTTATTTTCCAGAGTAGGGGAGGAAGAAGTAAATACATCTGAGTGTCTTTTATTCATCCCTTTTTCAACTTTGTTTTTTGTAGTACTACTATTCAATAAAGGACATCTCTGTTGGTGGCATGTGTATTTGTTATGGCCATGCTCGAAGCTGCCCTCTGGATGAAATCACAAAGGTATTCTTTAATGTCATTGATTTATTTTCACAAAACAACTTTTCCAATTTAAAAAAAGTACTTTGCCTAAGGAGAATGAGAAAGGGGAGGCTAAAAGAGATCCTATGATATGGCGTGCACCAATTATTTGCTATAATTTTCTTCAGTTTCTGTGTAAGCATATCTCTGTCTCTGGTAATGTAACTTTCTTAAAGTAAACTCTTTTTCTTTGGCATTAAATTTAAACAATTCAAGGGCCACAACAAGAAATAGTCCTCTTGCAACACAGGAGATTTGTCCCTCCTGTTTGAGAAAGGCTATTCCCCAATAGTTGATAGAGCATAGTTGAGCAGTCTAGTGCTAATTGTGGGGTATTTGTGGGTCCTGATTTTTTTTGGAGTAAGTCTGATGCTAGTCAGACTTTTGGCAACATTAGTTAAATTATCTATGAAAAAAATATTTCAAGAAAGCCATTTTTTTATTCTTAGAAATTGCAGTGCCAGTGTGAACATAACACATGTGGAGAGAGCTGTAACAAGTGCTGTCCAGGCTACCACCAGAAACCGTGGAGACCAGGAACCATTTCTGCTGGGAACAAATGTGAGAGTAAGTATGCTCAGAGTTTTAAATATTTTCATAAAGGCTTATTATGTTCTTGTTTGAGGTTGCTTTTCGTACAGATCTATACTAATTCCTAAGAAAAATCCACAGACTATTAACTGTCTTAATGGGATTGTTCAAAGGACCTCCTTTTACTCATAATTGTTAAGATAATTTTAAATATTCTATCCAATATGACTTCCTGGCTAGTGGAGTTGTCACATAGTAAAGCTTTCAGAGTCTCTTTGAAAAAGAGACTTGGGGATTTATTATATTCCTGTAAAAGCTAGCAGATCTGCGTCAATCATTTTGTTAGCTACTCGAAATGCAAATTTCTTACATTGATCATAAATTTTGTCAGCTAAACAGCTTTGTTCTAATAACAAATGTTTTGAAAGAAACTCCTTATTGGCCAACTACGTTTCACATTTTCTGTTAGATTGATTTAAGCTGTGCCAGTACAGCTGAATGTGTTGCTAGGGCTAGTTAGTGCATTTTCTCTCTTCACATTGCTAATGCATAGCACAAGCTGCAGACAGTGAAGAACCTATTAGAGAAAATTTACAGTTGCAAATGGAAATGTAGTCTTTTTAGTTGAAGTCTTCACACAAGTCTTAATGTCAGTCTTTGGAAAGTAGGTGTTTATGACCAACTGGACTGAAGCATCCTCTAACTTTAAATTTATACTTGTGTACTGGCATTGTTTACTTCTCAGACTTTTGTCTATAATACAAATCAGAGAAGAGTTAGGCAGATTTCTTCTGTAATGCAGAGGACAGAAAATGGAAGAATAACTATTGGTAATAGCACACATCACTATCAACATCAGTCCTGACAGGATTGTCTCGGTGAGCTCTGCAGAATACTGTTAGAAATGGTGCTATTAAAGTGGTGAAAGTGGTTTTGAAATGTGCTTACTTGCTGAGAAATATAGTGTATCAAGCATACACCATGGTTAAAGAGGGGAAAAAAGCACACTTTTGAGATGAATTGATATGCTCTTCTACTTACATTTTCCACTTTGAAAAATGTCACGATTATAATAGGAACTGTTATACAATGTAAATAAAAAAAAATATTTCTTTTCCATTCATTCTCAGAGTGCAACTGTCATAACAAAGCAGAAGACTGTTATTACAATCAGAGTATTGCAGATCAGAAAAGGAGTATGGATATTCATGGCCAGTATATAGGAGGTGGCGTGTGTTTAAACTGTACTCAACATACTACTGGGATCAATTGTGAAATGTGTGCTGATGGATATTTTAGACCACACAAAGTAAGATTTGGAAAATACCATTTAATGTTTTGGTGAATTACAACACATTATGATGATGTGTATTTCAGCTCATTGTAATTAATATATATCTATTTATCAGTTGCAGAATAGCTAAAAAACATAGAGGTTTTTTTATAGATGACACACTATCAAAACTTTCAGAGAAAAACAAAATGCTTGTCCAGTTGTTTGGGAGGTTGGGCCAAGCAGTTGGAGAAGCAAAGAATAAGTAAAGATAAAACTCGAAGTCCTAGTGTGGTAATATAAATGTTCTGATAGGAAATCCATTTCTCTTGTGGATAAAGGTCTAAAAAGTGACAGTATCGAAGTTTCAGTGTCTTCAGAAGTGCCAATATTGTGTACCATCCTATATCAGCCTATTAAACCAGTGTTAAAAAGGACCATTACATGGTTCTAAGATTAGACTCTTTGTCTCTTGAGATGTTGCAACAAAAACTCTTCTTCTTCTTCTTCTTCTTGATATGATTATTGTAGAACGTAACTCTCTGTAGCCTGTAGAACAGGCTCTCTGTGCCTGTTGACTTTACAGTTTATTGACAAGTGTCACTCTCTGAAAAACTGACCTAAAGTCCACAAAAAAATTTGTTCAGATGTGACTAACAATTAAACACACGAGCTTCCTGCAGTGTTAGAGGCCTCTGTATAATAAGACATACTGAAGGTACTGCTTTGGCAGGTTCATACATATTTTAGAAAACCCATGCTTTAGTAATCCAGCACAAACTGGTGCAGAGAGCAAGGGTGAGTCTGTAGGAGTATGGTTAGACAGCAGGTGCAGCTCATCCCAAGAAGTAAACTGGGATGGAGATTGTAAGAAGCATTCTTACTTGCTGTAAGAAGCATTGAAGAAAAGTCTTCAATCAACTTGTAGCCAATAAATGTTTATCTAGAGGTTATTACTAATTTGCTTTACATCTGAAGCACCTCAAAGGAAAATTTTCCCTGAAAGAAAATAAAATCCTTGCTATATAAATTGCATTGCCTTATATTTCAAAGATATATAGATCATGAAGTCAGAATGAATCCTCATGAGTAGATAATCTGTCCTCCCATTGAACACAGAGCCAAGGATTTCTTTCATTTCCTTCCTCTTTGAACCAGTATATCTTTGCAGAAAACATCCATTCTTGTCTTAAACATTTGCGTAATCTTTGGCAAACCATCACAAGTGGTTAATTACTGTTACATTAAAAAAAAGTCTATTTAGGCTGAATGTGTTGGGCTTCAGCTTCCAGCTATTAGCAGTTACTATACCTTTGTCTGTGCTATTGAAGACCACATTTTGTTCCCTCATTTAAGTTTTTTTCTAGGCTGCAATCCCTTGATCTTCTGTTTGCTAAATTTAAACTAGTCCCTTGATCTATTACTGCATATTAGCTTTTCCAGTCTTCATTCATATTAGTTCGGGTGATACCAGACAAGAAACAGATGTAACTTCACTTTTCCTGGTTATTAATTTGGTAATTTGATAGAGAAGGTTTGTTTCGTAGGTTTCTCCTTATGAGGATCACCCCTGCTATCCATGTGGCTGCGACCCATTTGGCGCTCTGAGTTCTGATTGTGTTAAAGATGAGCATCATTCTGACTCACAGCATGGTAAGGCAGCGGGAAACACCTTTTCTCTAAACTTAAAATCTGGCTGTGTTTCTGGACATTGAAGTCTGAGGGAACACTCTATTTGTGAATGGCTGCCAGGTAGGTACCGCTTCAAAGCGATGGTAAATATTTAGGAAGGAGAGGTGAGGCATAACATACCTTAAGGATTTTAAGGTATGTCAGGTGCCTGAATGTGTTCTGGTGTGGGGATGGCGGGCTCTGACTATGTAAAAACAATGTGAAGGATTGAGTTCTAACGCTGTTGTTTACGAATGCTGTTAGAGCTGTTACAAAATCCAGTTGCTGCAGTTTCTGTGCATCTGGTACTCTAAACATGAAAAATAGATGGTGAGACTGACATTATGCCAAGTATCTGTGTGGAATATAACGCGGAGTGTAATAAAAAAGGAATGTTAAATTACTTGCACCCTCTGAGACATCTTGAATTCAGCATACTGCCTGCTTTTATTTATTTGTTTCTGTATTTTTGCTTTTCAAGGGACTTGGCCAGGTCAGTGTCAATGCAGAGAAGGTTACACAGGTGAAAAATGTGATCGTTGTGCATTTGGGTATCGGGGCTATCCAAACTGCGTGCATTGTAACTGCAGCTTGATTGGTAGCATTAATGAAGATCCATGCACAGAACCTTGTCTTTGCAAAGTGAGTATTAAACTGTCATTTTTGTTTAAAATCGAATCTGTGGATTGATTTGTAAACTCCTTTTTAATAAGGGAAACTACTTCATTAACTGGAGAGATCACTTCTTTTACAGGAAGTAACCTGGTGTAACTGTACACCTGACAACCTAGAACTTAAAATGACTAACTATTGTCTGTACTGAAGAAATATGGTATTTTATGTTGAATTGTTCTGTATGTTATCGATACACCATTTCTGTAACAATGGGCCAGACTGACATTAAAATCGAATAACAACTGCACATGTAAATGTGAGGGAGAATTACAGAGGGAATGACAGTATGCCTAGCTGGGTTTGGTTTTAGGGATGAGCTGATATTTCTCTTCAAAGTGACTCATTTCTTATAAAGAAAGGATGTGTCTATAACATCTGCTCTGTGTGAAGAAACAG
The DNA here is from genome assembly GCF_000687185.1 of Egretta garzetta. NCBI lineage: Eukaryota > Metazoa > Chordata > Aves > Pelecaniformes > Ardeidae > Egretta > Egretta garzetta. Next base: position 757,278 of record NW_009258378.1, read on the forward strand.
CATGCAATTGGAAAGAACTATTGGAACACTTACATTAGATATATGTATGAAATGTGATTTAATTATTTGATTACAAAATATAAACCATAAAAAATGTTAAAAATGAGAGCATTTTTTATAGCCTGCTTTTATTTTTCAATAAATAACCAAACTCCTCGAAATATCTTGCAGCTGTGGATTCTGCTGAACTTTATTACAAAACTGTGTGTCAATATTTAAAGAAGCTACACTTAATTTTCGGAACCAAATGTTAGCTCGTAGTTTATGTATTTGTTGCCAAGTATGACAGTGAACAGGAGCCAAGAAAAACGTGGTTTGTTTGACAGTTTTTCTGAAACTTCTCAGTCTTTTTGCATAATTTATCTGATCCAAAATATCAAACATATAAATAACCAGACTCTGGAAAAAAGAAATAGCTCCAATTAAGAAAAAGGAGATGGATACAATCATTTTGTCTGATTTTGAGGTAGAGTAACACTATATCAGCCGATGCAGCTAACTGGTGAAAATTTTGGTATAAACTGGACAAGAAACTCTCCTCTTTCGGTGCTGATTTGTGCATGAGCCTGGCATAAAAAATTTTTAGGCCAGGTCACTGACAGTCTCACCAACCAGCAGCCCACCTATAGAGGTGAAAGGAGAAAAGCTGTGTGCCCCAAATATCAAATGAAGGAGACAGGATTTCTAAGCCTATGCAGTCTCTGTGAACACAGTAGTGCAAGCTTTTCCTTTTTATACTCTGAATTTAATATTTGATCTTCTGTGAAACACAGCTCTTGAGGTCTAGTCATTGGGTAAGATTTTTGTTTTTCATGAAGAAATAAATAATAATTTCTGTCTAATAATGTTACAGAGACAAAGTGAAATGTGTGATCCAAGTGCATCCTGAAGACTGAGAAATAAAAAAGCTGAAAAGAACATACAAATACTATTTCTGTAAAAATCCAAGATTTAAAAATCTCATTATCTCAGACGGCCCTTTGCCTGAGATTTTTTGCCAAGTTTGGTTATTAACAAATAGAAAGCAGACATCCTCAGCCTTTGAATCAGAGCTGGGGATCATAGATATGCAAAAGGTTTGCAAACCCAGTTGTACTTCGCTTACAAAAGTACATAACCTACCGGTTTAGAGAGGTCTTATGTAAACTTGACATGCCAAACACTGTTCTAGAATAAGACACATTTGATAGTGTTGCCACCAAAGGTCTCAGAGTTCTCTGGTAAGCCTGAAATTTGCTCCATGGAACTAAATCTCATGTAAGTCTGGAATCTGGTATGATTCTTTTGGCTGAATTCAAGTTACCCTGGTAACTGCTTCTGAAAGCAGAATTTGGTCCACAGCCTTTGCATTTCAAAGTATAATGCAGAGCTCATACAGGCCTCCGCAAAATAGCAAGAGTGGTATACATCACTGTGTGCCCTGCAGTCCTGGTTTCCTACCCATATGTATCAGGGAACTTTGTGGGGTGCTCTAAAAAGTTCTCTTCGCCTTTGTAGTGGAGTTTTCCCATAGTGGAAGCCAGAGGTTGAGACAGGGGAGTCATGTGTGTCCAGGTCTTGTCCTGAGACTAAGCTAGGACATGATCAGAAACTTGTTCCTGGAAGCGGGAAATGTTCTCTATCTTCCTTGGTGGCCAAGAAGGCCAATGGCATCCTGGCTTGTATCAGGAACAGTGTGGCCAGCAGGAGCAGGGAAGTGATTGTGTCCCTGTACTTGGTGCTGGTGAGGCTGCACCTTGAATACTGTGTTCAGTTTTGGGCCCCTCACTACAAGAAAGATGTTGCATTGCTGGAACATGTCCAGAGGAGAGCCACAAAGCTGGTGAGGGGTCTGGAGCAAAAGTCTTACGAGGAGCAGCTGAGGGAACTGGAGTCGTTTAGCCTGGAGAAGAGGAGGCTGAGGGGAGACCTGATCACCCTCTACAACTGCCTGAAAGGAGGCTGTAGCCAGGTGGGGGTTGGCCTCTTCTCCCTGGTAACAGATGCTAGGACGAGGAGGAATGGTTTGAAGTTGTGCCAGGGCAGGTTTAGGTTAGACATCAGAAAAAACTTCTTCACGAAAGGGTTGTCAGGCTCTGGAATGGGCTGCCCAGGGAGGTGGTTGAGTCCCCATCCCTGGAGGTATTTAAAAGGATAGATGAGGTGCTTAGGGACATGGTTTAGTGGTGGGATGGCAGGGTTAGGTTAATGGTTGGACTTGATGATCTTAAAGGTCTTTTCCAACCAAAGGGATTCTATTCTATTGTAAATACCCACTGAGAACTACTATTTACACAGCTTCGTGGGCATTTACAACATATTTTGTCTACTGGTTTGCTTGTCAGCAGCAACTGTCTAAACTTTTTGAATAAATAACTACACTGTTTTGGATTTTACCTTCTTGCCCACCCCCACCCTCCCACCCCTCCGCCCTGTAAATTCTGCATTGAAAGAGGTATGTAGCAGTATGCTCTGAACTACCCAATTTGCACAGTAAAGAGGCAGCAGGCCAGTAATAGGAGTTAAAGGAGTGGAGCACCTTTGGAGTAGGAGTTTCTGGACCTTAGCCAGAGCATATTAGGAGGCAGAGCTGCCAGCTAGGGTAATTGTATATGGTGTTCCTCCAGGAAGAGGTGGCAGCAGTCATGGGGATCACAGTGTAAATATTAATACATGGTTGAGGAACTGTTGTCTTGACACTGGCTGTGGTAGCTCTAGGAGCCTAGCCTTAAAGGTGAGCTATGCTGTATATGGACTATCTGGATTCAGTAAACATGGCAACTTTTCTCCAGAGCAATCTACAAACTCAAGCTACGAGAGAAGTGGACTGGCAAGTTGGCAGAAGCTTTTCAGACCCTGCCCATGTGCTGAAATTTCTCTGCAAAGACATGTTTAGATTTTGATGAACTGGCAAATTCTGATGAATTTTTTCAATCAGTTTTAGTTTTAAGCTCCGAGTCTTATTCAGTAATCCTGCTGTGCTGAAATCTGTTTTCTTTTATAACCTTCTGAATGCTGTTATGCCTAAATCCCATCTAATCCACTGTATTTGTTACCATAATAATGCTGATGCGAAACAAATGTTATGTGCCATTGACAGGAAAATGTAGAAGGTGAAAACTGTGATCTCTGTAAACCAGGATTCTACAACTTGCAAGAAAGAAATCCTCAGGGCTGCACAGAGTGTTTCTGCTTTGGGGTTTCTGATGTCTGTGGCAGCCTAACATGGCCAATCAGTGAGGTATTTATATGTTCTGTCCATGACCTAATATTATGTCCTTAGGCAGCTGCAAAATGTACTATATTTCTCTTTGACATGCACCCAAGTTAACTCCAAATTCTGGCATGTGTCTCCTTACAGAGAAATGGATTTTCAGTGTCATTCGGCAGTTCTGATGTAGTCAGCGTGTCATCCCAGTGCAGGCTTTGGCCCCACTGGCTTACAGCAATACCAGATGCATTGGGTAGTGGAGGCTGAGATAATGCACTGGAAAAATGGATTTTCTTCTGACCTTGTACTGTTAAAGTTTCTTTGCGTATTGGAGGGATGAACCCAAACCTATTTCCTTGCTCTCATACCTATTGAGCAAGGCTAGAGTAACCTCTGGCAATATTGCCATTCTCTTTCTTAGAAAACAGTGTCACTGTCTTCTGAATAGACATTTCTTGAGGTTAGGGGGCTTTGAGGACACTATTTTTCCACCAGATTCCTTCCATATCTTTGCAGAGCTGGTCACAATTTAGTCCCCTGTTTTGTGTGCCAGTAAAAAGAAAGAAAAAGACATTTAATTGACTGAAATTCTAAGATGCTTGTATAAAACTCTTTCAGTGAGAAGAATAAAGTTCTCTAATCTTGCTCCCTCATCTGGGACTCTGGATTTAACTTCCATCCAGCTGAGCCCTATCTACAAATGGGGATGATAGACCTCAAAGCCCTTGAAGTTCTGTAATTCTATCTTGGGGAACTACATAGGTATAATGCTAATTTATTGGGACAATGAAAATCATGCTTGTTATATTTTTGTTCCTATCTAATAGGGAGGTAGAGGCAATCCTAGTCTGATGCGGCATATTAGCATGTATTGGATGTCAGATTGGGCTAATGGAAGTGTCATATATTCATCAGTTTGAATATTTAAGGAGGGGTTAAGTTTAGTGACTGCTTTCTCAGTGACACAAAGCCTGACTCCATTAATATTACTCTTCTTTCTTGCAGATATCAGACATGACTGGATGGCTTGTTACTGATCTGTATAATGCAAGGAGTGTGCAACCTCAGCAAAGCCAATTTGATGGACCCCGTCAAATAAGTATTAACAACACTGAGGCTGTGAAAGTACTGAAACATGCTTATTACTGGTCAGCACCTGAGACATATCTAGGAAATAAAGTAAGTTCTCAGCTAGAGTCAAAACTCCTTCATAGTTTCTCTATTTTAATCGTAACATATTGCTCTAAATGTATAGTTTCTGTAATTAAAAATTACACATAAACCTCAATATTACCAGACTTCTCAATTTATCTCTGCTCTTCACATCATAGTATTCCTGGCCAGATATTCCCAGTGTACCCTCTTCTTGCTCTTTGAGCTCATTCATCTCCCTACTTCCTTCTCTGCCTATCTTTGACACAATATAATCTCTGTTTTTTTTCTCCTGACTGTTACTAACTTACAAGCTGACATTCCCCATGCTCTTAGCTCCTATTCCAAAGCTTACACCCTTCACATCTTGTCCAATACAGTAGACAGGACCATGAAATTTATCTTACCTGGCTCTTGGCCATCTCCCATTTCACATTTATTAGTTTCCAACCATCTAGTCTTTAATTTTTGCCCTGGTTACTACCTAAAGCTCTGGATCTCCTATTTTTTGCAACAGAATCGCAGAATGGCTGAGGTTGGAAGGGACCTCAAGGTCATCTTGCCCAACCTCACTGCTCAAGCAGTGTCACCTAGAGCAGGTTGCCCAGCAGCATGTCCAGAGAGCTGCTTCTGAGTATCGTTAAGGTTGGAGGCTCCACAACCTTCCTGGGCAATCTGTGCCAGTGCTTGGTCACTCTCACAATAAAAAAAGTGTTTCCTGATGTTCAGAGGGAACCTCCTGTGTTTCAGTTTGTGCCCATTGCCTCTTGTCCTGTCCCTGGGCGCTGCTAAAAAGAGCCTGGTTCAATCCTCTTTGCACCCTCCCTTCAGATATTTATATGTATTGATGAGATCCTCCTGAGCCTTACCTAGGCTGGACAGTCCTGGTACTCTCAGTCTTTCCTCATATGAAAGATGTTCCAGGCCCTTAATCATCTTAGTGACCCTTTACTGGGCTCTTTCCAGGATATCCTTCTCTCTCGTGTACTGGGAAGCCCAGAACTGGACTTGGAACTCCAGCTGTGGCCTTACCGGTGCTGAATAGAGGGGACCTTGCAACCTCACTTCTTTAATTATTTTCTGTCCAGTCTCTTTGTCCATGCAGCCCCATTTCTTAGTATGGTGACATAGTAAATGAAAACAAGTGTCAGAAGCGTAACATTAAAGAGCAGTTTTACACAGGACAATGCTCACTGATCTCTTATGCATTTAATGTAGGTCTAACTGTTGTTACTGCTCTTTAACTAACTTTGAAGTAGTCAGCAGCAGTTGTGGGGCTAAGGAGCCTGAAAGGTGGAATATGGAATGTGAATAACTCCAATATGCTGTGTCCCTTGGCTAGGACAGTAGTGTAAACCTCTGCTATTTGTTGAAAGGTCCTGTAGGTGTTTCACTGAATGAGGGCACTTACCTCATCTCTAGAGCCTTCAGCTAGCTTTCCCCACCTGCAGAGCAACAAGCCAGTGCTTGTCCCTGTGCTGATACACACGGCATATTAAATTTTCCCTGGAAAGTGGCATTTGTAAGGCATGTATTCCTGTAATTTGGACATTGTACTGTCCCATGTCACTTATTTGTGTTGGTTGGAGGTTATTGTGTTGCTAAGACTTTGCTTTTTGTTGTTTCAGCTCACAGCTTTTGGTGGAGACTTGAAGTATACGGTATCTTATGATATTCCAATGGAGAGTGTGGACAGTGATATAGTATCTAGTGTGGATGTCATCATTCAGGTGGATTTTTTTCTAGCTTGTTCCTATTCAGACATTATTAGGAATCTATGAAGGGGTTAAAAAAAAAGAAAAGAATATTTCTATAGTAGTAGTATTGTCAATTTTAAGACCTTCTTAAAAGTCATTACCAAGATTTCTTTATTACTCATTTCTCTGATTTCTGATCCATTTATCTGAAATTGTAGGTATACAATACTAGTTTTAAATGATAAATACCTACATTTTAACCTATGTGTAAACAGGTGAGGTATTCAGTACCAAATGTACAAAGCTCTGTTTACAAAAGAAACTATGATAAGCTGGAAGGACTTATATTTATGAAACAGTTGAGTGTTCTGGCTGATTGCTTACTTTTCTAGATTTATGTTGCAGTTAGAAAGTAAGGCTCTATGTTGAATCTAGGCACCTCCAAAAAAGCATTGTTTTGTAATACATACTTAGCAACCGAACAAAGGAGAAAATATATTCTGTTTTGTAGAGATTTTGTTTTGATTTTTTAAGTTTAATTTTTTTTCCAAAAGAAAAGCAAGTTTTTCTGAAGTCTCTGAATCAAAAGAGAATGGGATTGTATTCTTCCTGAAGCCATGGAAAATGCAAGCTTCTTACTTATTTTTTTCTAGTACAAGAAATCTAATTTGTTTGCTGCTTTTCTGTGTTAGCTGGATGTATATCTGGCACTAAATGTAATTGCTTAATAAAATTTGCATGCAAATATGGAAGATGTTTTCTCTGCCTTTCAATTTCAGGGTAATGGGCAGATTCTGAGTACAAGAGCAGCGGGCTTGTCATTACAGCCATATGAGGAGTACTCTAATGCAGTGAGATTTGTAGCGGAGAATTTCATAGACTTCAATACAAAGAAAGCTATAGACCGGGAAAGGCTGATGACTGTTCTGGTAAATGTGACCCATCTTCTGATCAGGGCCAACTACAACATTGCCAAAAAAGCCGTGTACAGGTGAGGGAGAGAAAATATTCAAGTTAATCTATATACTTCTGTTATTTATGTGCATATGAAACACTATTCATAGTGTCAGTATACCTAAAGTTTTACATTAATAATTTCTGGAAAAAAACCCACATGTTTTTTCTTGAGTTTTCTCAAGATTGGTCTTGTCCCCAAAATACATTCATGTGGAATGTGTGGAAAAGGGCATTTGATTGTTTTAAAGATATCTGATAGCAGAAACATTGTTTTCTGCTTTAAAGGAATACTGCATAAAAGCCTTATTACAATGGCTGCTTTGTTAGAGGGAAATACCTCTGAAACTCTCAACAGTATGCTTATTTTGGTATGTGGCAAGTTAATCCATCACTGACTATTGAAAACCTGCCAGTAAATTTCTTTTAATGTCTGTTTGTAGATGTTGCTGACACTCATCTCTAAGGGAGTGCTTAATAGGAAAATAGGGCTGAAATTAATTAACTGGTCATTCCATAGTCTCAAGTCAGCATTAGCAGTATCTGCATCAGACCTTACAGGTCTCTTCTACCTGTTCTCCAAGATATACAGGAATAAAATCTTACAGCTCTCAAGGGAATCAGTTCCAGCCTTTCTTCCTTATTCCCTAATTTGGTAGCATTTAATGTCAATAACATTGGACTTGATACCAGATTTGCTTTGGCCCTTTTGTGCCCTTGAGGAGTGGTAATATTTATGTCCATTTAGGGATAGTGTGTTCATCTTTCTGGAATGTTTGTAAACTTTTATTTAAACCATTTTACTAGTGGCTAAGAAGATTGTCTCTGCTGCAGAGTGCCATTATTTGTAGTAAGAGGTTTTGCTTTGTTCTGTTGTGTGCTGCAGAAATGAACTGGTGCCATTCCTCACTACTTAACCTACCTGCGATATGTGTCTATTTTAGACATGGTGCAGTAAAGCTGTCTTGTTTCAGGACAGCAGTAGAAGGCTGCCCCATTGATATACCTCTAATACTGTGATGGAGGGGGAAGATTTTGTTTAAACCTCTTTCCAGGAGAAGAGACAATGGTAGTAACAATAATGACAACAGGAAGAGGGCACATCTACTCCCACAATTGCAAATGCAGTGAGAACGCTATGACCATGGTCTTTTTACAGCAGATTTGTGCCTGTTCCTTAGCTGTCACTGTCAGGGAGCAGCACTCAGCAGTGTTACTCCCCAAGAAGCAAACTACCCTGTTCAAAATCAAGTTTGGGGAAACAAATGATGTGATGTTTTCATGCTTGATCCTAGGCTGGGCTCTGTGACCCTGGATACTGCAAGTGCAAATGTTATAGATCTTTCTTCAGCACCAGATGTGGAATTCTGTGAATGTCCTCAAGGTTACACAGGAATATCCTGTGAGGTAACTTCTTAAAGTGTTTTATGTATGCAAAATTATCTGGTGTCTGAAAGGATCTAGGTTTTAAAGGCAGGCTGCCTTTAATTATACTTCCATAAAAGTATATGTTCTGTGGTGAAATGTTGTCTACTGTACTGTACACAATGCTGTAGATATTTGCTTCCAAATACACTAAATGGGATTTTAAACTTACTTCTTGAATTCTATTTAGGGGTACTAAACGATGATGATACACTTTAGAACATCAGTGTTGCAGAGGGAGCATCTGTAAAAGCTCTGTGAAGATGCTTTGAACTTACCTTACTCATTAGTAGCACTTTTCCTGGATCTGAATCGTGTACAGTTTATTTCTGTCTTATGTCATTAGGTTTATGGAGGCAATAAGGAATCTTAGCAGGGAGGAATGCTAGCCTTCAGAAGATTCCACAAGGGTCAAATATGTCGCACAAGGTGGTGTCTTGTGTATCTGTGAATAGAAGATTAGGGAGGCAGAGCACCATCTGCAGAATTGCAGGAATTATTTTGACAGATAATTTCAGTATGAAGCCTTGTGCCATAGCATCGTTAATGATTCTGTAGAGGAGGTAGAACATCTGTTTTTTATTGTCCCATAATAAAGAGCTTCACAAAAACTGCACAAAACTTAACTTATGTGCCTCCAGGGGACAAAAGGCTGAATCAGAATTTCATGGAGTTAATTCTTATCCTCTTTATCCAGTGCAAGTAAAAAACAACCACCAGAAAAGAGCTGCAGTGACATCAATAGAGTTGAAAGAGCATTCAGTTACCACAATGTGAATGAGTCAGATGGTGGGTGGTCGGAAGTGGGCTCTTTGAAAGTGTTTTGATGTGTACTTTTAACATATATAAAGCTACTGCTTTTTTCCCCTCATTTCTTTTCAGTCTTGTCTCCCTGGGTACTACCGTGTGGATGGAATACTCTTTGGCGGTATTTGTCAACCCTGCAAATGCAATGGGCATGCAACTGAGTGTGATATTCATGGTGTTTGCTTTGTAAGTCACTCTTCAAAGTGTTTGTGTTTTAAGCACCTATTTAGGAATTAGAAGAGCATTTTGGCTGTGGGAGGCAAGTTTACAGTGTATGTAAAATTCTAGCTATGGGTACCAAGTTTTTATTTTTCTTGCTTTTTGTTGTTTACTTCAGAATATGTTCCGGGGGCTCCATTAAAGTGTTCTCCAGTATAGGGTTTGTTTCAGTTTATCATTTCAAGTGGGTAATAATCAGAACTAAAATGAAAATTTCACCATATGCTGGCTGATAAGTATCTTAACTTTGCTTGCAGCAGGTGACAATAAAACTTTTCCTGAAAGGAACAAAATTAAGCAGTTTTTTGGGTGAATATCTCATTTTGGAGATATGTGCATCTTCCATGACTGACAGCAGTGGAAATTACACGTTACTTTCTGAAGAGAGAATTTAGCTCTCAGATCTCTTCTGAAATTTAAAGGTCACAGTAACACCAGTAAAAAATATATAAGAAGTTTGTTACTGCAAATTTGTGTGATATGCAAAATATATTTAAGTTTGTGTATAAGTAATGTGGCTGGTTTTGTGGTGTAAAGTACATTCTAAAATGTAGGAAAGGAACAGTTAGGATTTGTTGTTACACCTCAGAAAAAAAACCCCAATTGTTTTCAAAGTTCTATTCTGTTCTTCATGGCTGTCTCCTTGAATGTTATACTGCATGCAGACTCCTGCAGGGATCCCTCAAGGGCTCAAAAACCATCAGGAGTAAATAGGAAAAGATTTTTTTTCCATGTCTAACAGGCTTGTCAACACAACACGACAGGACCTTTCTGTGATCAGTGCTTGCCTGGCTTTTATGGAAGTCCATCCCAAGGAACTTCTGAGGACTGCCAGCCCTGTGCATGCCCTCTGAGTTCTGCTGCAAACAAGTAAGTTGCTTAAGTGAGATTTTCTTTTGCATCTTCAGCAAAATCAGAAAGTGAGATAAAGAAAAAATGTCGTGAAGTCTGAAGAAGAGAGAGAGAGACTTTTTTTCTCCCTCTTCATTTCAGTGTATCCCATAGAAACACTGTTTTTCCATGCAGGCAAATCTATAGACTAAGCTAAGACAGCCTTAACACTGGTGCAATGTGTATTGTGAAGGTTGAAAGTAATACTTCAACCTATCCTTGAACCTGGCAGCAAAATCACCGTTATCTTTCATGTTGTTTCAGAAAACAACAGAAGGACAGAAGTGTTGCATGTGAGAAAGGGGAGCTTGGTACAGAAATTGGACAGATTTGGCCAGGTTTTGATGAAGTTTTAAAATCTTCCTTTCCTTTAAAAGAAAAAAAACGTCAAGAAGAGTTTTTGAAAATAACTTTGTTTTGACCTTTTGTGATGTTTAATGCATTGATGTTAATCTAGAAAAAAATTGCAATTACATGGTTATATAGATAGGAACATAGACTTGAGGGGTGGATATTGAATGTTGGTAGATGTCTTGTGGTTCTGTGTATTGATACTGACTGCCATAAACATTGTTGATAGTTTCAGTCCTACTTGCCAGCTGAGTGAAGGAGGTGGAATTGTCTGTGACAAATGTCTTCCAGGCTATACTGGTTCTCAGTGTGAAAGGTATGTACCCTAGCTTTGGGTAAAAGGCATCATTGCCATCACTAACTGTTCATCATCCTACCTGCCTTGAATTGTTCATACCACATGTACAGAACATTCCTAATAAAGTTTTCCTTCACATTTTATCATTGCTTGTAATAGAGACACTTTAGATAAAAATTTAATAAGAAATAGTCCCTTGGGGGGGGGAAGTGTTTGACATGACCATATTTTTCATCTGATAAAGTTTTTCATCTCTGGTGCAGGTGTGCTAATGGTTACTATGGAAATCCACTCATGCCTGGAGAATCGTGTGTTCCTTGTGAATGCAACGGCAATGTAAACCCTCAAGAAGATGGCCACTGTGATACCTTCACAGGACAATGCCTGAAATGTCTGGGGAATACAGCAGGTCACCACTGTGAAAAGTGTGCCGATGGGTATTACGGGGATGCAGTGAATGAGAAAAGCTGTCGTGGTAAGCTATTATTATTACTAACTAAATTTAAAGAACACAAAAATGTAGCAGAATGGATAGGGAGATATGCACCTTTGCTGAAAGAGTTAACCTTCAAGTTGTGAGTTGGCAAGTGCAGGTTGAAAACTGTGGATTTGGGTTAGCCTGAGGAAGGGATGTATTATGATGGGGTCTGACATTTCCTGAAACTTACTGGCTTGCTTAAGACTGTCCCTCCAGTGACCTGCTGTAGACATTTCTTACTTCTGAATGTTGCATATAGGGCTGGAAGAAACAAACTTCTCAAATGTATCTATTCACAGAGGTGGGGTTTTTATCTTTTAGCCCAAATGTGTAGTACAGGTATTACTGTAGTATATTAACATCTATGGGATATAAACAGGTGAAACACACATTATATACCAAATTTGGAATTCTGTATAATAATGAATGCATATAGATAGACATTAATAATTTTTCTTTAATTTGGTTTCTTTTTGTCTAAACATAAGCCTGTGCGTGCCATGTGAATGGTTCCCTTTCAAGTACTTGTCATCATGAGACAGGCTTCTGTCACTGCAAAACAAATGTGATTGGAGAAAGATGTGATAAGTGCTTGGTAAGCAAATACTTGCCTGTTCCTAATATCCTCGTTTTCTTGTATCTTGGTCTTCTTGTTTATCTACAGATATTGATTAGAGCAGATACAGGGAATAGCAACAAATATATTCAGAGGAGAGGGAACCCGTTGCTGGAGCTGAGACCAAAGATTTGTCTGCACAGGCTTTTGTGGTTGCAAATTGCTCTGCCTGTGCTCTGTGCAGATGTGAAGCTATATAGTTGACTCAGCACCCTTCTGACTAGGGCTGTTCAGGCTTGTGCTGTGCTCACTGACAGCATGCAGTCATGTTGACTTACCAAAAAAACAAACGGAACACTGCTAACAGACCTGAAGGGATCTCAGCGCTGTGCTTCTGCAGAATGGAGTGGGAATATCTGAAGAATGTGGTTGGTGATAATAAATATGTCATGGCTGAACGCCAAAAAGGGATTCAGCTAAAAGACAGGCCTGTTATAAGAACAAGTAGATATTCACTGGTGATACAAAACAGCAGTTTCCAGCCTTTGCTAAGTGTACAATTGCCTCAGAGACCAGAGCAGGAAATCTGTGCCCAGTTACTGCCTTTGTGCCAGCCCAGCCGAATGCTTTTTCAATCCACATGTACCACAGGTCACTGACCTGCTCTGTTCTGATCTTTCATTCACATTCACAGAAATCTGTGCCTGATCAGCACAGCCCACCCTCACCTCATGGAAGTCTTTAAATTAAAATAACCTCAGACTTTAAAACATAAAGTCTCACTGATGAAATTAGAGGACCACGAGAGCATTTCAGTGTTCACTTTTTCACCCAAATGCATAGTTATATATAGTTGCACTAGGAACAGTGAAGTGATAAGGCCAGGGAGTGCTCCCACAGCAGTCACACAGTGCTGGCCAATATTCATGGAGGTCAGACAGCAGGGAAAGTAAACAAGAGAAAATAAGAGCGTACATTGTATTGTTTTCAAAAATTCATGAAATATAACTCAAATGTATTTACTTCCTGTCCAACAGAATGGTTATTATGGCCTGCTTACTGGTCTTGGCTGCATTCCTTGCAACTGCAGTCGATTTGGCTCAGTCTCTGAGGACTGCAATCATCAGGGGCAGTGTCACTGTGTACCAGGAGTGGCTGGAGAAAAGTGTGATCGTTGTGCTCATGGCTTTCATGCATTCCAGGATGGTGGCTGCACACGTAAGCTCTAATCCATGATCCTTTCAGAGTTTGTCTGGAATTTCTTTCAGCAATATATTGGTCAGTTGTTTTGATGACTATATGGAAAAATCTGTAGAATGGTCTCTTATTACTTAGATTAAGGTAGGGAACAAAACGTTTCTTTGATGGCTTATTGTGTGGTTCCTTGTAAAAGGTGGTGACTGTGAAATAAGTCGTAAAGGTTGCATGAGAGAAATATTACATCCTCAATAGCTCCTTTGTCTCTTCCTTTTTTTTTTTTTTTTTTTTTTTTTTTTACAAAAGCCTTCAGTCCTTCAGAGAGAACAGAAACTTTTTTCCTGCAGTTGTAAAAGTTAAGAGCTACTACTCTTACAGATTTTTACCTTGTTTTTTCATTTAATTCTTAAAAATGTATTTTATACTTTGACAAGATGTCATTATTTTCCCATCATCACCTGGGTGTGTACGTTTTCAGTCATGATACAGAGGAAAATGTTAATCCAAATGGAGAACATGCCATCTAAAAACTTAATTTATGATGTTAAGATGCCCTTTTCAACACAGTATAGCTAAAGGAATGCCTACCTTTTCTCGAACCTGACAGAAACATTTTTTTTATGCCTCAAACCGCATAGTAATATGAAATCTGCAGTGAGATTATGTGATAGGATTATGTTTTGGAACATATATACTGTGTCTTTACAAAGAATCAAAGATCCCTTAGGTACCTTTAACCATTTCAGTCTCGAAAATTTTGTAAATGTTACTAAAACAATTAATAAAAACACTTTTCTGAACTTCTGCTTTTTAGCAAGAATGGTATTACATTTCTTAAATAGACAAGCACTTCCTGCAGCAGTTAGTTATTATAACAATAGTTATCCATCCCTATTATTCACTAAGAAATTCTTGAAAAGTACTAATTTGGGAGATTAATCCTTTCACCGGCTTATCATATCTCCTGATGAGTTTTGTATCCTTTATAATAGATTTTTTTTTTTCTACAGATTTACTCTTCTCCACAATAATTTTGTTTGGCTTTGTCGATTCCCCTGTGGAAATGCAGCACTGCTTTTTAAACCACCAAATAGGCTATGTCAAGAAACAATAATGGGCTTTCAGTAAAAATATGAAATGTCACTGTGGACATAGTTTGTTTCTCAGTGATTAGGGTTGGCGAGGAGTTCCTAGTGGAATGGATAAACTGTACTGCATAATTAAGAAAAGTAAGACTATCAGTGGTCTTGGAGTTTCTTCTCTGTAGCTAAAGCAAGGATAAAGTTAATAGTTGGGTCCTGTTTTCTCTTGCAGCCTGTGACTGTGCTCATACTCAGAACAACTGTAATGCTGATTCTGGCCAATGCATTTGTCCCGCTCACACTCGGGGACCAAAATGTGAACACTGTGAAGAAAATCACTGGGGACTCTCTCCTAAACTTGGCTGCAAGGTATGGTAGGCTGGCTGAAAAGCCATGGCTGTTAAAAGCAATTTGCTGTATACTAATGTCAGAATTGGACTCTTGAGAACCTCAGTCTTTATTTTCTGTTTCAAAGTGTTAGTGCAATGTGCTCACATAAAAAAAAAAAAATCAGACTGTAAAGTGTTTATTGAGGAACCTTCTAAGAAAGCTGTCTTTGAAAATATTGATCAGAGTGCCTATTCTGGATAGATGCATAGATCATATTAAAGTTTTGAAGTGTGTACTCTTAACTTTTAATTGCTTAAATAGTGATACTAAAACAGATTTGTAGCATCAATTGGCAGCAAGGAACATAGTTTCTGTGCTAATCAAGGAGTGATGATATTATGGTTTTAAGAACAATGAAATCTAGCTTATCTTGAATGTCACTGCATGCTTTTTTTCCTGAACATTTAAAATGAAAATGATATAAGGTAGTTAATGTTTCATGAGTGGAAAAACGGTAACTCCCATTATCTCAGCTTAGTATTTATGATTAAGCAGTGAAATGCCAACTCAGTGCAGATCCAAGTAGCAACCATTTATGCAATTAGGTTCATGCAGTGAATTCCTGACAGATATGGCATTGGGCCAATCTTTATTTTATAAAGGTTGAGATTTTAAAAGCCTCAGAATTACATGAATGTAATGGGTAATTTCAATGAAGAAACCACAAATATAATCAACTTGACAAGGTCTGTCATTATATGCAGTAGGTACTTGACAAGTACAAGTATCAGCCAAATTGTTTTCTTTTTTCTCTCTTTAATTTTGTAGAGGAAGGATGATAAAATACTCCTATAATATCTTCAGAGTTTACCATCGTAGTGATTTATAGCAACTTACTTGGCAGCTGGTCTTTAAGCCACTGCTTTGCCAACTACCAGCTACTATCATTCTTACCTAATGTTCTGCTGGTCCCTGTGCTTTTCCCTTCATAGGGTGATTCCAGAGCACTTGCCAATAATCAAGTTTAATTAGATATGTAACTGCTCACTTTTGCTAAGTTGTTTAGCATTTCTTTTGGTTAAAGCATCACAGTAATTAACATGAATTACTCTAAGGTATTTTAGTTACTTTCTTGATGCAACAAACAATACTGTGATCTGCAGGTAACCTTAGAGTACTTACTTATCTTTATCACATAAGTACGTCCACTTTGCATATTTGTAATAACAGGTTCATATTACTGATTGCATAATGAAGGGTGGGCTCTGCCAGGGAACAGTATTCCATTCCTTTGTTACTGAGCTGCAGTGCACGCTGAGCTTCCCACCTTCGGATGCAGTGAGATTCTTGGTTCCTTATCAAATAGTGAATGAAGCTTGAGCAAGATGTAGACCCTATTAATGCTTCCTGAAATCTTAAAAGAATCTCAGTATTTCTATCATATTTATAGAATTATTGTACTTACAAATTTCTTTAATCCAACATTTATATAACATTATTTTAATTTACTTGCTGCACTCAGTACATCGTATTTTAAATAAAGTCTTTTGGACTTCTTTTTCCCAGAACGTGTTCCTTCAACTCCTTTGATTCCCAACCCAGATTTGGGAATCAACAAAGCTTAGTTTTTGCCATACGCTGTTTACTGGAAATGCAGTTCTTTGTTCAAATACAAATCAAACAACCCCATTTCTATGTGGAAGCTCTTCCCTTTTATTATTGTATAGTAATTGTTGACAAACAATGAGTTCTAAGGGCCACTCAAAATTTACTGTGCTGTTTCTGTTGTAACAAAATTGGTTTTAAAGATCTGCTATTTTATGAACATTTCTTCTTTTCATCTAAGGCCTGCAACTGTAGCAACACTGGTTCAACCAGTCTCCAGTGTGATGTACTGACAGGTCAATGCCAGTGCAAAGTTGAATTTGGAGGACAAGACTGTTCCAGGTGTGCCTTAGGCTACAGGGACTACCCGGACTGTGTTGCCTGTGACTGTGATTTGAGTGGAACCAAAGCAGAGATGTGTGATGACACTGAAGGACTTTGTGGTTGTGAAGAAGAAACTGGCATCTGTACCTGCAAGGTACCGAAGCATTCAGACCTTTTTGGGACAGTATTGGGGTTTTCTGAGTATTTATTATATAAAAGTCATGGAAGGTGTAGGGCTGAAAGGACTTCAAAAGGCAGTCTGCATCCCTTCTTTGAGACATTTCCAAGTACACCTGAATCATCCCTAGAGGATTTTCCATGCCAGTGCTAAACCGGTTTTATTATTAGTCAGCAGGGGTTAAAAACTGTGAGATGATATTCCTCACTTTGGACAGACACAGCATAGTTGTTGGCAGAAGAGGATAGCAACTTTACCAACATCGTGGTGTTATTTCTGTTCTCAGAAATTCCTGTGATAATACTAGACAGTTTTTCTGTCCTACCTCCCTGTGTTTTGTTTTACATAGCCAGGTAACTTTATTTCCAGTTTATGGTCATAAAATTATTGTGGCACAGTACTATTGTTCTCTTTCAGACAGAATTCATGGGATTTGATGTCGATGTGTGTTAAGAAACCAGGATCAAGACCCATTGTATGCCTAATCACAAAAAGTCATTTCTAAAAGTTGTAGTAAACCAGAATAGATACAATAATTTACTTCCTGTTATGCAGTTTACAAAACACCTAGTGTTTCTTCCAGAAAAGAGCCATCTTTCACCATTCAGCTAGCAAAGTAACGTGAGTGTGCTTTTATGCTTTTTTTTTTTTTTATTTCCTTCAGGAAAATGTATTTGGTCTACAATGCAGTGAGTGTAAACCTGGAACTTTTGCTCTGTCTGCTAACAATGCACTAGGTTGTACTCCATGCTTCTGTTTTGGGATGTCCACATTTTGTTCAGAACTAGAAGATCATGTGAGAATTCCTGTAAGTAAAGTGACATAAATATACAGACAGAGTTTGGTGTTATCCTCATGTTAGGTATCATACTGGTGTGCGTAAGGTGGCATACATTTCATGAATCAGGCTGAATGTAATTGGCTAGCTTATGGAGGCAGTGGCATATGGCAGAGCAAAAAAGAAAGTAAATGGTAAGTGGTCATAGTCTTATTTCTGAAACCTTGAGTTTCACTCTTTGCTTTAAAAAAAAAAAAATAAACACATTTCCCAATTTTTTGGTTTGGCCATTTATTACTTGCAAGATGGACTACTGACTATCTCAAAGCAGGTAAAACTATTAACAGTATATTAGACAGAGAGAGAATATTTTTGTTGAATGAATCTTTTGCTGTTTGTGTTGCAGATAACCTTAACTCCAGATCAGTCTATTCTACATGTAGTAGCTCAAAGTAACCTGACTGGAACAGTGGAAGGAGTATTTTCTCAGTTTTCTGATGTTTTACTGGATGCTGCTGTAGTCAGAAAATACTTAAATACAGAAACATTTTACTGGAGGCTACCAGAGCAGTTTCAGGGGGACCAGGTAAGATCATTAAATAATTAGAATGCTTTGTAGATAATTTCTTTATTCTCTACTAGCCACTCCGTTATTGTACAACAGCCACTTTATCTTGATAACATTTTTCTGCATTAGTTCTATTCTTGTAGGTCATAATATTATAAATATTCAGTGACTGAACTTATTTATAGTAAGCATAAACAATATGTTTACATTACCTTTCCTAATGAGATTTTTCTTGATCCTGTAAATTGGTAACACCCATATTTAATTACCATGTTACTCTTCAGAGATCATAACGGGGGCAGGGGGTGGTGGGGAGAAGAGTGATGTAGTCAATTTAGTCAATTTTACTGCAGAAACCTGAAAGAGTTTTCAACCTTGATGCTAGATTCAGCATATAGATCATGGAATCTCTGTTGCTTAGGAATCAAATGAAAATTGAGTGCACGCCTTGAAAGGGCCTAAAAGAAGAAACTGAGATGGCTTTTTAGAAATATGCATTTAACCTTGGTGCAAAAACTGCTGAGTTTAAGTCGATTTTCATGTTTTATTGCCAGTTCTTCAAAGAACTGATGGTTTTCAAGTCTTCTGATGATGTTAAAATATTTTCCGCTACTAGCTCTAACCTTGGAATAAATAAAAGTAATAATTTTTTATCCAAACAGCTCATGGCCTATGGAGGGAAGCTGAGATATACCATTGCTTTTTATGCTTTGGATGGCTTTGGAACCTCAAATTTTGAGCCACAGATTCTAATGAAAGGAGGTCACACCAGCAAGTTGGTCATCTATGTAGACATCCCTTCTCCAGAAAATGGAGTAAGAACTGACAAGGAAGTAGAAATGAAGGAGGTAAGCCAAAACATTGGTGTGAAATATTTTCTTTCTCCTTTTATTTATATTTAATAAAATACTTTGAAAAATGCATATCTGATTTCAAATACACTGAGTAAATAGAGCACGTGGATTAAAATGCATCTATTTTAGGGGAAAAAATAGCTGGGGATATTGTGCTGTAGCAGCAAACAACATTCTGACATTGTTTCCTCTCTTGGAAGTGCTGAAGGTGTTGCTGTGGCAAGCTTTTCAAACACAGACTCAGATGTGATAAATGACAGGCAGATGGGTATTGTCACTCTCAGGCAGTCACATAATTTTGTAGCCTGTATGTTGTACTCACAGCACAGGAGCATCATACAGAATGTGAATCTTAGCCTAGCAGGAGCAGTAAGTTGCAGTAGTGTCCACTGGACAATTTCAGAGGAGAGAATGATGACCTCCTTTTGTCTCTGGGACTCTCTGCTGACTGGGTCTGAGGTGAGGTCTAGTCTCTCTTCTTGACAAGAGGCAGGACACAGTTACAGTGGCTGTTTCTAACTGCACATAAAATGAGTGCTATGATGTTCTGGTCTTTTGGCTGGCTGGGTTCTACAGATCTAGCCAGAAAAAGCTGTGCCACACAGGACTGCTTTCCTCTAGAAACTGGTCATGGAAGTTGAGTGCAGGGAGGGAGAGGAGAAATTATTTAAAACCAAGTCTTGTTCTAACATGGAGTGAGATTTCGGATTTTCTGTTTCCTAGAGTTTAGACATAGTTGTGACCACATTTCTGAAAGAACACATAAGGAGGAGCAGAGCATTACCTCGAAGTGAGCTTGAACACGCATGGTTTTAATACTATGTATAATGTTTCCCTAGGATTCTTGGAAGTATTTTAACTCTGTGTCTGATGAGCCTGTCTTACGTTCTGACTTCATGTCTGTGCTAAGCAATGTTGAATACATCCTCATCAAGGCAGCTTATGGCCAAGGGTTACAGCAAAGCAGGTAAAGCAATCTCTGCATTTATTTGTTATATTGCATTTACTGTAATTTAGCTTAGAAGTAGTCCCAACTGAGCTATACAGTGAAGATTTAACTCAAATTAGAGAAATTTCCAATTTCCTATTTATGACTTTTGTTCTTTCTCTAATAAGAAAACATTTATGACCTTTAACAGCAGCAGAATCCCTCTTTAATTCCTTCTGTGAAACACTAAATGTCTCTGCTGGTTATTTTGATAAAAAAATCCCATAAAGAAGCCTTACAGGCTGATGCAGTGTTCTGCAGGATGGGTCATATAGTTAGATGTTTTCTACATTATTTCTTTTCCATCTTATTTTTATGGGTCTTGAAATTTTTTTTTGTTTTTTTTTTTTTTAATTGAAACACATGGTCCCCTGAGTTCTTGGGTTTGTACCAATCTAGGTCTCTCCTGTACCTTTAGGCACTCTGGGCAGTGGTAGTAAAATATTCTCACCTTGGAATGGTAGCATTTTACTGCCATTTTGAATAGAACTAGGTTACTAATGAGAGGGAGGACATGGGATATGGTTATTGCATCCGTCCATTCAGAAACTAACAAGACAAGCAGAGATGCATCCAATGAAAACCCAATATCTACATTTTCACAGCTGTGAAGAAGTGTGGTGCCACACTTATTCCAGATTTGGGATTATTTTTGATTCTCATGCCCTCAACATCTTCTTGTTAGTTCTGTCCGAAAATCCATGGGACAAACCAGATGTATTTCTGTCTAGCGGTTCTATGGCAGACATACATACTCTGCGTGGTAGGTTTGTCAAGTTTTGCAGACCAATGGGAATCAACCTATATTACTTTGAAGTACTTCTGATTTGTTTGTTGTAGGTCCTGAAATCCCATAAATGAGTAAAGAATCTTCAGATTTTATTCAGATATTTGCATGGGGAAAAGGGGAACATGGGAGATTATGTATGGTAGCCCTGACCTTGAAGCACAAAAATGATTGGATCTCAGTTTTAGTGCTAGGACTTCTCTAGATGCTCATGCTCTTTTCTGAATATGTCTTGTAGAATTACAAATATCTCAATGGAAATTGCAGTGAAGTTTGAAGAAATGCATCTAGGCAGAGCTAGAGCTCATCTTGTAGAGCAATGTAGATGTCCTGCTGGTTATGCTGGATTGTCCTGTCAGGTACAGAATCCTTGAATCCTTTTTGTGTGTCTAATAGTGAGATAATAAAAAAAGTTACTTAAGCAGCTTTTAAAATTGTTTGTAACTGCTGAAAGCTGTGATGATATTTTTTTTATTTTACTCCCCTGAAAAATAGAGCTGTGCTCCAGGATACTACAGGGGAAAACATACAGAACTCCGTGTCAAAGAACCTCACACTCTGATGGCACCTTGTGTGCCATGCCAGTGCAACAACCATAGTGAAACCTGTGATCCTGAAACTGGAAAGTGTTTGGTATGTACAATTCATACATTTTTCTGTTGGTTTCACCTGAGCATACAATGGCAGTAACCTATGGAAGGAGTTTCTGGGAGAAGTATATGGCTGTACTATTTGGATAAAGTATAATTTCCCCCTCAACTCTGAAAAATGGAAAATCTGAGTAGTATTTCCCTTAGGGTCCATTGAGTAAAATTGTCCAGCTTTTTGGGCACTAACATCTTCAGAATCATTCATTATTTAGTTTTAATTTTAGTTTAAAAAGAACTCATATATCAGTTCAGTTTATCTGTTTTTCTGTGAGACTTTTTGGGCTTCTGCCCTTGGTCTGGCCAAGGTCTCCTTCGTCACACAAAAAAGAAGTAAAGGAAGCAGTAAGCCACACCACACCACAGACAAGGTCAAAGTCAAATTCTTTGTCTCTCAGGAAAAGAATCCTCTGGGCAGCTTTAAGTGAGGCTTTTTTAACTCCCAGAGAGTAAAGTAGTATAACAATATGCCTCAGCTAAGTTAATTTGCTTACTTCTCTCATTTTATATCAAAGGTTGCAAAGAGGGGCTACATCTGACTAACACATTGTCTCTCTCTTCTGGGCTGACAGCCCTGTGGTCAGCAAATTCTTAGCTAACCAAATAAGGCACATTAAGTCTGTTCTTCAGTATGGCTTAATATTTTTTCCTAAAGTTTTTTCAGTTACTATGTTTTTCCAGTAGTGAGTTCGTTAGTTCAAAGTCAACTTCTGCTGAATTCATTCTTGAAGTCAGTTTTTAAAGTGAGTTTCCTTAGTCCTTTAGGCTTTTGTAAAGCATTCTTTTGCTTTCAGGTTTGTACTAAAGTATGTATCTCATGAGTAAGAACTACGGTTCTCATTTTTACAGGACCAAAACACATAGGTCTTTCGCATTAGTGAGTACTAGTCATTCTTCCTCTCAGCTTCTCGTTGCAGGGGTGGCAAGTCCACCTACATGTTGAGATTACTACTTAGACCTGAGTAGTGTAG